>NC_086158.1:92678455-92989645 GCF_035149785.1 Candoia aspera | reverse complement strand
GGGTTAGAGCAAAGGATAAAAATAACAGAATGAAATTGGGACAAATGCAAGGTTAGGAAACAGAATTTTTATGCACAGGTATATAAGGGAGAATGCCTGCCTTGGTGGTGGCCTTTGTAAAAATGATCTTGAAATAGTAGCAACTGCAAGTGGAATAGGGTAATCAGTGCAGTGTGGATGCAGGAAAATAAAGGTACTTTCAGGCTGTGTCCATTTGTTTTACTGAATATATTACTGAATATATGATTTGGACATATTAATTGTAAAGTTACTTACAATAAAACCCCAGTAAAATATGTGATAAACAGTGCTTTATTTAAAAAAAATAAATAAATAAAGCGTACTCATTCAAAGATAGGGGAAAACATTTTTCTGACATTCATACTGGGAAAACCTAAAGGAATTATTCCACTATATTTTGTATTGGGGAGACCCCAGACTGAGTACTTTGTCCGGTCTCCCAATGGAACCTGACAGACCACCAAAAATGTGCCTTGAAGGACAGATGGGCACACTTCAACCCACCACATGGATCAATCAACTTCTCCAAACTATCACACACCTCGGCTTTTCAGCACAGTATTTACTCTCAGGCAGACATCAGGCCAAGGCAATATTTAAACAAAGAGTTTTGGATGTTAACGCTCAAACCGATATTGAGTCACTTGCAAACCTTAGGTTGTTGAAATGGTTGGCTAAGAATAAAATGTCTTTTCAAATAGAAAAGTACCTGACCATGGGTCCGACTCAATACCATAGGATAGCTCTTACCAGAGCAAGGTTTGAGCAGCTAGACTCGATGGTCAAATACGGACGATTCCACCAAATGCCTTATTTTGAGAGAACATGTGTTTGTGGAGTATCTGAAATAGAAGACATTGTGCATGTCCTATTTGACTGCCAATTATATGCCCCAGCAGGGGCTCAGTACCTCCAGACATTACTTGACAGAACCACATAACAGCAGGACTGTAACAAATGACTATGTTACTTCCTTCAGGGCACAAACACATATGTGGTCAGTAGAAGTGTTAAGTTTATAGTTAGGGCTGTCCAGTTGAGAACACATTTTATAGAACACATTGGGGTGGCATGTAAAAGTGATGAATTCACCTAAACACATATTGTTTTGTATTTTATTATTCATCTCATTATAAGCTTCTGCATTATCTTACACTTTTTTAAATCTTACTCTTTTATCTCTGTTTCACCCTACTGTTTTTATTGTATTTTATCTCATCTTAGTATATTTTATCGTATCTTATTGCGTTTTATCTGTTTTATGTTACTATATTTTATTATGGCTGATGCCCAATTTTTTGATATGGTCAATTGACTAATCAATAAAGTTATATTACTATTACTTTGTCCTGTACTAAGTGACAAACTGGAAAGATTCAGAAAATGGCAATAAAGATTATTATGGAGATTAAGCCCTAGGAGATTGAATGTTTAGCCTTGTGAAGAAAAGGCTGAGGGGGAATATGATAGCACTCTTCAAATACCTGAGATGACATCACAAAGAAGAATGTTGCCACCTGTGTTGAATCTCCCCAGAATACAGGACATAGAATTGAAGTTGAATTGATTGAAGTTTCCAACTGAACATTAGGAAACAAACCTTCTAACAGAAAGAACAGTCCAACATTAGCACCAGTTACTGAATGAGGTCATTCCTTACCAGATGTCTTCAAGCAGAAGCTGGACAACCAACTGCTGGAGATGTTTTCACATGGATTCTTGCTCTTGGACTTAATGGCTCCTTCTAACTCTATGATGCACTGAGGAAAAGGTGCTGCTGATACTTAATTCCTTGCCCAAATATGTGAACATCTCAAGCGTGAATATCTCACTTGAACATCGTACTTTGAAATAATTTACTTTTCTCTATCATGGGTTTACTTACTTCAGACTTAAACTGTTGGACTCCCTTACTTCCTGTCTCTGAAATTAATTTACCTTTGACTTTGTAGGGAAAGGTGGCTCTACAATTCACACAGAGCTATACATCTTAAGTACATTTTGCTATATCCTTCCCTTTGCTTCCAAATGCTGCCCTCAGCTATCTGGCTACCCTTTCTTGGTGAACATCTTTGCTTTTTACAACTGAGCACAGTCTTGGTCCATGGACTTCACCCCTTCACTTGTAATGCTGTGTTCTTCATTACTTTTCAATTACTTCTCCATCTTCCCCATTCCCTCCCCATGTTTGGTTGGCCCCTTCTCTGCTGGCCTTTAGAAACTTGGCTATTACCCTGGGAACTGGACCCGAATGAGTAAAGTCCCCATCGGGAGAGGGTATGATTGTGAGCCAGATTGCCTATTATTGATTATTACTGACTATTGTTTTTATTTTGGATTGTTTTCTGTTGTAAGTCACCCAGAGTTGTATTGTTCAAGTTAGGCAGCCATACAAATTCAATAAATAATAAATTGTTGGTTCCTCTTATCATCACTTTAGAGTCTAAAAGATCTGAACTTAAAGCTAATATTGACCATGTGACATAATATAATTCTAAATGGGAGGAGGAGGAGGAGGAGACATTGTTTGGTAGTACTGGGTGAACACTATGGGAGCTGAAGTCCAATGCTTCTGAATGGTCCAGAAAGGCAATGGAGATGAATAGTAACAGCTGCAGTTAGGCTTTCAGAAACATTTCTAGCCCTTCTCTTTGATCCTGATGCTATCAAGACTTGTTTTCAAAAGCATCGTACAAACTACCAGCAGACTGAGCACTGAAACATAAGGGTGAGTCATCATTTTTCAACTTATTTTTGTAACACACTGACTGCAGTCTGGGGAAAGCCCTGTCGAGAGAAACTCAGTGGAAACCTGCTCTGTTTTCCAGTACTTTGTCCTTTGTCTTATTTATAAGCAGAGAAAATGATGGTATGACCTGGTGTGTCAAACTTCAGACTGTGATTTCTGGAACTATCATAGCAAAGTTAAATGGCACTGTATACCAGAATACTGCAGTAATGAAACTACAAGCAGAGAATTTGCAAAGGGAGGGAGGGAGGAAAGAAGGAAGGATACCAGCCTCCATAAAAAGCAGGCCATGTTATTTTCCTGTGAGTCAGCTTTCCCCAACCTGGTGATCTGCAGATATGTTAGAACTTGAATATCCCAAATTCATTGGATATGTTGGTTGGAAATTTCCAGCATCTGGAAAGTATCGGGTTGGAGAAGTCTGGCTAAAGCTAAGGAAAACTTTGATTTTGTGGTCTTCCTTTTCTTTTCTCCACCAAATTTTCCCCATGACTCTTCAGAACATCCAAAGGGAAAAAGATGTTTGTCCTGCATAATTAATGTTTGGGTTCATTCACAGAAGATGTGGGAATGGCCACTAACTTAGACAGTTTTAAAATAGGGTTGGATAAATGCATGTAGGACAGGATGTCAAAAGGTTATTAATCTTGAAACTCTATGTCACCTCCAGGTTGGGGACAGCATGCCTCCAAATAGCAACTAGCAGGACAATGGCAAGAGAGTGTACATCTCCATTACATGCTTGTGAACACTCCATGGGCAGCTCTTTGGCCACTGGAGAAACAAAATGCTGGACTGAGATGGGCCAACAAGGCTAATTTTATATTCTTACAAGACATGGACCATCACCTTTCTCTGATTATTTAACAAGGGATGTCTATTCATACAATCCAGAAAAGGTAAATTGTGGACACTTCTGCATGAAGGATATTACCAGCTTTCTAGGCTCTGCCCTCACTGATAGTATCTGTGCAGAGCTGCAGTATTAGCAACAGTAACATCAGGAATAACATCTGGCAAAACTGCATAGATGACCAATTGTTTCTTCCAACCCCTTTGCTGCAGTCCCAGATCATAAACCCAGTTATCGATCCTTCCAAAATTTGCCCACAACTCCACTAAGGAATTTCTAGATTCCGTTTTAGAAGCGGCTTCATAATGCAGAACAGAAACGTAATATATTGAAGTTGTTCTGCTCACAAATAGCATCAGGTTTTCATTTAAAAAAAACCCCAAACCTTATGGGATTGGAAAAAGGAGAAGAGTCTTCTGAAACTTCCAGTGTGTGTTACTATGAGCTATTATGCCAAATGTAATAATTTAGCCTCTCTGAACTTGGCATATATCACCGTGATGAGGCTTTGTAGCGTAGCTGCTTGGCTACTTCTATCAAGAGGGTAGTTACATTTGTTCAAGATTAAATTATACAAGCAAAGTGTTGCATTTTGAAGCTTCAGTATTCATCTCAGGCTGCTTTTTAAAAAGATCCAGTGCTCTTTTTTAGGGGAAAAATGTGCAGATTGCTCTTCTAGTCAGGAAGTGCTTAAATATTTTGGCATGTTTATTTTTCCCAGAACAATGATGGCAGCACTTGCATATGAAAGAAATCCATTGACAGGAAGCTATCAGATAATACAGTGGTTATCATTCTGCTGGCTTCTCATTCTAGAGAAGAAAGAGAGGAAGATGGAATCTGGAATGGGACAATGGCTGCAACATTTCAGTGCCCCAGCATGGCAGACTGTAGGAGGAGAACCCTGGCAATTTCTGTGGGGGACAATGGAAAGTTGTAGCCCTTTCTTGGAGAGATTTGCATTTTGACAGCATGCTATGCTATTGACAAAAGAGAGAGCCTGAGATTAACAAGACTTTTTTCTTATTGTTGGTTCAATTACTGAGTCTGTAGAGCCATCATACACAGATATCGAGACTTGCTGTCATTCTACAAACCAGCTTTAGTCAGTACTCTTCCCATATGACCTCTCAAGAATGTTAAAGTGATAGTGATACTCCCACATCAACAAATCAGAATCAACATTGCTCATGGGTCTCTTTGGAACTTGGCATGTAGTGGTCAATGGTCAGTATTAGCTGAGTCCTTTTACTGGTATTCTTCTTACCCCATTGTGATGTCCCATTGTCCCTCCAAATACTTTCTGAAGGTACTTCATTAAGAGTTGGCTTTTTTTTCTTTCATTCCTTCCTGTCCCAGCAGAGGAAAGCTGCAAGTCACACAGTCTGTACACCTGAAGAGTGATCTATAGGTCACCATGTCATATGAGCTGACAGCTATTTCACTTATCACATGGACAAAATAGCTCAAGCAGTCCCATTAAAAATGTGGAGGAGGTAATGAAGGTCAACAGGCTGTAGCAAACTAGATAAACAAACTAGGTAAACAATTTTGGAGTTTTCAGCAAAATCTTAACAAACCATAAGGCAAAGGAGTAACTTTATAATTCCAAAGAGCCAAAAAGAGATTGATCTCTGAGGCAAAGGCTTTTTTCAGTAATTGTTTAGCAATCTTGACCCCATTTTCTACAAGATACTAGACTGCAGATACCCCACTTTGTATCAAGCTTCTGGTATGGCTTCATCAAGCTACATGGACTTCTTTTTATCCCTATATTGGAACACTCCACTACATTTTCAACATCCCTGTTAGTGCCTGGCCAAATTTCCTTCGCTTGGTGTTTACATTTTTTCCCTACTGAATGACTTTATGAAACCTTTGGATCCTATCAGGCCATAAGGCAGCAGGATCAATTGACCAGTGCCCTTTAAATAAGGGACCACCAGTTACAGAAACATTGTAAACATTGAACATACAGAGTCAGAACTCAGTGCCTGGGTCAAATATTAATAAGAGTTTTCAAAACTATAGGCAACACAATCTCTTCAGTTGTGGCCACAACAGATTTTTTCCAGGTAATTTTGGCAAACCTCCCTACATATACAACATCCACATCTGGTGATCTTCATCCACAGTTTTATCAATCATCTGGAATAGAGTGTCAGCAAGAAGTGCCAGATCTTTGCCAGGCTAACAGGCCAGTTTTAGATCATAAAGCTGCTGAAGTCTGGGAGGTATCACAGAAAGACCCTTGCCAGCAATGATGCTAGTGTGTGTGTGGTCTCTTCAGCATAAGCTTACCAGAAATGAAAACATGTTATTTTATTTTTTACAACCATGAACTACAGCAAAAACTTCCTTCTCACTTTGAGCATGTAAGGCCTGTGTGCTTGTAAGAGTATAAGACATATAAGGCCTCCAAAAATCTTCATACTTTTACAAAAGCATTGTTCCAGTGCCCACTTTTGAAGCATCAATAGATATTTAGTCTCATGCTTGCTGTCAAAACATTAGAGTACTGGACCTGGTTCATGTTGGCACTTTTTTTAAGCTCGAAGGAGAGAGAACCTTTGCCGGTCTTTAATATACTTGCACACAGGAGTGACCAGTCTCCCAAACCTTGGAATTCATTCCTTATCATGAAAAGAAGACATGCTTAAAGTCATTCAAATTCATTTTGGATCCATTTGGACCTGGTCCAAACAGATTTGGTCTGTTATCTGTTCCCACACTCGTGTATGTTATTTCCTGAGCCTGGAATTTACTTTGGGTTTACTGAGTTTCAGGCCAACCGCTCTCATCCTCTGTAGAAACTTCTTAAGTCCATCATGCTTTGTCTCACAGTGGCACTACATCAGGATATCATCAATTTACACCTTAACATTAGGAATCCCTAATTTGGTGAACTGATTTATGAAAGACATTTGGGTAAGAGCTAAGACTGAAGAGAGAGACTGCAAAAAGTGATTCTCCTAAAAATACATAGACTTGAACTTTTCATATCTAATATGATCTGTCAATACCCAGAAGAGGAACTTAAAATAGAAAAATATATATATTTTATACCAGTTATTCACTAAATAGGTCCTCTGGAGTGGGCAATGGAAAATACTGCCTTTTGGCATATTAGTTACACTCCTTGGAATCCAGATATAGTTTCAGATACCCTTTCTTTCTTTCTTTCTTTCTTTCTTTCTTTCTTTCTTTCTTTCTTTCTTTCTTTCTTTCTTTCTTTTTTTCCATCAGTCACTAAGGAGAAGAATCATTCAGTGGGTTCCTCTGCTGTGAAACTTTCTTTAGTGAGTCTCTGTAATGTTTAAAGCCAATAGCCTGTCCAGTTCCTTCTTCAAGTGCCTTCCTGGAACCTTTCTGAAGCAATATAAAAGTGGAAAATTGTATTCTACTAATTCAGTTTGATGTACTGTACCCAGTTTATCAAAATCCTCAAAAATGTCTGAATATTGCTCCTTGGGCACAAGGAGCAATATATTAGGCATCAGATAGATTCCTTTAATATGGCCCAACTGCTGATGAGTCTTTGAACCCTAAACAGGGAAAATGATTCCCACGGCTCTAGCAAAAGTGAGATAGGCTGATCTCTGTTACCTTCAACTGAGAAACGTCTTTAGTGGGAATCACCTGGCCATTATAATCTCACAATCTAACAAATGTGCCCAAAGGTGCAATTGCTCGGCTATAAATCCGGGAAGCATACTCACATGTGCTCCGGTGTCCATTTTATGAGTAACAATGCCACCCTTACCTTAGATCCTAGAAGAAAAGTCCAGTGCTCCTCCTTTCCAGCATCTGCAGCTCTCATGCACAGCTCCTTGCACAGTCATCACTGATGTCATTTTAAAAAATTGTATTGATCTGCTTACTTGTTTGTTTCCTAAAGTTTGGGCTACTTCTGAGTGCAAATGCCTGTAGCACGATTAAACAGTTTGCATGCATTCCTATTTCCCAACCGTGGGACATTCTTCATTATGATGGAGGAAGCAAACTTTTTGTGCAGCTGGAGTTTGGAGGCCCGTCCTGAGTGAGAGAATGGGAAACATCTCCACCCCTGGGTTGATTCTTCTCTCTGCCATCCCAGTCAGATTGATTTCTGTACATTTGATCCACAGAGGCATTTTCAGCTGTGTCTTCTACAGCATGAAGAGTCTACAGTGTAACTTTACCACCCTTATGTCATGGCCCCTTTCTATCATGTTAACTGGGTTCTTTGTCTGTTCTGCAGTGTTGTTTTGACTGTGAGGGAGACTGGAACCCTGACTTCCATAGCCACTTATTTTATGGTTTTTCTTTCCCATTAAGATCAACGAGTCAATCTAAAAGTGGTTGTGGCCTTGTCTAAGAGACCATACAACCCAAAATACTCTACAGATGGACATTGCACATAGAGTACCACCATTCCCATTCTTGGAATATCAGTGCGTTCATGCTGTGCTGTGCAGTGAATGGTCTGGGGCACATTCTGTATGTATCAGGGCTGAAAGGCTTCTTCTACATATATCACTATTCTGGTTGTGAAGAAGAACTCTGGAACTCTGACTTCTGCAACTGCTTTATTTCCTGTATTTTGAAGGGCGGATCAAGCAATCCACCTAAGATACCCAGAAAAAACCCTTTCTGGTGGCTGTATTTAGGCTGCACAAATCCGTATGACCAGTGGAGAACCACCAAGCAATAAAACTCCTCTGACTTTTTGCTGCTATGTAGTGGTTGATGGATATAAGAAAATCGAAGCTGGAGAACATACTTAGGGTGGTAAGAGTCCCTCCTGACTCCAGAACAGGAAGAAAGCATGGCAAAAGCACATATATGAATAAGCCCTGAAATCAAGCCTGGTGACCACCCCCTCTGAGATACCACCAGAGTGTGGCTTTCTGCTGTGGGGAGATACCTATTTCCAGAGATCACTCATATGAACGTACTGTATGGCACACCCTCCACACTGAAAAGCTGTGATACTCCCTTCCCTATAAAAATAATATAACATTATGGGAAGATTCCACACAGAAAGCATCTGAAAATGGTGAAGAGGACATTTGGACTAACAATAATTTACTTAAATGACATCCAGAGGTGGAGAGGGGACAACTAACTGGTTCCCCAGGCTTCTTGCTCTTGATGCTCTGACTTATCTTGCATTCATCTAATCCAGAATTTCTATCAAATTAGGAAAGAACAGCCATCATTTCTGTAAATTCAGGGCCATTCCAACTGATGAGTCTTTCATCACCAAGTCTTCCAATTGCATTTATGGAATGGAGGAGTGTTGACTATTAAAGTTTCCAAGTCCCTGTGCTATAAATCTGTAGCATTTTGTAGACAACTGACAGCCAGTCAGAATGTCTCCTTCCTGGCTCACTGGTAAGCAGAAATGTCTCAACCAGTCAGTTCTCAAGTGAAACTCAGCCATTTATACTGCAACACTTGCAGCTTGCAGTTAAGAGTTTCTTGTGTGCAAATAACCATAGGCCCGAAGCAATCAGGGTCAGTGTCACTGTAGATAGGTTTATATTATCAGTCTTACTGATCTACCAGAGATTGTTGCTCCTTTTTCACTGCCCTATGTGGTTACAGACATGGGTTGGAATGAAACCAGAAAGCATGTACATGGATGAAGTATACATGCCTGGAAGATGTTGCAAAGCCAGTCAGGCAGATTCAGACATTGACTGACTCCAATGAAACTTACTCCTGAAGAATTAGGAATCATCCCCAGAAAGAAACTTACAGAAATGCAAAAGCATTGTTATGTGTGCATTGGAAAGAAACTGTTGTGTATTTAGAAAGCAATTACAAAATACAAACTGTGGGAAAGAACTGTTCTTTTTGTTTCTAATGGCCCCCAACTCTTGTCTTGCACTGAACCTTACCAGGCAACAGGAGATATCTGTTCATAGCCTCACATTTATCACTGTCTGAAGGATGACTGGTGTGGATTCCTATCTTGCTCTACCTTCTGGAGCAAAAAGTAAGATGGGTTGAAAGAGAGTGCAAGAGAGGAAAAAAGAGAACAAACACCACACCTTCAAGATCCACATATTAAAATGGAAATGATTGTATGGCATTTAGTCTGATTGATCCCATTTTTAAAAGGAAAAAAAAAT
Source organism: Candoia aspera (assembly GCF_035149785.1). Taxonomy (NCBI): domain Eukaryota; kingdom Metazoa; phylum Chordata; class Lepidosauria; order Squamata; family Candoiidae; genus Candoia; species Candoia aspera. The sequence goes on along the minus strand of NC_086158.1, from coordinate 92,979,903 downwards.
CAGCAGCACAAGGGGAAAGACAGAATAAGTAACGATTAAGCATGGTATGGTTTGCAGTCACTTTTGCCAGGTTTTACTAAGGAAAAAAAGCATCTAAAGAGTTTTTAAAATTAAAAAAAAAATGTGATTGAAATTTAATTTCATTATGATATTTCTCAGATGTGACTTTTCATTAGTTAGTCCATAAATGAATCAACTCAAATGTTAATTGATGAACAGAAATGCCTCTGCTTGGATACAAAATCTTGAATTCAAATTTGCATGATATTGTGAAATTCTAGCTTTCAATGCAAGTGTTTTGACCTCTCTGGAATGTTTTGATGTTGTCAAGCATCAATTATCTTGTCTCTGCTTAAAACCTACAATTAGGTCACTACCTATGAGAATGTAAAGGAAAATTTGAGGGTGTGAAATTCATTTCATTTCTACTCAGAAAACTCATTGGATTATCTGTTTTTCATGTTTTTGTAAAATGGACTGGTCTAGCCAAATATGTGAAGAACTGGCAGGCATGTATTCCATCAGCTGGAAAAAGCAAAATGGATTGAAGATCTTCATGTTGGCAAAGAGTCTTGCAACATTAATAAAGATAATTGACTCGTAGTTGATTTACTTGATGTTCAACTTTGTAGCTCATTATCAGTCCTTGGTGAAACAAAATATTTTTTATATCTGCTTTGGCCTCAACAGCAATGATTTAGCTTGATTAGGAAAATATAGTCATAATTTCCAGCTCCTTGACAGCTAAATCTAAATTAATACTCATCGAATAAAGTGATAGCATCAGCCTTGTCACTGAAGGAGGATAAATTGAATCCTCCAAAGCCTTGTATTGAAATAAATATGAAAAGGAAGAATGCTGCTCAAACAAAAGCTATTATAGCACAATCCCTCCTCTCTGTATGAAGTCAGGGCCTCCAGAGATGCTTTCTGTGTGTACAAAAGGATCCTGGTAGGCACTCTGCCATGACTTTTGTATGGATGTTTGTGCCAAGGTCATGGCAGAACCATGCCTGGAGAATAGCATGTGAGCCCAGGAACCCTCACCTTGTTCCCCATGGTGGTGTGAATTGCAACATGGTGCATACCACATGTGCAGACAGAGTTGGGAGGAGTTGCTTCACTAAAAAGTACATAGCCATAAAGAAGGGAAAGATGCCTTCTTGCCAAGCTCATCTCCTAATGACAGCTCCCATGCGGTTTTCTTGGTTGCGTGACAGAGGACATTTGCTGTTGCCTCCTTCTGTTATGGTTTTCCAACTTCCCCATTTAGCCAACAGCATTGGAATTCCTTTGGGGTGCTCTGTTGAAATTCTAACCAGGTCTGACCCTGCTTAGCTTTTTTAGATCAGCAAGGTCAGATTGGAGACCTGAATTTGACTCAGGATCCAACAGTTTTTGCTTCTAGTTTCTTACGGTAGACACTCCCCTTCACTGGAAGGCCTTCAGGGTGAGCAGTGCTTGAGAAGCTTTACCTTCAAAAGCTTCCTCTGGTTTTGCATCTTCACCTTTCTCTTTGTTCTTACTTTTTACTTCCTGATCCTTTGTGTTTTAAAATGGCTGTGTCTTCTCTGCTGGCCCTCACATCTGAAATTCTCTCCAAGACTGCCTATAAGGGGGCAGCTGCACCCATTGAACTTCAAAACCCGCCTCTTCTTGAAAAGGCAGCTTTCCTGTCTGACCTAACTCCTCTCTTACATAATCGCCTCTTCTTCATCTCAAATGCAGTCTCAGTACACTCAATTTTGTCATTATTTATGAGCCCCAGACTTATTTTTACATCCTTCCCTTTTTTCTTTCCTTTGGTGTATTTCTCACCAATCTTGATTTTAAATATAGTATCCTCAGGTGGGGTTCAATTTTTTTATATAACTAAAGTGCCATATTTTATTTATTTATTCATCAAATTTGTCACTGTCCATCTCCTCTCACTAGAGGGCGGTTTACAACAAAACACTTAATAAAGCAATAAATATATAAAATCCCTTATAAAATTACCTATCATTAGTAATATAAATGGAAATAAAATCCAGATGGCTGAGTCTCATTCAGACTTCATGTGGGAGGGATACTTCAAGGTACTAGCCAACCCCAGGCATGACTGTTCTCCTCCCCGCCCCAGGCCAGCTGGCAGAGCCAGGTCTTCAAGTTTCTCCGAAAGGCTAGCCTCACCTCCAGGGGCAAGATGTTCCAAAGGGCAGGTGCTACTGCAGAGAAGGCCCTCCTCCTGGACCCCGCCAGATGGAATTCTCTTACCGACGTGGTCCTCAGTGTGCCTTCTCTGCAAGATCGGTGGGATGGGTTGATGTAACAGGGAAGAGGTGGTCCCTCAGGTACCCTGGTCCCATGTCATGTAGGGCTTTAAAGGTGATAACCGACACCTTGAATTGGACCTGGAAGCAAACTGGCACCCAGTGCAGCAAAGGTGTTACATGTGCCCTTCTAAGGGCGCCACAAATAGCCCATGCGGCTGCATTCTGGACCAGCTGAAGCTTCCAGATACTCTTCAAGGGTAGCGCCCTGTAGAGCATGTTGCAGTAGACAATATGGGAGATAACAAGGGCATGAGTGACCGTTTGAAGGGTTTCCTGATCCAGGAAGGGGCGTAACTGGTGCACAACATGAAGCTGCGCAAAGGCCCTCCTGGCCATGGCTGCCACCTGCTCTTTGAGCAGGAGCTATGAGTCCAAGAGGACCCCCAAGTTACTCACCAGGTCTGTCTGCGGCAGTGCAACCCCATCCAGAACCAAAGATGACGAAGTCCCAGATACGGAAGAGCCATTAGCTCACAGCCATATACATTGAGGGCCTTAAACAACTAGCAAGATAAAAGGAAGTCATAGAGCTAAATGCACTCTTCCCTGTGTGAATGGGGCTTTGTAACAATCTTCTGCTAGAGTTTACCTAGGAACCAGGTAAAAATGTTAGCAAAGCTCAAGGGGGCCTTTGGGGCATGTTCAAAAGCAGAATAAGGTGCCTCTAGAATGTACTGTCACTGAACCATCCTCTTATGCCTAGGCGGAAGATCTGATATGGTTTTGGACTTGATACAGACATCTTGCAAATCCAGCCCACATTAATAAGAGAGTTCAGTGCTGTGGTAACATCCACAAAGAAGCATATTACACCCACACAAACTGCCCATTTTAAATCTGATTCAATTCTCTCCTTTGAAATTTGCTTCTCAGAGGAAATCAGTGGAAAGCTCTGGATTCTATCCAATTAATATTTGGGTGCTCCAGCAAACGTCTCGTCATGTACCTTATTGGCATGAAAAAGCCTTTACATGTTATTAAGTTTCCTCGTTGAAATGTGCTAACCAACGCTAAAGAATCCACAGCAATCCACTGACAACAATCCCCTTTCTCCTCACGTTGACATTAGTTCCTCACTCAACTGTGATTCTTCTTTTGCACGGCAGAAGGCTGATTACTTTGCAGATGTATTTATTGAAACTGCTAACCTCCTACTGTGTCGTCTTGTCTCTGAAAAGGATTCTTTCAAACTCTGGCAATAAATGTAGTTACTGCAGTCTTCTGGGAACTGATCTCTTGAACTTTTAGAAGTGGTGAAGACTCTCGTGTTTCAAAGCCACATCCTTTTTGGTCACATAATTCTATAAGCATCTGACTTGGCAGATATTTCCTGAAGGCAGAGTTGAAGATTGGCATTGAGGATTAGGTTCTGCTGTAGTCTGGCCATCTCTGAGCTATTATGGAAGAGAGAAACCAACCAATCAAATAAATCCCTGTACAGATACATATTGAAGGAGGGGGTCTATTAAAATCCCAAATCTAAATGGGTGGCTCTTTCATTGCATTGCAACAAAACAAGGCTAAAGATAAATAGAGTCAGGTTTTGTGGGCCATAGACCACTTCCAAAAGATGGAACGTAACATATAGACAGTACACTGAAGGACCATTCATAACTAGCTAGAACCCTTCTAGCAGTAAGTTCTTGCTGACCTTACTGATTAACTCAAATGCTCACATTTGCAATTATTATAGTTTTTGTTGCTGGACCTGTTTATTGAATGAAGAAAGAGGAAGATAAGCATGCTATTATCCAGATCAAATCATTTTGGCTACTCACGTCAGTGTCAAAGAGTCCATCATATTGCTTAACCCCCATTTTCCACTCTTCGCTCTCCATGCATGGAAATAAAGTTGCAACCCTGCATGTTGTCTGTTACGCACATGCATACATAAAGCAACAGGAAAAAAAAAAAGTCACTCAATTTGTGGAATGTCTTGAAAACACTTTGGAGCGATCTGATTCAACTCATTGCTTTAAAAGAGGTCCCCACTTCAATTTGCAGATCTGCTTCCATGGAGTGATCTGATCTAAGCTGCATTAAACTCGAGTACCTTCCCAAATCTTGCATAGCTTTATTTAACAAGTTAAAAATAATCATTTCATCAGATCTGTACACATTCCTATCACACCATGTTTTTTAAAGCTTGTATTCATCAACTCTTGTTATGAATGCAGCTTGAAAGCTTCCTTTTCTCCTAAGCAGCAGACATAGGTTTATCGCTCTCCCCCACCCTCTCTGGTTCCACAAGGCCCCTGAGAGATCCATTAGATTAATAAGAGAATGGGGCACGAAACAACAGCTGTTCCTTTTATTGTCCCAACATGTTTCAAGGAAAGCCTCTTCCTCTAGGGAAATTGTTAGTCTCTAAAACTTCATAAAGAGCCACCACGAACAACCTCATTCTTAATTCACCCAAGGAAGAATTAAAAAACATAGGTAGATGAGATGCAAAGTGGTTTGCAGGGGTTTTATTGCCCTTTAGAGGCTTTGGAATTGCATTGTTCTGAATAATTCAGTGTTGTCTGCTACTGCATAAATCAGAATGGTGCAGAAATTCATTGCGTTTCCACACTATTATCCAAATGGATCCACTTGGCAGTTCCAGAACCTGTGCAGAGATGAAATGCACTTACGTGCCAAAAGCTGCACTTTTCAGAATGTTTTGATGTAATTCATAACTCACAAATACTTACAAAACTGGTTATATTAAAGAGAAGCCCAACAAAAATGCACTATATTTAGAGAAAATTGCAGGCAACAGTGTATACTAGGAAAAGTCTATACAGAAAATGTGTACGGTAGGAAAAGTACAGAGGAAATTGTAGACCAACTTATAGGCTTTTTTTTCCCCCTTAACAAAGCCATAAACTGATGTGGAAATGGGATGTAATTTATTTAAAGGCAGTAAAATGGGAAACTACTTGATATCAATATTGACAGCCTCCTATTGCTAATGACTGCTCATTTCTAATTCTAGGTCAATTATAAACAAAATTAAATAGCATTAAATTCAACATAGATTTTTGGGAGGTACCCCTTTTTTATCCTATTTACTCTATTTTTATGATGATTAATCAGTTTTCAGATAGAAGATGATTTCTCTTCAGCTATCAGGTTTGCTATATTTATTTGAGAGTTTTTGTCAAAGAGACTTTATCAAAACTTTTTGAAAGTCCTGTAATACAAAATCTACCAGGTCAACCAAAGTCTTAGTGACATGTTCAAAGATGTCCAGAACATTGGAAACCCATGTAGATTCATGCTGTACATGAATTGTTCTCAGGTGTGTTTCATCTTCTGTACTAATCCTATCTTTATCTATGCTATTAATCTTTGGGGAATGAGTACTTTAATTGGTAGCTTCTTTTATTCCTGTTTATGGACACACATGACGTTATCTGCAGTTCAGTCTTGTAGCATATATACTGTTGTGAATGACAGGCTGCAAACTTGACATTCACAGCTGGCTTTAGCCTACATGTCAGAGAGGGGCAAACATGGAATCCACATCTTGATAAAAGAAAAATACTCTTTGTCACTTACATAGAAAGTATCTATTTGGAGGGTTGAAAAGTTTTCTGTCCTTTTAAAACGAAGACAGATGTTTGTAGACAGGCTAATAGATCTAGATCTTCCCTAGAGCCTCAGATTAAAGTTTGGAATTTGCAGGAAAGAGTGTGAAGTCCAGGAAAATTGAAGCAGAGGAACATAAATTTCAGATACTATTTTTGAAATCTATGAAGGAATTCCTGTTAGAATTGCGATATGTATTTTTCTGTGTAAGTCTCCTATCTTTTATTTCTATGTGCAAGGTTACTAATTGTATATGCACCAACCATTGAAGAATATCTCGCATTGTGCATGAAGAAATAATTTCTCTTTAGAATCTTTTGTGTTTTGAAACAATAAATTGAAAACCTGCTGCAATGTCTCTACAGCAAGTTCTTTTTGTATTTGGTAGCATACCAGCACCATCTTACAATCTACCTGAAATGAATTTTCTTCTGTAATGCCCTTTTAAAGTTCTTGTTTCCCTGTGATTTTAATTGCTCTGTATTTACCTCCTTCAGTAGGGGATACTGGAGTGTTAATATATAAAATTAGAAAACATTATATTTTGTTTCGTTTTAATAAAAGTTGGTTTTGTGTATCTCTTCTCAGATTGGCTGATTTTGTAAAGAAGGGCTAAAATGTCTAGTCACACTGAATGATGCATTGTAATTGAGCTATGGGAGTTACTTCATTTTGTATTTTGTATTTGTGTGTGTGTGTATGTATGTGTGTGTATATATAAATAAATATAAATATAAATATAAATATAAATATAAATATAAATATAAATATAAATATAAATATAAATATAAATATAAATATAAATATAAATATAAATATAAATATAAATATCACCAGAAGAACAGCCCAGGGTATGAGAGCTCCATCTATCTCACCCAGAGAGGTTAAGGAGTGGATACTAGGGAAATAGGTGCTTACAGCAAGTTGCTACCCAAAAGAGGAGGCACAGCCAGAGTATGAAGACCCAGAGGTCTTCTAGGAAAGAAATTTTGAGGCGTCCAGCCTTTCATCGATGGGCTTATCTGGAGTTTTTCCTAGAAATGTCAGTTTTAGGGACCAATGCTCCACAAAATGTTTCTTGAACTTGCAAAGCAAGACGTAAAGACTGACTGATCAGATGCCTCAAGGAAGTTCACAAATAGGTGTCCCCCATTATAGGAAAGAGAAAAAAGGAGCAGCAAAGTATTTAAATAGCTACACAGCCCTTTCTTGAAAAATGCTAGACTGATAGAGAAGATCAAGTAATCTGGGATGGACGGTGGAATTGTTGCCCATCAGTTCATACTGTAAAACTGGTGTTTGGAAAATAAAATGGAGAAAACTATGACACAATCATTAACATCATAGAGCTATTTAGGAAACACATTAAAGGTAAAGGTAAAGGTTTCCCTTGACGTAAAGTCCAGTCGTGTCTGACTCTAGGGGGCGGTGCTCATCTCCGTTTCTAAGCCTTAGAGCCAGCGTTGTCCGTAGACATTTTCCGGGTCATGTGGCCAGCATGACGACACGGAATGCCGTTACCTTCCCGCCGAAGCGGTACCTATTGATCTACTCACATTTGCATGTTTTCGAACTGCTAGGTGAGCAGGAGCTGGGACTAGCAATGGGAGCTCACCCCACCGTGCGGTTTCGAACCGCCGACCTTCCGATCGGCAGCTCAGCGGTTTAACCCGCAGCGCCACTGCGTCCCCTAGGAAACACATTAGCAAGGTAAATATTAACAAACTGTCCCATCACTAGATTTTCACTTTTATTGAAATAGTTGCATTTTATTACACTCAGAGTTTATACATTTGTGTGTGTGAAAGACAGACAGACAGACAATCACTTTATCGTTTGGATTATTTCAGGGACCTGTTTTTGCTTGTTAAAATATTTTTAAAAGAGGCCTATCAACCCCAATGTTAATATATACAGGGGACTGCCTTAATGGGCCAGCCAGTTTGTAAGAAATATTTTAATCTTGGTAGAGACCATACATTTGTTGTCTTTTGATCAGCCAGACTGCTGTTTTCAGATTATGCTCAACCTGGGAATTCTTTAGTTCCATCTAATTCTGTGGAAAGAAGGAAGGGAGGAGGGATCCTAATAAAATGAAGGAGATTTTTAAAATATAATGAGATGTTTGTGGAACATCTATGTTCTGCAAGAAAACTGGACATCGTTGAGAGTTGTAAAAATCGAGAAACCAGAAGTTGCCTTTTCTATTGTTCTGCATGAGAAGAATGGTGTAAGTGGATCAGGAATGACCTCTTAAAATTACCCCTTTGATATTCCACATTTTGTCAAAATTATTATATTTTTGGAAGTTGTAGAAGAAAGGAGAGAGAGATGTGGAAACTAAGTAAACAGGGAGCAAGGGAAAAGAATTTCAGGGTTTAATTTTAACTAATATATCTGCCAGGAAAGTTCTTTTTAAAAATAGCAAAACTTGCCAGAGTGTCTATTTGAGGGAATCCACAATGCCATGCTGCCTGAACCATCAGCTCTGCAAATTTTAAGAGAGACAGATGTCGCAACCGTTTGGTGGTTCTTGTCCTCCTTATTTAAGGGTCTTTGAAACAACCAGCCCTGTTGCAGAACCATTTCAAACCAAGTATCTGTTCAACCTTACTGAGCTGAACCATTTGATACTGATGGGGGCATTCAAAATGTAAGTAAATTAGTATACTTTTCCTGGGAACATTGGATGTGTGATGTCTTCTGTCTTCTGATCCAATAGAAGGACCCAACTTTAAACTTCCATTAATCAAAACATCATTACTGATGAAGGAGAGACTTAAGAAAGCTTTTTTCTGTCCTAAGTAAGGCATTCTTGCCACCTGTGATCTCTGGTTTTCTGTGGTGGAAAAGAAAGAAAAGTTTGTAGCTAATGTTCATGGAATGCATAGGTATATGTTGTTGTTGTTGTTGTGTTTTTTGGCTGTTCAATCATGTCTGATTCTTGGAGACTGCCTGGACAAGTCCCTGCAGTTTACTTGGCAAGATTTCAGAAGCGGTTTGCCATTGCCTCCTTCCTAGGGCTGAGAGAGAGGGACTGACCTGAGGTCACCCAGTTGGCTTTGTGCCTAAGGCAGGACTAGAACTCACAGTCTCCCGGTTTCTAGCCCAGTGCCTTAAACACTACACCAAACTGGCTGTCATAAGTATACATATGTGTATGTGTAAAGGTAAAGGTAAAGGTAAAGGTTTCCCTTGACATTAAGTCCAGTTGTGTCCGACTCTAGGGGGCGGTGCTCATCTCCGTTTCAAAGCTGAAGAGCCGGCATTTGTCCGTAGACACTTCCATGGTCATGTGGCTGGCATGACTAAATGGAACGCTGTTACCTGCCCGCCAAAACGGTACCTATTAATCTACTCACATTTGCATGTTTTCGAACTGCTAGATTGGCAGGAGCTGGGACTAGCAACGGGAGCTCACCCTGTCGCACGGATTCGAACTGCCAACCTTCTGATTGGCAAGCTCAGCAGCTCAGCGGTTTAACCCACAGCACCACCACATCCCATGCATATGTATATATCATGTGTGTGTGTGATGCTTGTGCACTCTCAGAAAGAATCTCACTGTGTTTTAAGTCTTGTATCTGAAAATGCTCCAAGAAAAACCTTTGGCCTTTCTGAAGCAAGCCCAACATTTGGGTCTTCTTTGACCTGGCTTTTATTTTTAAGATTGGCTTCAGGAGCTTTGTTCATTAATGCACAGCTAGTTCCACTTGGAATCATCTCCAGCTCTTCCTGTCACCCATTTGGTTGGCAATTCTTGTGGGCCCAAACAGCACCATGCTGCAGCCAAACAGAGGGAAGACTCGGTACACAGGAGTACCAGCCTTTTGTCTTGATCCTCTCCTTTCTCTGGCAGAAGGAGGCCTATGAAACTTTTCTAGCTTCCTTCACAATTTCTTATATTCATTCATCCTGACCTAGGGTTGCCACATGTCTGAACAGGCAAAGGAGGACACGGAGAATTGGGAGGACAAATGAGGTGAAAAGGAGGCCACACTAATTTCTTAACTTTCCTGGCATCTATGAGAAAAACTACAGTGAAAAGCTGCAAAAAGAAAAAGTATTTAGGCTTACATGTACAGTATATGAAATTACTTTTTCCAGCCTCATAAAAACTGGTTTTCCAATTGCAATATATTTCCAACAAATATTTATTTTCAAGAACATTTGCCAGCAATAATATAGAATTGATGATGTGCTTTTCAAATTTCACCATAGAAACATATGATGAGTCTTGTGATCTACAGACCACAGTCATCATAGATTTGAAGGGGCTGGACTGAAGCTGATTGCTGGAATCAGGAAATAAATTCAATAACATAAATATAGGCTGTTGAGTCTGTCAGTGCATGAGGAAAAGAAAAAAAAGCAGACAATTTACAAGGTCACAATACACAAAAGTTTGAATGACTACTGCTGTGAAAACAGTAAAAAAGAAAAACACTTAAAAAAAATATTTGATTTTAAGGCTATGCCTGCCAGATAGAGGACATGAGGACATAAAGGAGGACATATCCTCATTTTGCCAGATGTCTGGTAATCCTATTCTGACCAAACAGGACCACCCTGCTTCATTTCACTGAAGTTGTTGAATTCCTTAGGTTCTCTAGGAAAATGTGAAAAGCATGAAAGGTAAAGAGACGAAAGGACAGATTTAACCTTGAGCTTGATAAAAAAACATGGTCAGGGAATACTGTACCTCTTTACTTTGAATGTTTAAACTTTCAGGGCCAGATGAACTGCATCCAAGGACACTGAAGGAACAACCTGAAGTTCTTGCTAAAACCTTTTATTATTGCTGTTGTTGTTGTTTTCTGGAGAGCTTTAATATGACCGTTATTCTCAACCTAAAGAAATGGGAAAATGAAGTTGTTGCAAACTACCGACCATCAGTCAGAGATCAATAATTGAGAAAATTCTACAGCAAATCAAAAGGAGATTAATGTGTAAACAACTTGAGAACAATGCAGAAGCCAGCATGGATTTGTTGAAAATAAATCTTGCCAGACTAATCTTATCTTATTTTTTGATCAGGTAACCTCCTTAGTTACCAAATCATCTTGTCTGCCTCCTGAAGAATCTGTATAATGACCAAGTAGCAACAGTAAGAACAGACCACGGAACAACGGACTGGTTTAAGATTGGGAAAGGAGTATGGCAGGGCTGTATACTCTCACCCTACCTATTCAACTTGTACGCAGAACACATCATGCGACACGCTGGGCTTGAGGAATCCAAGGCTGGAGTTAAAATCACTGGAAGGAACATTAACAATCTCAGATATGCAGATGATACCACTTTGATGGCTGAAAGTGAAGAGGAACTGAGGAGCCTTATGATGAAGGTGAAAGAAGAAAGTGCAAAAGCTGGCTTGCAGCTAAACCTCAAAAAAACCAAGATTATGGCAACCAGCTTGATTGATAACTGGCAAATAGAGGGGGAAAATGTAGAAGCAGTGAAAGACTTTGTATTTCTAGGTGCGAAGATTACTGCAGATGCTGACTGCAGTCAGGAAATCAGAAGACGCTTAATCCTTGGGAGAAGAGCAATGACCAATCTCGATAAAATAGTTAAGAGCAGAGACATCACACTGACAACAAAGGCCCACATAGTTAAAGCAATGGTGTTCCCTGTAGTAACATATGGCTGCGAGAGCTGGACCATAAGGAAGGCTGAGCGAAGGAAGATAGATGCTTTGGAACTGTGGTGTTGGAGGAAAATTCTGAGAGTGCCTTGGACTGCCAGAAGATCAAACCAGTCCATCCTCCAGGAAATAAAGCCAGACTGCTCACTTGAGGGAATGATATTAAAGGCCAAACTGAAATACTTTGGCCACATAATGAGAAGACAGGACACCCTGGAAAAGATGCTGATGCTAGGGAGAGTGGAGGGCAAAAGGAAGAGGGGCCGACCAAGGGCAAGATGGATGGATGATATTCTAGAGGTGATGGATTCGTCCCTGGGGGAGCTGGGGGGTTGACGACCAACAGGAAGCTCTGGCGTGGGCTGGTCCATGAAGTCACGAAGAGTTGGAAGCGACTAAATGAATAAACAACAAACCTCCTTAGTAGATTGCAGGAATGTTGTAGATATAATGTAACTTGATATCTGCAGAACTTTTCACATGACATGTCGATTAGCAATGTAGTTATTGTATGTTTAGGCTGCATGGCAAGACAATTAAGTGGATACCTATCTGGCTTACAAATCATTCGCAAAGAACTAGAGAGAGGTATTGTGTGCAATGCTATAGGAATCAGTCCTTAAATATTTCTATTGATGACCAGAGAGAAGAGGTAGAAGGAATGCTTATCTAATTTGCAGATGATACATTTGCTGGAATAGCTAATACCCTAGAAGGCAAATCTTGATAGGTTACAGAAATGGATTGAAATAATATTTCTGTCTCTCTCTCTCTGTTTCTGTCTATGTGTATGCATAAGTTCTCTTTATTTGCCTATTACTATATATATATGTTGGGTGCATGACTGTTTCTTCAAACGGAAGGAAAAAAAGACCATATGTCATCACAATAACCACAAGAACAGTGGTATAAGGGCAACAAGAGAAAACAAAAGATAAACTGCAGTGAAGAAGTATATAAGAAGAATCCTGTCCTGCATGTTTCTTCAATTAGGCTAATAAAGACTTGAGTAGAGATTTCTCTTCTCTGACCAGAAGGTCTAAATCTAGCACAACCAAGAATTGCTAGGTTTAAAATAAGTTCTTTGTAAGCATCGCAGTGCTGTCGACTAACTGAAAACAAAACACAGGCTCCTACAAAGGTAGTCTATATTAAGTAGCTGGAATTTTTAAAAGGTGTGCATAAATGGCCTTGAAAGTCATTGTATTCTGACTAAACGGGTCCTTTTGCAGGACAGTCATCCCTTTGCAATTTTATGAGCTATTTTCCTGATTGACTGCAGAACATCTAAATATTCCTTATTTCTTTACAAGATCTGTTTGCCAGAAGAAAGGGGACCACCATGCTGGTGGTATGCAGTAATGAGTGTGGTTAACTTTTTATTACTCAAAAGCTCAATCATGTCCAGGTGCAGTTGTGAATTCTGTTTATTTTAACTCTCTGAAATGAAAATCCAGACTAAAAGCAACACATCTCAGAATGTAGCCCCAGGAGCCTAGATCAGCTAATTTCACCATTCTTTAAATGCACAGGGAAGAGACAAGCAGGTAGCTCTCTTTCAGCAATCAGACTGATACGAGTTGATATGCTGAATTCAGAGCATATCACCCTACCCACAGTAACAATTGCTTGAGCTGGAGCTAAGCCAGAATCAAAAATTATTTAGCCACATATTTCCAACTTTCTGAGTCCATCTTTCAGCAATGCTTCCAGAAGTGTAGTTGAAAATGCAACCACCAAATCAAAATGAGGAAGAAAGGGAGGGAGGGAATATTTCTCTCTTCATCAGACAGTTGCAGCTGTGGCTATGGGAGATAGGAAGGGAATAAGTCCGTTGACTAAACACAAAACTTTGTGCAGATGGAAAAGAAAACCAGGTTCCTGTGCCTTGAAAAAAATTTATACAGAAGAGGTAGTTTCTTGAATGAGCTAGCCATCCTACAGACCACCCTTGATATTTCTTCTATACTACTTACTTCTAGAGTTTGGAACTAACCTTTGGGCTGCTTCAGAAATGCCCAACAAAGTCTACAAAGATTTCATTAAGTCTCCTTCTGCAACCTTTGCTGGAAATGATTCCTCTCTTGCACTTTAAATAGAGAAAACAGAAAAGTTCCCACTGCTATCTTCCTGCTGGCCTTTCCTTACAAGAAAAGGGAAACCACACACTCCTGCCTCTTACCTTAAGAGCAATACTTCTAGTAATCCTTTTGAAGGGTAGAAATACTATCTTTTCCTAGCACAGTGGAGATTAAAAAAGACTACATAGGCTTCTAGGACTTGAGATTTCTTGGCAAAGTGCCAGTAAAGGTTTGACCCTGCTTAGCTTTTTGAAATCAGCCCAGGTTGGCTAGTACCTGCTTTATTTTAGCATATACATTTTTAATATGCAGATTTTTAAAAGTCAACTAATACCTTGAAACACTTGAATGTGGAGTCCTTGGTGCTCTCTGAGCCTTGCTGTTTTCTTGCAGACGTTTCATTGCCAGGCTAGGGCAGAAAGCCACGGTACATAAACTGAGAGCAAGGCCCTCGCTCTGCACTGAAGCTGTTGCCTCGTCTGGCAATGAAACGTCTGCAAGAAAACAGCAAGGCTCAGAGAGCACCAAGGGCTCCCCAGTTCAACCCTGAGCTACAAATATTCACTTCGATTGGTAAATTTAAAATGGGTTGCTACCTTGCATTCCAGGAAATGTGGATCTAGTCCATTCATATAAGAACTCCATAAAAATTCCTTACATGACTCCTCTCCTTAAATTCTGAGACTGGTTGACCCCAGATCCACCACAAACTCTTTTTCTTTATATTAGAAGCTTTCCATGTCTCCAGCTGTAATCTCAGCACTCTTATTTTCTACCACATTCCTGTTTGTGGCTGTTCTCACTCCTTTTGTCTCTCTTTTGTCAGCTTTCTGAAGATCTCCTGCCTTCTCAAAAGACTCTGTGTTTTTTCTTTGTTGCTATGTACAATTACAATTGTTTCCCAGATCACCTCTCTCTCTTCCTTCAAATGCCACCTGAAAAACTCACTTTCCTATTAATTCCAATTTTTCTCTGTTCTTTTTGCAACTCAAATTGTAATGAAGCATATGCCACTGAAAGAATCACACCATTTTTTTGGGGGGGGGGTTACCCCGTGGTCTCCTCTTCCTCTTGTTCATCCATGTTGAATTTTCATCTTGCCATATCCTTTTATACTGTATGTTGTCATGTGCCAGGCATACTGATGATGTTTTCTAACAAAATAATTTAGAAGAATGTTGAGGATTTAAAGGGACTTAGAAGAAGAACTTTGAGTGAATTACATTGTCCTTACCTCCATGTGACTCAATACATATCTCTCAAATTACATTCAGCTATGGCAAGAAAAACATGCAAATGTGAGTAGATTAATTGGTACCGCTTCGGCGGGAAGGTAACGGCGTTCCGTGAGTCATGCTGGCCACATGACCCGGAAGTGTCCTATGGACAACGCCGGCTCCAAGGCTTTGAAACGGAGATGAGCACCGCCCCCTAGAGTCGGACACGACTGGACTTTACGTCAAGGGAAACCTTTACCTTTACTATGGCAAGAAAACTGCAGGGACTTGTCCAGGCAATCTCCAAGAATCAGACACGATTGAACAGATAAAATAATAATAATAATAATAGGAAGCCCAGAAGTGTACTCCTTTTTTGCATCTCATGAATGTAAGTTCCTTGGATAGGACAGGTTAGAACAATCCTGTCCAAACAACAAGAAGATACTTCCTTCTACTTTATGTGCAAGAAGTATTAGAAGTGTCAGAATGATTTTCAAGTAGAGATTTGATTGCACTGTTGTGAGCATATCTTGCCTTTTTTAACCATATTCTGTAGATAACTCTGAGGTAGACCCTCCAATCCAGGCTTTGGAGGTCTTCAGATGCATCTACAGTAGCTGGCCACTGTGAGAACCATTGCCTTAGGTGGACATTAGGGCTTTTCTCTTAAGCAATATTCCATTTGTAGGCAGACCAGTTACAGGTAAGGACCATTCCATTGCAGATATAGTAGATGCCAGTTTGGCCAAAGTTCTTTCTTGACTTTAAACCCAAGGAAGTGAAACCAACAAGCCAGTCTTCCTTTTAAAAAGTGCATCTACAGATAAAACTTGTGTTTTATTTTTCACTCATCTTTACTCAGCTAGGATGAGTGTGCTCTGTAGCAATCCTATTAATTCCCAGTGAATTCATTTTAATCAGTGTTATTACAGTGAATTGCAAAATGCCTTTCTAATGATCAGTCACTTTAAATAAAAGGTGTCACCTTTTTCTGTTGTAGTATGATAACAATATAAATTTAATCCCAAATAAATAAATAAATAAACCCTAAAACTAAATTCAAATGAGATTTCAAAATGACTAGCAAGGACATTTAAATTTAAGCCTTTTACTGTTAACAAAATCCCTTTGGATTCTCCTCAAGGGCATCTTTAAAGTGCAATTAATAAAATATGTACTTATGTTTTTAATCTATCTTTAATTAATTTTTTGCTATTTTGTTTTTCCCCTCCTTTCTTCAGGTTTTATAACCCAGCTAAAAGAGTATTGCTTTAGGCTGGCAATAGACTTCAAGATTTTATACTACTAAGTCTATTTCTTTAAACAAATAAGAGAATGTAATGCTTTTTAAACTTTAAGGGGAACTTCTATCTCCTCCACCCCACAATAGCACTGTGTTTTAGAACTGTAATTTGAGAAATTCCCAATTGTTGTTTGAAAACAGTTCTGTGGAAACTAGTAGCAGAAAATATAAGCAATCAGAAGGACCATGACTGGAAAAGAATAGCCCATACCAATCAACATTTCAAGTGGAAATTACTTATATTTTAAATTCCTTACATATTATAGCTCCTCCCTCCCAAAAGAGTCAGTCATCATTTATTTCAATCACTAATCAGAATTGCAAAGAAAGGGGACACAATTTTTGTGCATTTAAAGACTATGACAAAACAAAGAGTTTCTAGGATATAGTAATATCCATTAAATACATATCTTTGCTGCTGTTCCATATACTGCATTTGTCGTCCTTTATGAGATATCACAATGGCAGCATAAAACAATCCTGCAATCTTCGTGATTACAGAATACTAGTCTGGGAACAGGAAGAGGAGGATGTGCGAAGGTCAAAATAAAGCAGGCAGCAAAACAGCACATGTGAGGCTGACTCAGTTTCTCTGGCCTCCTAGACAGAGCCTCTGAGTTGCAGAGATGTTACTACTTTCAGAAGCACTGAATGTAGGGCATTGGATCAGTCCACAGAGAAAACTCTTCAATGCAGTGCAAACACAATATCTTGCCAATGATTTGCAGGAATGAATAACTTCCTGTTAATCCCCAGCCTAGAAATGCCCACCCCGCAAGGTGCCTTTAAATATAGAGTAGATGCACACTGGGGAGATACAATACTTGGCCTTTCAGGGGCTGCTGAATTCCACCAACCCTCCTCAACATGGCCAGTAGAGAAGGATGATGGGAACTGCAGTCTTCAATATCTGGAGGGCTACATATTGCGTATTGTGAATCTGGATGGACAAAGTAATGCGCTGAAAATGCTGGAAATGACATGGACAACATTGTGGCCTTCAGGTTAGGTGGTCTTAAAAAGAAATGAGACAAATATGTGGAAGAGAAGAATATCAGCGGCTATTAAGATTGAGAAGGCATCTTTTGGAAAAAATAAGCAGGAGGCACCCAATCTTATCTCATGCTTATTTCAACATGTTTTAGGGTATTCTTCTTTTAGTTGTGTAAAAGCTACATCATAAAAATTAGTCCTGATGGAGAGTATTTCAGAATGCTTCAAATGAACATTCTAACCAACATTTTGGGCATGTTATGAGATTTTCATCTCCTGCTTCTCCCATCAGTGACTCAGTGGCTTCTAGTCATAACTAATCTGTTTCTTCCTCCAGAATTTAGTTGTTTTTATGACAATAGGATGTTGGACTGATTTGGCATAATTCTTACGCTCTTCCAAATTGCCTAATCAGAATGAAAAAAGGTTCTTTTAACACAAAGGGCCTTGTTTTGGGGTTATGTTTTTATATGTATGATTCTGCAGACAGACACACAGGATAGTAAGTCCAGATACCGAACCTGCCACATCGCCACCTGTTTGTCTTGCCAAGCATCTTGAAGGCACTTAAACCCAATATACATTTATGGTTGGTGTTCTCCTCCAGCAGTTCCCAAATGCTACCGGTATGGCATTTAACTTCTAGGGAATAGCTTCCAGTAATTATTCCTCTGCCAAGTTAGCCAACAGCTACAAATTGAACAACTCAGCCAAATAGCTTAGCCGTTCAGGACTGACAGTTACTGTTTACCCACCCCCATGAACTTCTACTGTACTGCTCCAAGATTCAACTAATAGCTCTAGAAGAAAAGACACTGTTGGACAAGCCTCATTTTTCTTTTTTCCTTTTAACCACCATGCTCAACCTACTTTTCCTTTCTCTGGACTGGGAAACAGAGCTGAGAAACAGAGTAATGTAGAGCAAGCAGTGTAACATATACCCACAAACCCAGGATGACCTCACTTTCTCATCAACCTCTGAGGCAGGGAGGAAGAAAAATAACTGGTCATAGCAGGGAATAATGGTTTCTTGACTTTTGCAGCATTTTGCTGCTGGCTTTGTGCACTGAGCAAGACAGCATGCAGCCTCAGAGGGATGTTAAAATCCTCGTGTGGTAGGGCTCATTAACCATGTTCAGAGACCAAAATGTAGTATGAAGAGTAAGCACAGAATGTAGAGGTCTACTGTACATCCAAGTTAAACTTGAAAACAAAGGGAAGTCTGAGATGAGATAGAGGCTGAAGCCTTTGGAGCTTCTGTAAATTACTGAGCTATGACTTCTGTTGATTTAGGTAAGTCTAGCTGCTCAGATGGAGGAGGAGAAGGAAGAAAAGGAGTAATGGCCTTTAATAGTAGTATATATAGTTTAGGGCCAGACAATCCATTAATGAACTGCCATCTGGAAGACATGGTGAGAAGGTTGTTTTAGCATGAGGCCAGTAAGTGAATGGCAAGTGAAAAAAGGTTGTCCGCATGTTAGCATTACACATAGTTCGTGTGTGTTTGTGTCTCTCTGTGTGTAATGGAAGTGAAATGAAAACTGGGAAAAACAACAGTATATTTCAAAGTAGGGCTCAGCTGAACATCATGCAAAATTGATTTCTTTTCCGAAAAGTAATAATGGGGAAAAGAAGAAGATGATGTCAGAGTTTCCATAATTGCTCAGCTACTGTCAGCCCAACCAGGTCTACTAGACTAAGAAACCAGTGCCATATAGTAGGTCATACACTTTTATGTAACAGCTAGAGTAACAGAATCTTGCAAGTCTGAAGATGCTTCCCCCTTCCTTCCCCTTATCTTAGTATGAATGAGGGAGGGGCTTGCCTGCGACTGTTACTTTCTTGGCCAGGGCTCAAGCCCCACTTATCTGACCATTGTCTTGCTAATGGCTCTTCCTCCTGTCTTTCAAGGCCATTCCTTATTGCCTCTACAGCTTCAGAAAGAAGTTTGCAGTGACCCCTTCCCCATTTTCCTCCATCTCCAATGTGTGGCCAGGGCTTCATGGCCATGTTAATTCTCATTCATGGTCTTCTTTGACTGCAACCATTCTGGTAATGTATGCTTCAACAGAATGATGAGACAGTAAAAAGCAGCTGAAGAGATAGTGATATGTGATGATAGTGCTATGGAAAGACAGAGGTCTATATGCTCCAGGTCCCACCAGCCAAGGAATGTCAGCTGGCGGGGACCAGGTGTACCTTCTATGGATTGTAATATTTTTCTCGGCTGCTGTATGTATTTGATTTTTAGTATTGTGATTGTAATTCAGGTTTTAATTGATTTTATGATTGTTTGCCACCCAGAGTCACTTGTTTGAGATGGGTGGCCATGCAAATTGATTGAATGATTGAATGAATGAATGAATGAATGAATGAATGAATGAATGAATGAATGAATGAATGATGGCTTTAAAGACATTTCTATGGATCATTTTTCAGCCTTATATAACTTTTCCTTGAAAAGCTGCTGTAAAAGAGAACGTTTGCTTTTTTGTTTGCAGTCCTGCCTGCTGTCTCAGCAATTCCTCCAGCGAGTTTTGCGTCCCTGCTGAAGATGTTAACTCTCTGCCTCTTTGCTGTCACGTTAAACATTTGCTTTATTATCACATGACTCCAAAAGCAAGCCATCATGGGCAGCTTCAGAGAAATGTTCTGATTAAGTTCTGAGTGAATAAATTTCCTCTAAGCCTGTAGAAGGCCATCAAGCCAATCTGTTCTTTTGACTGCTAGCAAAATAGCGGTGTGTCTAACTTGGCCTGAGGTAATGAAACCATAAACTCCAAGCAAAGTAAAATGTAACCAGGCCATATTTCAGTGCAGCAGAATCCTTGAACTTAAACTGAACCCTGGCCATGTGCAGTCCATTGAGAACAATGCTGCATTTTCCATGGTTCGGCTGGCAGAGGTTCACCTCAGTGTGAACATATAGTCTTGACATCAACTTCTCTCCTGGTCTCATACTTCCATTAAAGGTACTTATATAATCAGAGGGCAGCAGCTGAATGCTTAGTTATATTGCATTTGTAATACTGACTTCTTTTTCCTTTTCTCCTTTTCTTTTTTCATAACCTAGAGTAGTAAATGAATACATCTACTGTTGAAAAATAAATCAGTTGCAACACACCTTATTATATCTTTGTGCAGTAGCAGGCTTTCTTATACTACTGCATAATCCCCTTCTTTGCAATAACTGGATTCCCAACACTTATACTATCAGTCTTTAATTTCTTAACAATGGATAGGTTTCATAGCTAAGGACAACTTTTCAGGGTTAAGGAAAACATGTCGGGCCAGATTTTTAAATCCTCAAGAAATCACACAGAAAAGTTTCCCAGCATCTAAGCTGAAATCTCAAAGGCTGGCAAAGTTATGGAGAAATTGTGCTCAGAGATTTAGATTCTACTAGAGATGTACAATTACAGTACATAACACTCTTTCCCAGCTGGGTGGGAAATTTGGACAAATGTAACCATAGACTGGAGGACTGTGTCAAACTTCATGGAGACTTGACTTATACAGTAGTATACATTTGAGATGTGTACATGTGTGTGGATAGTCCCAAAGAAGGACTCTGGAAGAGAATGAGGCAGAACTCTACTCTCTTCAAATAACTAATTAATGGCAGGAGGGAAGATCCTGAGAATGAAGCCATCCTGTCCAGCTGTCAACCTTTAGATCCTCTCTGGATCAAAGTCACTGAGAAGAAACAGTGAAGCAATGGGAAGTCCTTTCCCAAGCAAACTAGTGCTAACACAGGATCCTAGGGAGGGCAGGTCTAGCAGGAATTCCCAACAGAGGGAATGAATATGTAGATATGTACTGTAGGTAAGTAGGTAGATTGGCTGGGCAGTTGGGCTGATCTCATAACATCTAAGAATGATAGAGATCTGCTTAGTACCTGGATAGAAAAGTACCAGGAAATCCCAGCGCTGGAGGCTAATCTGATTAGTTAAAGAAACATCCCAGAAGAAGGCAACAGAAGACTGCTTTGATATAGTGGCCAAGAAAATTACATGGACATCCAGCTCAGGTGACAGCACTTAGCTGACCTTGACTGATCTAAAAAACAACAACAACTAAGAAGCATTGGAGATCTAGTTAGTAAATGGATCACCAAGAAAGTCCAGACCTGTAAGCTAGGTGGGGAAATGGGCAAACCATTTATCTGTTGTTACAAAGAAATCATTCACCCCCATACACACCCCCACACCCCCACAGAAGAAGACAGAGAAAGTAAATAAGGATGTTGTCATGAGTAAGGATGGCGAGCAGGGGGCTCCCATCCAGGCTGTAAAGCGCATGCGTAGTACTGAGGAATTAGGTAGCCATTCAGAGAGACACAGATCGGGCCTGCCTTAGCCTTTGGGGTTTATATGTCTGGGTTTTTCCCACGCTTCTTCAGTTTGTTAGGATTTTCTGTCATGTAGCAGTAATAAAACACTAGAGACCTATTCTTGTCTCAGCGTGGTTCCTGGCTGTTAGGACAGATGTTAAGGAAAGAGTACCTAGAGTACATTCCACAGGAAGTGAAGGATGAAGTAATGGTATGTGGGAATGACCTTGGGAGACAGGGCAAAGAGATGCAGCCACTGGAACAGTCATATAAAAGTAAACTGAGCCAATAGCAGGAATGTGGGTGGGACAAATGGCTCAGAAGGGATCGTCCCTAGTTCCTTGGACCGTAAAGGAGATGGGGGGAGAGAAGTACTTTCAGACTTGCACGATTCTGTTAATGTAACCTTACAGTAAAGTAGTATTAGCTGAGTTTCCAGTGAAGCTTCATGTCCCTGAAGGAGAGGGGGGGCATTGTGGTGGAGGTCAGTGGCCAGACAGCAAATTTTGGCCTGCGCAGTCTCTCCAGAAAAAGAGACTGTGAGAGATTGTGAGATTGCCCACATGCACTCTGGACAGCTGCTCCTCATGAGTAGACTGCAGGAACTGAGGTTTTTGTGATTGGCCCATGAGTTGAGTGTCTGGGATTCAAGGGATTTCAATCAAGCTCATAGCCGTAATGCAGCCTATATAGAAATAAGGTTTGAATGAGCATAATTTCTTATACACCTTTGGTTATAATTGATTTACAGCTGAAGAAGCATTTTCTGAGCAGCAGGATAAAAAAAATGCCACTTGGTGAATCATCATTCTTTTTGGATTACAAATAATAATAATAATAATAATAATAATAATAATAGGAGGAGGAGGAGGAGGAGGAGGAGGAGGAGGAGGAGGAGGAGGAGGAAGGTTTTAAATATTTAAAAACTTTTGGCAAAAAGCTTAACAAGGAGTAGATGTAAGAAAGTTTAAAACTGATAAAGGGGGTAGTTATTTTGAAATACTATTTTTGGTGAAAGTGCTTTTGAATAAATTGGTGTTAAAATAGATAAATGAATGGGATCATTGTGGGAATGTCTTTTGTTTACTATTAAAGAGTGCAGACAATTGGTAGATTTTACAAAACAAAAGATAAAGGTAATAGGAGCCAGACTGTGATGCTGACTATAACTATGGAAATGCAGACTGTGATGCTGATTGTAACTACGGAGTGCCACTTGAGATGAAAGAATTAAGGACACAGGAAGACAAAATAGAAAAATGAAGGAAGTTTGCCTTTTCTCTTTTGCTTGTTTGAGACAGTTTCATTTTTGGATTATAACATCATAATGGCAACTACCAGAAAAGCAGCAAAAATGTAGGGGAGGAGAGAATCACTAGAGCAACCTGCAGAAAGAGGAATTACACCAGATTTGCTCCAGAAACTGCTTGAGAAACTGGCTAGTAAGTTAGCTGAATCACTTGATACTAAGTTGACAGCTTTTGAAGAAAGAATGGATGAAAGAGTTGTAAAGATGAAAGAGGATATGAAAGAAGAAGTTAAGAAGATGGAAAGCTCTGAAAAACAAATGTCTGGAGATGTAAAACAAAGTAATGACAAAATGGACATTTGGGAGAGTAAGACAGAAGTGGTGGACAGAGAGCTGGAAAGAGAATTAGATAATCTGGCTCTCTTGGAATTCAGAGAGAAGGAATTTTGTTTGAAATTTACAGCAATCCCAGAGGATTCTGGTGAAGATATTAGAGAAAAGGTTATTGAAGCTTTAGCAATTTTTTGGGATTGGGATGAGGAAGATACAGAGACAGAAACTGATAAAATATATAGAGCGAACACAAGATTTGAGAGAATAAGAAATGTTCCAAGGGATGTCTTGGTGCACTTTGTCAGGAAGAAGTCAAGGGATCAAGTTTTGCAGCAGCATTTTAATTCAGGACTGAAGATCGATAATACAGATGCAATTGCTCATAAAGAAATTCCTATTAGAATTTTGCATAAGAGAAAATAGTATTCTGTTTTGACCGAGAGATTAAAGCAGAAAAAGATCCCATTTCTACAGGACAGATTGGAAGGTGTGATTTTTACTTTTAATCAGCAGAGGTTTCAACTGAATTCTGTCCAGAAGGAGAGGAAATTTCTGGAAAAGTTCAAAGGGGAATTGGAGGAGATTCAAATGGAGGTGTCAAAGGAGACTACACAAAAGCTCCAGCAGGTTTAGTAGGAAATTGAAAGGGATATACTGAACTATCCATTTTTCTAAATTGTTGGCTTGATTATGGATTACACGTGCTTAATGTAGAATATAAATGGAACAAATGCTCCTCAAAAGAAAAAAAAATATTAAAATATTTCAGTTGCCTACAAGAGGCACATATTAGACTGAAGGACATAAAAAGGGCATAAGGACATAAAATATTTGATTTATAAAAAAATGGGTGAAGAATTTATTTCTTGGAGTGGAAGTTAATTTGCATGGGACTAAGACTTTGATACTGGGAATTCATGCCAAATGAGGACAAAGTACTGTTCGATAAAGGACTTATGTAAAGCTAAATAGTTTTCTCTTATGAAAATTGGTGTTTAATGGGGGGTTGGAATGGAGTGATCTCCCCACAACTGGATAGAACTGCGAAAAATATTAAAATCACTCAAGGCAAATTACCAAAAGTTTTCTTTGATCTGATGGACAGTTTAGGGCTGGTTGATATATGAAGACAGAAAAATGGCAATTCAAGAGAATACACCTACTTTTCTGAAAGACATTGATCCTTTTCAAGAATGATTTTGATTTCAAAGAACTTGACTACTAAGGTTTCTAAAGCAGAGATATTACCAAAGACTGTTTTTAGATCATAATCCTGTGAGTTTCATTTATACAAGAAAATCTAGTTCTTTTATATGGAGTCTAAACAAAATGTTGCTACAGAAAGAAGTAATAGAGAAGTATTTCTCAACAAATTAAGTTTTTAAAACAACAATTATCTATGTTAACAGTAAGAGTAATGGAAATTTCAAACTTCTCTAACTCCATTCCAACCCACATCAAAGAAAGTGAGTGGTAGATTTTTCCCAAAGGTTGATGATGTTTGATAGGATGGGAAATGATGCTTGGAAAATCCACCAATTGCTTTCCTTAACTTGTTCTGAATTAAATCTCTAAGGACACCACTAGTAGATTACAGCCCAGCCAATCAAAGCAGCCAGTTTTATGGTGGCAGACATTTCTGCCAGCAAGGAATAATGGATTGCATTTTTAATGTAGCCCCAAGTAACAACCAATACAGAGTTCATGACTTTTGTAGATTTCTTAAAGATAAAACCTCTAGACTAGGGTTAATTATCTAGGTTGCAAAAATCTGGACAGCTCCTAGGTGGTTGCAAAGAAATAGAGAACAACTCTTTGCTGACATCTAGTACCCATTTTGGATTTCTGCAGCCCAGGGCTGAAATCCATACTCAAAGATCCAAAAGTGGGTGGCCCATATGCTTGACCTGCTGATGTTACTCAAACTCTTTGAACAACCATCTTTCATTCCCAGGGCTGTGTCAGGAAGTATGGTACAGAAAAAAGGAAGGGTAGATGGCCATCTAACCTATTGTATATACTGAATGCAAGGAAAGCAACATTAAAACACTGTTTTGGGAAACTAAAAGGCTTTTAGATGGAGATGCACCATCACCAAACTATTCAGTTGAGATGAATAGTTTTGCATGAATTACAGATGGTGCTGGTGCTGGACAACTAATTGTAGACTGCAAGTTCCAATAAAAAGGAATTGATCACCGAAATGTTCACAGCATTGCCATACAGTTGTTCAAACATACAGTGATTCTATAGGGCATGCAAGTCATAGCACTGTTACTGCTTCCATACTAGTCCAAATGTTTACAATGTTATACAATGAGCTTGAATTAAATATTATTCCTTTCTAGGATATAGTCCGCTGAAAAGAAATGCCCTTCAGATCTCTCTGCATTTTGGATTTTCCAGGTGAAAATATATAAAGTATATTAAGCAAATAGAGTTTGGTATGTGGTTGTTGTTGTTGTTTTGATAAACCAGAAGAAACCATTAAAAAAAAACAGTAGCAGAGGAAATTAAAAGTGTCACACAAATTATTTTGGTCCCCATTACAATTTAAAAGCCCCTCTGGGGCCACCTGATACATACCACTTTGATCTCCCCCTTCCCCTGGAAAACCATGCATAGCCCACATTCCCCAAATGAAAAACATACTGCTTCTTCATTTCTAGCTGCCAAAGTGGAAAATCCATTTGAATCTGCCATGCCCTTTGGCTTCTTCCTCTGCTGAAGATGATTCTTTTCTTTTCCATGGTGATCTGACCAAATTTGTCAGTGAAATGACCTTTCTTTACCGAAGAAACCAGTTTGTGTTTGCAGAGTCTCTTTCATATGAAAAGCTGAGCATGAAACATACTTGACAGTCCATTTTTTCTGCCCCCTTTTAACAAGATAGCAGAAAATTTAACAGATATGCCAAGGCTATTTTTATCAACATATGGACAAAATAGGCACACCTAGGTCTATTTGTGAGATCATCCATAGGTATACTTCTGGGACAATTGTTAGTTTCTTAGAATCAATTTTGGGAGCAATCTTAGGATTTAAACTATTGCTTTCCAGATAAACTGGAATACACCTCTCAGAATTTCCAGTCATCAGGTTGAGGAATATGGGACTTATTGTCTAACACATATAGAAGACAACACATTAGGAAAGGCTAATGTGGATGAAAACAATCCGTGATGACCATCAATTTAGAGTTACAATCAGATTTATTAGTTCTACCTAGAAACATCTTTTTGAGCCATTCTGAATATTTTCTCCAACCAGCCAGATACCTAAGCTACATAACAATTCCAAAATTTAGAACGGCTTTATTCCTGGCCAGATTTAATGCCCTCCCAACAGCTGTTACTGAAGGGAGATACCGAAATATCCCTTTTGAACAGAGACTGTGTCCATGTGGTGGAGGAATAATTGAAACATGTTATTTTGTGTTGCTCCTTCTGCACAGGTGCTCACCAGGAGTTACTATCCCCATTCTTCACTAAACATCCTGGTTGTTCTGACTCAGATTAAGCTGTTACTATCCGATCAATCAAATTTTATTTTGTTGACCTCAGCCAAATACTGTTCTATAGTTTGCACAATACATTGTAGCATCTCCTCTAATTTTTCTTAGATATTTTAGAATTTTATGTGTTTATCTTTTTATCCTAATTAATTGTGATTTTGTTTTATTTGCTGGACAACGACCGAATAAAAACTGACTGATTGATTGATTGAATTGGTGATGACCCTAGGAACCTCTGACACAGATGGTTTTTATTCACTGAATATGAAATTTTGTGATGGTATAGAAATATACATTTTTGAAGTTTGCGTTATAATGTCAGCATAATCAGCACTTTATATCCTCCTGGGTTGTCCTCAGCTGTTTAGACCTTTAAGGGTCAATGTGTTAGATTGTGCCTGCTAAGCAACTGACAACCAGTGCAGAACTTTCAAGATGGGCATGATGGATTTCAGACCTGTCACCTGCTTCAGAATAGTTGTTATTCTTATTTTCCATTTTATCTGGGGAGTTAAATGAAAATAAAAGTATTAATTGTAAAAGGAAAGAAAAAAGGAAACTGTAAAGAAAACAGGAAAGAAATAAAGAAAATACATACTGTAGCTTGTACAAGAGGAAAAGAAACAAACTCTCTGGCTTTGATTCCATGGCATAGTGAGATGGGACATCCAGTAATGACCAGGGGCAACCAACGAAGCTGATGGGAAGGAGAATTAGAATAGGCAAAGGAAAGTACTTCTTCACATCATGCATGATTAATCTTTGGAATTCATTAACATTACTAGGATGTGCTGATAACTTCAGCTGGATAAACTTTTAGAGGGCAGCTTTATCAAGGGCTATTAGTTTTGAAAACCCCAACTTTGGGTTGGAGGCAGCAGGCCTCCAATTGCCAGTTGATGGGGCAACAATAAAGGGAGCTGTAGGTGTCCACCTCCTGCTTGTAAGCACCCCCAAAATATCTAGATGGTGACAAACAAAATGCTAATCTAAGGTAGGACTTAATCAATCAAAGCAAAGTTCCTCTGTATTCTCATACCTAGTACTTCTAGCTGTTTCTAGACACATGAAAGACTTAATATAAAAGAATATAAATGACTCTATTGAGAAAGTTTGCTTAGCCTGATAGCTTAAACAAGGGGGTGGGGGGAATGAGCTAATTGAACATTTGAAACAAAGGTCTTCCAGAGTTGGCTTAACCAGACTGCTCATCAGCTTCTCTCTGTAGAAATAGGTTGTCCAGTAGGGTTTCACTGCATTTGATTCTGAAGGAGGAACTTTACATGCTAAACTGGAAGATCCTCACTAGAACTTGGGAGGTATTTATCTCAAACATTAAACTGCTGGCCATTTGTGACCATGTAGCACCAATCATTTAAATGCTGGATGATTCCTCAGAGAGAATGAAGTGTGGCACTTAGATTCTAATGGGTCCCTGGTGGTGCATTATTTTTAGTTCTTGTTTGGATTTGCTTGAGCTTCTGAGAGTTGCCTGGCAAAATCAAGTCCCAAGGCAGAAATCTTAAAGATAATTGAGTGCCACTGAGCAGTGGAATCTGATTGTGTCTCCCGGGAAAGGGCTGGTGCAGCTCCCTCATATTTCCAAGTTTAGACAATACACCAGCTATCAAGAGACAGAGGGGAGAAATGTGAAATATTGGTGATAGCTGGCAATTCTATAAGGCTGTGTGTCCAGAGGGTAAAAGAATTAACAGCCAGCACCAGATCAACTCTTTACCCAGAAAAGCTAGATCCTGTTGCTAATAAAAATGGTAGCATTTATTTGAGAAAAGATGACATATTTCTCCTTCTGCATGATTCCTCCTTTACATAATTTGTTCTGAAATTTTCATTTTGCACCATTGCTTTTAGATTAGCAACTTCTTTAGGAGTACTGAGGCATCCATGAACTGAAAATCAGCTTAATCCTGAGCCTGAAATCTGTGTGAAAGTCTGTCTGACCTTCCAAAATCCTGCCTTATTTGTAGATGATAATTGAAGATGGATGGATGGATGGATGGATGGATGGATGGATGGATGGATGGATGGATGGATGGAAATAAGGAATGTTTTTAGTCCCCTTTCCCCCCAAAATTACAATTTTCAAATAAAGAATAGTGGTTAGAAGTGACTTTTTAAAAAATAAAAGCATATTTGTTTTCTTTCAAAAGCCATTTCTAGGAAAGTAAAATCTTCTTTGAGTTGAGGTTGACTCCTGGGTACCTCATGGACATATCCATGTTGTTTTCCTGCTGACAATATGGAGGCGGTTTGCTTGTATACAGAAATGTGTGTATTCCAGTAATCTCTCTTACCAACCTGCTATTTTGAAAAATATCGTGAACAAGGGAAGTCATAAGTTCTCATTCACTGTTATATGGTCTCTCTCTCAGTGTGGATGTTTGAATTGTTTTGAAAGTACCATTTCTTGTTTCTGATGCAGAACTACCCGTAGCTAATAAGGTCATCCTGTAACGATACGATAATACTGGCATGGCCATATGAATCCACCTGTTGTATAAAATATTCAGCATGGTTTCATTTCCCAAATTATGGAGCTTAAGGAGTAACAAATAAGTATTACATGCAAATCAGGAAAAAAAAAATCAGACACACTGAGATAAGAAACAAAGGGTAAGTGGCCATCTTGATGCCAGCGGATGAAGAGGACAAGCCCTGTAATAAATTTGTACTTTTGAGACAACTACTGCAACTAATTATTACTAAGTTATAGTAAGTTATTGAAACTCTAGGAAATAATATACATTAGAAACCTATTCTACTTAGTTAATGAAAAAAGCATATGCTGACTTCAATGTCAATAAGACAAAAGAGGAAATGGGTGATCTCAAATTATGCTCCTAATAATATTGGAAACAAATACCAAGAGATTTTATTCCACAGGATTGTCTGGGAAGAACTGAGGGTATTTGTGCAGGCATTGCTGTCTCAAAGTAGGCACCAGGAAGCCCAGCACCAATGCACTATACGAAGGCTGTGCCATTGCTATCTTAGGTAACACATAGGACATTTCAGTACCATCCCAGGGATATTCATGATGCCTTTCAGAAGCTCCAAGTGGTTTATGTCATATATCACGCTAAACCATGATTTCTTCTATAAATATAAAATAAAGCTGAAGTGCTTGGCTTGAGACATCCTACAAATCTATAAATCATGGTTAACAAGCTACAGCAGCCAAAATTGCACATTTTGCTGAGCCAAAACCAACAAAAAACCACAAAACAAAGGCGCACATTATGGCTTATGGTAAAAGCTAATGTCTGAAAGCAGGATATTGGCTCACTCGTGGGAGAAAAAAAATGCTCAGAGAGGAATTTTAAACCAGATTGTACAGCAGATATGATCTGCTTCAAAGTCTGCTATTTATCACAAAAAGGCTAAATTCATTTGGCAAACTAGGATGGAACAGATAGAGCACCTTGCTATCTTTAAAAATTCTGAAAGATTTACTTATGGCGCCTGAAGCATCACAGCATTATAAATGAAGCCCTGCAGGATTAGATCAACAAATCATGAGTTCATACCAGCTGTTCTCTACAGTGGCCATATGCTTCTGAGAAGACCAGAAGCAGGACTATAGTCTTCTTCTCACCATGTTACTACCCAACACCCAAGTTATGTGTTAGAAATGTGTTGATCCATAAATCAATCTGACATATCCTTAATTCTCAAATATGTAACAAATGCTACATCAGTCCAAGAAGGATGAAGGGTTTTCAATAATTTGGTAAGGTAAGGTATTCCATATTGCTTCCTTGACTCAGGCTTAACTACATGGATACATTTGGGCAATAATACAGAAAGCCTGTTTTTTTTTAATTGTCTAATTTGGCCTATAGTCCTGGGTTCCTCAGAGAAACGTGAACCAGGCTCAGCCAAGCTGAGCTTCTCAAACCAGGTGAGGTCAACCAAGTGTGGGCAAATGCATATGTAAACACAATATTCTACTGCCTTTGAATAGCAGCTCCTATCACAAACTTTCAAAATGTTCTGAGTGGACAGACCTGTAGGCTCCTCCTGGTAGCCATCACGTGATTTTTTTGGGGGGGAGAATTCACTGGACAAATGCAGACAACATAAAATCAAAACAGAAATGAAAGATGGGATGTTGATCTAGTACTGTTTTGGCATACAGACACCCCAAATTAATTATCTAAGGAAAACTGGTTGATGACATTCAAAACTTTTCAAATGCTGGCAACATTTGTAGATGATAATGGGCTAGCTTCAGGATGGTTTTGGAGAACTGGAGCATGAAAATGGTGTGGAAGTGTTCCTAATGTCTCTGAAAAGCCCTCGGATTACCTGATATAATTGTAAAGGAGAGGCTGTTTGGTGTAGTGGCTAAGGTGCTAGACTAGAAACCAGTGACTGAGTTCTAGCCTTCCTTTAGGCATGAAAGCTAATTGGGTGACTTTGAATGTAATTTGTATTAAGAATTTTAGTTACAAAAGTGAAAACTAATACAAACTAAATTTAGAGAAAGAGAAAAGAATGGAAAAAAGAATAAAAAGTGCAAGAGAAAAGAAAGAAAGAAGAAAGAAAGAAAGAAAGGAAGGAAGGAAGGAAGGAAGGAAGGAAGGAAGGAAGGAAGGAAGGAAGGAAGGATTTCCAACCTTCATTACAAGAAGTAGAAACAAATTTAATAACTCTTCACCTCTATAAGGTTACAATCATATATCTCTTCATCTCATATCCCATCCGTTATCTATAAGCAAATTCATAAAACATCAACTTTTCAATCCTGGCGTCAGCAAAAAGTCCATAAAAGGTTGCAGGAACTTTGCAAAAAAATGTCTTATTTTAACCTCAATCAAATAAACCAATTTCATATTCCTTCCTTTTACTTCTAACAATCTTAATCTTTAATTCAAATATTGTCATAGGATTTGATTTCTCTTCAATTCTTAATCCCATCACACAGATTTCTTCAAGGCTTTAACAAGCCTTTTTTGTAGATCGTATTGGATCTATAAAAGGGGCCAGTTGGGTGACCTTTGACCAGTCACTCTTTCTCAGCCCAACCCACCTAACAGGGTGGTTGTTATGGGGAAAAATAGCAAGTGGGAGCATTATGTGAGCTTCCTTGAGTTGTACAAAGTAAAGGTGAGATATAAATCTAATAATAAATAAATTCACAATGCTGATTCCTTCAAATTTTGTAACAGATAATTATGGTCTCAATTTAAAACACTGGATCCATAACCACCCAGAGTCCCCTTTTCAGGAGAGATGGGCAGTGATAGAAATTTGAAATATAAATAAATAAATAAATAATTTGGTGAGAAATGAAGAAGTATTAAAAGATCAGTTTGTTCTATAAGAATCTGATACCCATGTCTTCTATGTTATTAAATGCCTTATAAAGCAGTTTAATGTCATTTCCCCATTAGTAGGGAATCCTTTAACTGAAGATGTCCTCTGCTTCAAAAAGAGTGTCCAGTCCAAGTTGGGTTTAAAGACCAAAATTCTTACAAGCTGAACCTTAAGGGTGATGAGCCTTCATTTGCTCATTAATGGTTGGAGAGCACCCAGCACAAAAACTTTCCTTCTGTATGTAGACATAGTGTATCTCTATTTAAATTTTTAATAACTGTTTTCAAAATTATGTGTCTACATCTAAGTAAGCACATAATAGGTTGTGGGGGTTGGAAATCTGTGTCCTCCTATTTTGAAAAAGAACATGCAGCCATACATCAGTGATGGCCTGTTATTATTTTCATAAGCTGAAGGGGTAGGAATTTTAGTAGTGATGGAAACATCCTCCTTCAAGTGGGATGCTAAAGTCCTTCCCACTAATCACTTTTAGCATCATCCAACCATCATTATGTCAAAATAACAGCAATGAGGACAGACTTTTTATTATGTCAGTGATGGCTGGGTGATGCTAGGAAGATGTTATAGTATATCACTGGTGGGGAAATGTCTTTAGAAACTGTCAAACTCTGGATAAATTCCATCCCAAAACAGAAAGAACCTAAAAGGATAATAGTAACAGTAGTAATAGTAGTAGTAGTTTCTGTTGGTAAATGAATTATTCTCATCCTTGCTGGAGGCAAAGACAAGGTGCAGTTGGCAGCATATGGCTTGTCCTTTTTCATTCGTTGCACAGTATAAACAGGAAGAAGAAATGTTGCCATGGCAACATTTAGAGGTTACCACTCATCACCAATGCACTGTGCACAATTCGTAGGCAATCCATGACTCAAACTGTTTGTTGAACTATCCTACATAATAGATTAATAGGAATCAGAGCAGCAATAACAAACAAGAAATTTGGAATAAGAGGTATTATGCTCTTTGCTGAAGACTCTTCCCTCTAATTTAATGCAATTGTTTGCTTGTTTTGTTATTTTGTTCATCAATATCTTTTTATGTCCTTCCCATTTCCCTCTGCGGAACTTCTTCTGAAGTACCTATAAGTGTCATAGGCATTGCAGACATACCACAATGATGACCGATCAGTGAAGACATCAGCACACAGTTGATGCACAGTATGTCATTAGTGTCATTCGTGTGGTGATGACACGATGCACATGATGTCACTCACCTCCCCCTTCAGATTCCCATGATAGGAGTTTAGCAATTGTACTATTTACTTTTAGGTTTCTATATGCGGTTGTTTGCCTTTTACTTCCTTCCCTTGCTTAGAAACTATGAACTATAAGTTGTATTGTATCCTTCCTTCCTTCCTTCCTTCCTTCCTCCCTCCCTCCCTCCCTCCCTCCCTCCCTCCCTTCCCATGGGGAATCCATAGGGAAGGGTGACATCAGTGAGCTGGAAGAGAACTGTCCACTCCAAATGTCCTCCAGTACCAGGTCATGTTGCAATTGCACCTCACATGAGTTATCTGCAGAGCCTCTGAGAGCCCACAGAGACTCACCGATGACAACTGCCACCCCTTCCTCTTGGATCTCCATGATGCAAAAGCCCAAACCTGTGTGGGCACATTTCCAAGAGGAGTACACCCACTCCCAACTCAACCTGGTCTCAGGAATACATGCAAGGTTGGTGCCCTCACCCATGATAAGATCATGAAGAAGGGGAGCTTAGTTAAACACCAACCTGGCATTCAAAAGCAGTAGCCAGGCACTGAGGGTGGAAACCAAACATCCCACTCCATCCCGCAGGAGACTCGACTCCTATCCCTGGCCTCAAGCAACACGCCTTGATTATGTTCAATAATACTGGCCCCTAGACAGAACCCTGTGGGTCATAGTTGGTTTCTGTTCTCCAACTTTATGTAGAGCCATTAATTCTGATTTACTGAACCTGGCTACCCTAGTTGTAACCCTCCCCCCTTAATATCGTGCCATCCAAGCCAGTCTTTAACAGCTGAGAATGTTGCGTGGAATGTTGTCCAAAGCTTTGCTGAAATTGAGGTGGATTATATCCACTGCATTCCTCTTGTCCACTAAAAAAATTACTTTGTCAAATAAGGTGTTTATCTCACATGAGCTATGTTTGACAAAACCATGTTGGTTCTTAGCAATCATGTCATTTTCTTCTTCTGGGGTGTTTAAACTCCCAATTTATCCCCTTCCTCTGGGA
The DNA here is from genome assembly GCF_035149785.1 of Candoia aspera. NCBI lineage: Eukaryota > Metazoa > Chordata > Lepidosauria > Squamata > Candoiidae > Candoia > Candoia aspera. Next base: position 92,945,764 of record NC_086158.1, on the reverse strand, counting down.
GTTTCTGGTAGTCTCTTATCTAAGTACTAATCAGATCTGACCCTGCTTAGGTTTTGAGGTCACCCAGGATGGGTTAGGTGCTGTCAGGTGGAGCCCAAACACTGTATCCCATAGAACTGAACAGGGGCTACTGGGAGCTGACTCCCTTTCTTGCTCTGAGGCCTTTGATGCTGCATTGTGTCCCAGCAACCTTTATGTGTAGAAGACACAGACAAATACTGAAACAGGGAACCTAATGTTCTTCTTATCTGAGTGCGTTGTCCCCAGATAATGGTGACCAGAGAAAGTAATGCCCAGAGATATTTAGATACCATGTCTTCTTTATAAACAACACAAATTTCTTTTGCCAGCCTCTTTCCATTCTCACCAGCTCTCACTTGGTCTCTTGGGAATATTTATTTCTCTGTGGGTAGAATTATTGTTTGACTTGGCAGCACCACAGCAGCCTCACATGGCTGATAATGAAGGCCTGGAGGGTTGTTACTATTTTGGTTCTTTGTGATGTCATTCAAATGGTCTTGGATGTCAGGAGCAGGTGTTTCTGCTGCTGGTATAAATAAAATAATTTTCAGCCAGGCTCTTCATCTAAAATGAAAGGAGCAATGAGTTGCCAGAGTTTTTCTCTTCACAAAGGCAAGCAGGAGAGAAGGAAGGAAGGAAGGAAGGAAGGAAGGAAGGAAGGAAGGAAGGAAGGAAGGAAGGAAGGAAGGAAGGAAGGAAGGAAGGAAGGAAGGAAGGAGGGAGGGAGGGAGGGAGGGAGGGAGGGAGGGAGGGAGGGAGGGAGAACTGAAGCCATCTTTACTGAAGCAGGTTTTATCATTATAATGTGAAAGAAGGTTTATTTAAGTAGATACAATTTAGAGGTAGGCAAAATCTAGCACCTGGCTGACTACATTGCACCAGTAGGAGAGTCACAGAGCAAGCTCTTCATGTGTGGTGCCTGGAAAGTGACCTGTGATTAGCAATCCCATAGATAAGGAGGAGGCAGAGTGATAGATAAGAGGGTAATTCCTTAATTCTCTGTCTATACCCCAATCTCCCTTGTGGTCAGTAGGTGCTGAGGTGCTGAAGAGTCAGTGCCATAGAAGTCACACTTCCAACAAGATTTTTTAAAAAAACGAGCTAGCATACCAAGGGAGATCTACTTTCTAAAGCAGAATGAAAATGATAACTGTCTACCAATAAACAACCAATATAGAAAGGCAATAGGAAAACTCTACAGATCCACAGAGTCAAGGCAGGCCATATTGCAACTGTGAGGATCTTAAGTGAGATGTACCACTACAAAAAGGGCTGAACTGCAATCAAAAGGCTAAGAAGATACTTACAGTGCATGGGAAGTTCGGACAATTGCCAAGCACTAATCTCATACTCATGGGATGCATGGATACAGGTTAGGATGAAGTGATCTGTGCTTATCTTGTTTCAGATGGAATAGTGACATACAGAATTCTGTTTATACACTGCTTGTTTCTACTCTTTATTTGTGTAAAAAACAGGGAAATCTGGAATGTACTATTTTATATGCAAGGGAGGCAGAAATGAACTCACAAGTTGAGGGAAAATGCCTTCAGTTCTTCGGTTCACTCCAGGCCTTGAACACTGGATTAATTTTTGCTGATCATGATGTTTTCTTTTATACAGATGCACACAGATACACACACACATACAATGCTGCTTTTGATCAAATACATCAGTGCATGCATGTGCAACATAGTATAAGATGTGATCATTGACTTAGATTAATCAGAAGCAAAAATATTTAAAACAAATGAGTGGGATTTTCCCATTGTTTGTATTTGGTACTGACTCATTTCAAGGAGAGATAGATAGATAGATAGATAGATAGATAGATAGATAGATAGATAGATAGATAGATGGATGGATGGATGGATGGATGGATGGATGGATGGATGGATGGATGGATGGATGGATGGATGGATGGATGGATGCACGGATGCACGGATGCACGGATGCACGGATGCACGGATGCACGGATGCACGGATGCACGGATGGATGGATGGATGATGTACTATGCTGCTGGGCAGCTCATAACTTTTTTAATGATCACTCGGTGCAAAGCTAAACAGAGCCATCACTCACATTTCCCATCTAATATAAGTCATCTAGTATGCCATAATGCTTCTGTCCCTGGAATCTTTCTTCTTGTTCTTTTCTTTTGCTTCTGTGTAACATATCATAGGCACTGATAGTCATAATATTACAAAAGGCCACTGTCTTCCACCATTGAGAACACTTTCAAACCGTGCATTTCCCATCATCTAGCAGTGACAACCAGTGCTATGACAGAAAATCATATACTGACTCCATTATGGAAGAAGATGATTATGGTGCCAGAAAGAGGGAGGAAAAAGGTAAGGAGAGTCAGAATATGTTTCTTACTATTTGAGGGTATCTTGAAAGTATGCACTTTGTGTCCTTTTGTTTTATTATTCAAAGAAGAGAAGAGCTGTAAATCACCCGGGGTCTTTAACTGCTTCAATAAACCTTTTGGATGGCCCTCAAAAGAATTGGTATGCTGAATTTCCAGATGTTACCAACCATCCAAGTTTGGGGGCAGGGGGGGTGGGCAAGGACTCTTCATTTCTTTTAACTGAATATTGTGGGAGGGGGACTATGCTGATCATTCCCACAATGTTGGAATTGACTTGGGACCCATCTGTTTGTAAGCCCCACCCACTTACCCCCCCCCCCAATTCAAGGTACTGGAAATCTATGGGATTAGGAAAGAGTGAGTACCAAAGATGCAAGTGGTCCAGTTAGTTACATGTTTTCCCAGTTTTGTTGATCAGTGAGAAAGCTCCAAGCTTGTGAGAGAATGAAGCTGTGGTTGTGGTCTACATTTGGGAAAAGTAACTGCAGCCAGGCAGAAATGCTTCCCACCCCCACTTCCCCAAGGCTAAACTCATGCTTTCTTCCAAAAGGCAGTAAAAGTTTATAGCCCCAGACTTGAAAGGAGATAGGCTCATTCATTCATGCATTCCCCCTATGCACATTTTACTCACAAATGTCCGCACTGGCAGCATTCCAGATGTCTGGCTAATTGAGTCACATCCTGGCGTTTTTAGGAATGTCCAAGTCCATAGGCAGCCTCACCACACCCAGGCCCTTCGCCTACAAAAGTGTGGGTGTGTAGGAGAAAAGAATAGAGGATAAGAAGACAGCAAGCAGACGAGGAAGCGGGAAGTGATGTCTGGAATGTACGACTATCACAAGCAAGCAAGAGAGCTACCAGTCAACTGCCAGGACCACAACCTACAGTTGGCAGCCCGTTGTGGTGGGATTCCTGCCTGGAGCTTGGCTTAGGACTTGGCCTGGAGTTCAGTGGCAACAGAAAAGGAGCAACCCCACTGAGGCACCTCTCAACCCAAACAGCGCAAGAACTTTTGAAAGGAGGCAAAGGTTGTATGCCACTTCGCAAACTTTAAGGCTTTTATTTGTTATAAGGACTAATCATCAAAGACTTATTTCTGTGGTTGCATCAACTTGCAAAGCCCAGGAGGATGGAGTTGACCCAGGGCAATGGGAAAAGTGTTGAAGTATTTTGTACAGTTATCTTCTACACCAGAGTTCCTCAACCTTGGCAACTCTAAGCTGTGCAGACTTCAACTCCCAGAATTTCCCAGCAAAGTGGGGGATTCTGGGAGTTGAAGTCCACACAGCTTAGAGTTGCCAAGGTTGAAGAACCCTGTTCTACACTGTTACCAGTGACCAGTCCTTGGAAAACAAAGGACCCTCACAAAGCTCTGCCTCTTGCCAGCATTGGGCTTAAGTGTAATTCATTTAGCCAATCAAGAGGTGCATGGGATGCCAACTGCATAATTCCCAACCAACATGTCATCCAATTGCGGAAAAGTAGTATAGAGGTATGCCTACATTTGCACCCAAAGATTCAACCTGACTGCTTCCCTTTTCTGCAGGGTGGGTAAGCAATAGCAACCAATAAAGCAAGGTATTTATAACAACGTCACGCGCACACACACACACACACACAGAGAAAGAGAAATCTGCTATTTTTGAAAGCTGTAGGGAAGTCAGGAATACATGAATATCTCCTAATGTTTAGGAACTGACTCAGCTGAGTAATTTTCCAATGTCTGTTATTAGATAAACGCAGCCATTCCTGCTCCACAGCCACCAACCCTTTTCTACACCTAGAAGCTATCTTTCTAGAGAAGTAAGCAGAGGAAAATGATAATTAATCCTCAGGTTCATTTTTTAACAGGCATGTTTTGGGAGCTTAAATGGATGGCAGAGTGATTAACATTCCAGTGAGCGAGTCACAAAAATGCATTGTATAGACACAAGAAGAAATGTTGATTCACTACTGTGGTAGCAGCCTCTCTCTCTCTCTCTCTCTCTCTGTCTCTCTTTCTTTCCCTCATCTCTGGTATCCCTAAAAAGACCTACTATAATGGAGAAAAAGGAGGAATGCACTGTTGACTCCATTACCATACAATTCCGGACTTACTCCCACACATATATTCAGGGAAATGTGATGGAGTATGTGTGCATGAACACATCAAACATAACATACAGAACTTTCACAGCCCCACTGGTTATTTTGATTCTTGCCAAGAGGGCAAGCTTCATCTTTTCATCTAATTTCAGTGAGAAAACTTGCACGTTTTCATTCTACAGATCTTAAATATAAGATGCCCAGAGTCGGTCAAGTTGGGTGGTTCTATAAATCTGATTAGATAAAGAAATAACAAAGAGACAGAAAACCTGGATATTCTCTCAGCCCCTTAGGGGTAGGGTGGATGCTGAGCCACTATCGCTAGTCATAAGCCAGCCAGAGTCTTGTGGAGTTGGGCAGCCTATAAATTGTACCAACAAACGAGCATGAGGTAAGGGTACTGGAGTAGGGGACTGATAAGGGTTTGACTCCACTCTCAGCCATTCAAGCTGGGTGGTTGTGGGGAAAAAATGGAAGGAAGATAAAGATAGGGTGGAATAACATGATATAAAAAGATACCCTCAAATCAAGCCCAGTTCCTGCTGATTTCATGTTCATATCCATGCAGTTTTCTTTACAACCATCTTTACTTATAGTCAAAGACCACAAAAAGCATATATATACAAATAGAATGAAGGTCTGAGTATGTGTGTCTCTATCTCTATCTGTATCTCTATCATCTCTATCTCTCTCCATCTCCATCTCCATCTCCATCTCCATCTCCATCTTTCTCTACTTCTATCTCTATATCTCTCTATATCTCTATCTTCTATATATCTGCTTGTATATTATATCAGCCAGATTGCTGCTGTAATAAACAATGAATACCAGTGCCAATTGAGCAAAATGTGGCTACCTTCTGGAGATAGTTGGCTAAAAGGAAGTAAATATTCTCTTCTTTTGAAGAATTATGGCTATTGGTTAGATATGTTCTCCAGGCTGAATAAAAATGACAATGCAATGGTCTGTATGTATGAAATAGTTTGTTTTTCCTGCTAGGCTAGGGCATACAGTAGACACGCACAGACATGAAGACCCATTGCTTCAGTTCCAGTGAGGCCTTCCTTAGGCCAAATAAACTATCACTGGACTGCTGAATGATTGTTCTCTTTACGTTTCCCCTTGATTGCAGTATTATGTGACATATGGTAGAAAAGCGAAATTTCTTGGCATTCTTCTGCATTGCTCTTCCACAACTGAATGCCGTTTGGGATGTATTATACATTCACAGTTCACATTTGCTAGAACATCACAAAGAGGTCTCCTCTTAGCAAAGCCTGTTAAGCATGGAATTCAGCTGCAACCATTCAAGTTTCAAAGTAAGTGGAATGGCAGAATTGAACAAGGGTTGCTGATCCATGCTTTTCCTAATAATCTGTCATGGTGGACAGATTCAAGCCAGAGCAGGTAACCTCTTGTATCTAGAACCTGAGCCATGAAGTGCTTTAAAAGTGACTATGTACCCTGACTATGACCTTGAATTGTACCCAGAACCTAATTGGCAGCCAATGCAGTTGGCTCCCACATTTGGAATTCTTTAATACAAATGTCCCTCATAACATCCAGAAGATCACTAAACACAATTTTATTTCACCAAGTCTTCAAACTTAATTCTTATCATGTCCATCTGGAAGGGGGAGAGGGGTATCTTTATTTATTATTGTTGTTGTTGTTTTCTTGCATGTTTAATATATTGTAACCTATCCAGAATGTTGTTATTAAATTGGAAAAATCATGCAGGCCCACTCTGGGGAAAGTCTTTTTTTGTTCATAGGAGCCATCAGAGAAGATTTAAAGGAGATGCATTTTAGGAATTCATACATCTTGAACTTCTCTTGTAGGTACAGGTAGTCCTCAACTTATGATCACAACTGGGACCAGAACTTCCATTGCTAAGAGAGATGGTTGTTAAATGAGTCGCATCCAATTTTGACTTTGCTTGTCAGAAGCCAGCTGGGAAGGTTGCAAATGGTTCTCACGTGACCCCGGAGTGCTGTAACTGTCATAAGTGCAAGCCGGTTGCAAAGTGCCTGAATTTTAATCATGTGACCACAGGGAAGCTGTGACAGTTGAAAGTGTGAGGACCAGTTGTAAATCACTTTTTTTTTAGTGCTGCTGTAACTTTGAATGGTCACTAAATGAATGGTCATAAGTATTCACTCTTATTTCAGAACACATCTACATTGCCAGTATTGACAGTTAAGAGCAGGATTATCACTGGCTTGACTCAATACTTAATCAAGCATAGTGGTGGCAGAAAATAAAGAAATCCATTCTTTTCTAAGTCAAACTTTATACCCAAATTTGTATCTCTCTCCAGCATCTGTACTGGACACAGCACTCCCTCTTAGCCTGGGTCAAATGTAATGAATGTCCTCTCTGGTCCTTCAATATTTCTAATACCTGCCAATATGAACACGGTCAGCTAGAATGAATGGCAAATTTTTGCCACTTGATTAAACTCAACACAGTTCACCAGATCAAACTCAACACAGATTAAACTCAAACACAGATTAAACTCAAACTCAACACAGATTAAACTCAACACAGTTCAACACATCATTCCCATTTTGGGAGGCCTAACTAACTCCTAGGGTAACAATGAATTCCAGGCAGGACAATTTAATTTCTTTTTTCAAAGCAACTGCAGTTTTATCAGTTCTCTTGACTCAGAAACTTCTTTCTCTCGCATCTCAGTTCATCTGCAGTAAAGAAATAAAATACTGGCCTGCCTTATATAGCTGAATAATGAATTAATTATTATAACTAGTAGAACTTGAACTAGTTATAATAATTAATTCATTATTCAGCTATATAAGGCAGGCCAGTATTTTATTTCTTTACTGCAGATGAACTGAGATGCGAGAGAAAGAAGTTTCTGAACTAGTAGAACTTGAACCTTCAGCAAAGGATTGTTACCTTGTCGTGGTGCTGGAGCTTGAGCACCTCAATGATGCCATGAGCTAAACCGTGAAGGGCCACCCAAGACGGGAAGGTCATGACAGAGAGGTCAGACTAAATGCGATCCCTGGGGAAGGTAATGGCAACCCACCTCAGTATTCTTGCCGTGAAAACTAAATGGATCAGTACAACCAGAGATATGTCGGTATACCATCGGAAGATGAGACCCCCAGGTCGGAAGATGGTCAAAATGCTACTGGGGAGGAACAGAGGATGAGCTCAACTAGCCCCAGACGTGATGACGCAGCCAGCTCAAAGCCGAAAGGACGGCTAGCGGCCGACGGTGCTGGTGGTGAACGGCGAATCCGATGTTCTAAGGATCAACACACCATCGGAACCTGGAATGTAAGATCTATGAGCCAGGGCAAATTGGATGTGGTTATTGGTGAGATGTCAAGATTAAAGATAGACATTCTGGGCGTCAGTGAACTGAAATGGACTGGAATGGGCCACTTCACATCAAATGACCACCAGATCTACTACTGCGGACAAGAGGACCACAGAAGAAATGGAGTAGCCTTCATAATTAATAATAAAGTGGCTAAAGCAGTGCTTGGATACAACCCAAAAAACGACAGAATGATCTCAATTCGAATTCAGGGCAAGCCATCTAACATCACAGTGATCCAAATATATGCCCCAACCACAGATGCTGAAGAAGCTGAAGTAGAGCAGTTCTATGAGGATCTGCAGCACCTACTGGACAACACGCCTAAAAGAGATGTTATTTTCATCACAGGAGACTGGAATGCTAAGGTGGGCAGTCAAATGACACCTCGAATTACAGGTAAGTATGGCCTGGGAGAACAAAACGAAGCAGGACACAGGCTGATAGAATTTTGCCAAGACAATTCACTCTGCATAACAAACACTCTCTTCCAACAACCTAAGAGACGGCTTTATACATGGACTTCACCAGATGGACAACACCGAAATCAGATTGATTACATCCTTTGCAGCCAAAGGTGGCGGACATCTGTACAGTCGGTAAAAACAAGGCCTGGAGCTGACTGTAGTTCAGATCACGAACCTCTTCTTGCACAATTTAGGATCAGACTAAAGAGATTAGGGAAGACCCACAGATCAGCTAGATATGAGCTCACTAATATTCCTAAGGAATATGCAGTGGAGGTGAAGAATCGATTTAAGGGACTGGACTTAGTAGATAGGGTCCCGGAAGAACTCTGGACAGAAGTTGGCAGCATTGTTCAGGAGGCGGCAACAAAATACATCCCAAAGAAAGAGAAAACCAAGAAGGCAAAATGGCTGTCTGCTGAGACACTAGAAGTAGCCCAAGAAAGAAGGAAAGCAAAAGGCAACAGTGATAGGGGGAGATATGCCCAATTAAATGCAAAATTCCAGAGGTTAGCCAGAAGAGATAAGGAATTATTTTTAAACAAGCAATGCGCGGAAGTGGAAGAAGACAATAGAATAGGAAGGACAAGAGACCACTTCCAGAAAATTAGAAACATTGGAGGTAAATTCCAGGCCAAAATGGGTATGATCAAAAACAAAGATGGCAAGGACCTAACAGAAGAAGAAGAGATCAAGAAAAGGTGGCAAGAATATACAGAAGACCTGTATAGGAAGGATAACAATATCGGGGATAGCTTTGACAGTGTGGTCGGTGAGCTAGAGCCAGACATCCTGAAGAGTGAGGTTGAGTGGGCCTTAAGAAGCATTGCTAATAACAAGGCAACAGGAGACGACGGCATCCCAGCTGAACTGTTCAAAATCTTGCAAGATGATGCTGTCAAGGTAATGCATGCTATATGCCAGCAAATTTGGAAAACACAAGAATGGCCATCAGACTGGAAAAAATCAACTTATATCCCCATACCAAAAAAGGGAAACACTAAAGAATGTTCAAACTATCGAACAGTGGCACTCATTTCACATGCCAGTAAGGTAATGCTCAAGATCCTGCAAGGTAGACTTCAGCAGTTCATGGAGCGAGAATTGCCAGATGTACAAGCTGGGTTTAGAAAAGGCAGAGGAACTAGAGACCAAATTGCCAACATCCGCTGGATAATGGAAAAAGCCAGGGAGTTTCAGAAAAACATCTATTTCTGTTTTATTGACTATTCTAAAGCCTTTGACTGTGTGGACCATAACAAATTGTGGCAAGTTCTTAGTGGTATGGGGATACCAAGTCATCTTGTATGCCTCCTGAAGAATCTGTATAACGACCAAGTAGCAACAGTAAGAACAGACCACGGAACAACAGACTGGTTTAAGATTGGGAAAGGAGTACGGCAGGGCTGTATACTCTCACCCTACCTATTCAACTTGTATGCAGAACACATCATGCGACAAGCTGGCCTTGAGGAATCCAAGGCTGGAGTTAAAATCTCTGGAAGAAACATTAACAATCTCAGATATGCAGATGATACCACTTTGATGGCTGAAAGTGAAGAGGAACTGAGGAGCCTTATGATGAAGGTGAAAGAAGAAAGTGCAAAAGCTGGTTTGCAGCTAAACCTCAAAAAAACCAAGATTATGGCAACCAGCTTGATTGATAACTGGCAAATAGAGGGAGAAAATGTAGAAGCAGTGAAAGACTTTGTATTCCTAGGTGCAAAGATTACTGCAGATGCTGACTGCAGTCAGGAAATCAGAAGACGCTTAATCCTTGGAAGAAGAGCAATGACAAATCTCGATAAAATAGTTAAGAGCAGAGACATCACACTGACAACAAAGGCCCGCATAGTTAAAGCAATGGTGTTCCCTGTAGTAACATATGGCTGCGAGAGCTGGACCATAAGGAAGGCTGAGCGAAGGAAGATCGATGCTTTTGAACTGTGGTGTTGGAGGAAAATTCTGAGAGTGCCTTGGACTGCAAGAAGATCCAACCAGTCCATCCTCGAGGAAATAAAGCCAGACTGCTCACTTGAGGGAATGATATTAAAGGCAAAACTGAAATACTTTGGCCACATCATGAGAAGACAGGACACCCTGGAGAAGATGCTGATGCTAGGGAGAGTGGAAGGCAAAAGGAAGAGGGGCCGACCAAGGGCAAGATGGATGGATGATATTCTAGAGGTGACGGACTCGTCCCTGGGGGAGCTGGGGGTGTTGACGACCGACAGGAAGCTCTGGCGTGGGCTGGTCCATGAAGTCACGAAGAGTCGGAAGCGACTAAACGAATAAACAACAAACAAGAACTTGAACACTGCAAGGGTTACAAGCATGATGTATGGCTTTATGTGGCTCCTTCTCCTGAAAAGAAAAGAAACAAGGAAACCCTTAATGGTAGTCTAATAAAAATAAAGCAAACAGATTTAAGTAACCCAACTCTTCTAAAGTAAGCCATCCAAGTATCTACAGAACATTGAAGCTGTTTCCAACATACCTAGAAGTGCCATTGGCTTTTTTAGAGAGAACTTTTGTTCAACCTGTAATCATTTCTCAAGTCTTTCTTTCCAAGACTTTCAGGCATCATGTTTATTATAGCAGTTGTTTTAATCTGGGTTGTCAAAATGTTTTTTTAATATAATTTTTATAAAAAAAAAAACCCTTTCACAAGATAAAAGCAGTACAATTATTAGAAAAGAAACAAAGAAAATAAAGATTAGTGAATAAGTAAGAAAGAAGAAAAGAAAAAAAGAACAGAAAAGAAAAGAAAAGAAGAGAAAGAAGATTATAAAGAAGCAGCTTCCAAACTTTTATTTATATATACTGTATACTGTATGTGTATGTGTATACACACACACACACACACACGCTCACACTCACACACACATGCATACACACTGTGGGTGTGTGTATATAATTTTATTAAAAGTTTTAAAACGGAAGATAAAAACTAATACAAATTAATACGAAGTAAGGATGAAAAAAGAAAAAGAAAAATCAAAGAGAAAGCTAAAAGTGCAAGGAAGGGAAAAAAGTAAAAAAATAGAAAAGAAAGACAAAAGATACAAAAAAACTGGCTTCCTATCTTCTTTACAGCAGTTATTATTACAATTATGAATTTACCTCTATCTCTAAAGTTAAAGCATGTCTCTCTCCTTTCTATAATCTATCCTGTCTAATCATCAAAACCATAAATCGTAAGTTCATTTTTTTTCTGTTTTCTGCAAAAAGTCCATAAAGGGTTTCCAGTCAGCAATAAACATAGATACTGTCTTTTCTCTAATCAAACAAGTCAATTTGGCCATCTCAATGAGTTCCACCATCTTCCCCAACCATTCCTTCATTGTAGGTATTGCCGAATCTTTCCATCTTTCTGCGTACAATAATCTTGCTGCAGTTATCACGTACAAAAACGAAGTTCCATGATTTTTCTTCCAGCTGTTTATCCATCAGTCCCAAAAGAAAGACCTCTGGTCAAATTGTATATTAATCGTTAAAATCCTCTGAATCGTTGTATGTATTTGAACAACAAAATTTTCTAGCTTTTGTTGTTGTTGTTTATTCGTTCAGTCGCTTCCGACTCTTTGTGACTTCATGGACCAGCCCACGCCAGAGCTTCCTGTCAGTCGTCAACACCCCCAGCTCCCCCAGGGATGAGTCTGTCACCTCTAGAATATCATCCATCCACCTTGCCCTTGGTCGGCCCCTCTTCCTTTTGCCCTCCACTCTCCCTAGCATCAGCATCTTCTCCAGGGTATCCTGTCTTCTCATTATGTGGCCAAAGTATTTCAGTTTGGCCTTTAATATCATTCCCTCAAGTGAGCAGTCTGGCTTTATTTCCTCGAGGATGGACTGGTTGGATCTTCTTGCAGTCCAAGGCACTCTCAGAATTTTCCTCCAACAACACAGTTCAAAAACATCGATCTTCCTTCTCTCAGCCTTCCTTATGGTCCAGCTCTTGCAGCCATATGTTACTATGGGGAACACCATTGCTTTAACTATGCGGACCTTTGTTGTCAGTGTGATGTCTCTGCTCTTAACTATTTGATCGAGATTGGTCATTGCTCTTCTCCCAAGGATTAAGCATCTTCTGATTTCCTGACTGCAGTCAGCATCTGCAGTAATCTTCGCACCTAGAAATACAAAGTCTTTCACTGCTTCTACATTTTCTCCCTCTATTTGCCAGTTATCAATCAAGCTGGTTGCCATAATCTTGGATTTTTTGAGATTTAGCTGCAAGCCAGCTTTTGCACTTTCTTCTTTCACCTTCATCATAAGGCTCCTCAGTTCCCCTTCGCTTTCAGCCATCAAAGTGGTATCATCTGCATATCTGAGATTGTTAATGTTTCTTCCAGCGATTTTAACTCCAGCCTTGGATTCCTCAAGCCCAGCATGTCGCATGATGTGTTCTGTGTACAAGTTGAATAGGTAGGGTGAGAGTATACAGCCCTGCCGTACTCCTTTCCCAATCTTAAACCAGTCCGTTGTTCCGTGGTCTGTTCTTACTGTTGCTGCTTGGTCGTTATACAGATTCTTCAGGAGGCAGACAAGATGTCTAAGTTGCCCTATAGATTCTTCAGTTTTTTGGGTAACTTATTCTTTCATCTCCTCTTTTATATTTACAAACCTTTCTTCCATTCTCACAACCAACTCATTTTTAACAAATTTGACAGATTCAAATACCTGCTTCCCCATCTCTTCAAGCAGTTTTTGTAATATTTGTGGAATAATCCTCTTTTCTGTTGGTTGCTCCAACGAACCCCTCCTTCCCTCACCATGCTTTGCAGATTTTTGGGTGGTCACCATATTTTTATTTATAATCCAAAAATAAAAGTTAATCAGTTACAAATATGAAAGTAAAAGGCAGGCATCTCCATGTTTTTTTTCCTCTTTTTCCTTTTCTATTCTCTTAAGGCTTTGGGCCAACCTGTCTTTCCTTAGTTTTAATGACACTGTCAATCTCATGTTATACTTATCTCCTTATTTTCTAAATTTGACCAATTGCCTTTTCCTTTTGCTGTCAGACAATCAACATTCCCACAAAGGTCTGGTCTATGTACTTAATTAATTCCAAATAGCACCAAACGTACTTTTGCCAAAATATTAATCTTTCAAATGTATACAGTACCCTTTATATGTTTTTCACTTTCTTAATCAAAATCTTGTTAAGCTCTTTGATATTATTTTAAAGTCTCATTAAAATATTATTTTCCTTTTAGTTTTAGTTTCTGTAATTTGGAAGGAAGGCTGACTCACTGAGAGTTGTTTTCTTTGTCCTGCTGTTTTCAAAGACCTCTTTTCAACTGTAAATTGATTGCATCCAAAAGCGATTAAGAAAATGGGGGGTTGGTCAGACTTAGTGTCCTTTAAAAGGCTGCACTTATGTGTGCAAGTAAGCAGTTTCTCCTTGACACCCTGCTGTTCTACTCATGAGAAAACCACAAGACTTCCATCCCATGGTCTCCTCATGAGGAGCGGCAGTTCAGGGTGCAGGTAGGCAACCTTTTGGTCACTCCTTTATCTGGAAAGACTTTGCCAGCCAGATATCTCCACTGGCCACCATTCACTGCTGTAGTGCCATCTCTGCTCCTTTGGAGACATCCAGTCTGCCATAGAACTTCACTCAGAAGCCCAATTAGATTATATATTATATATATTATATTGCATGGCGGAGTTCAATTCGACCTCCCTTGAATTTCAAACAAGGTCTGGACTTACCTGGAGTTTGTTTAGAGGAGTTGGGGGTCGAATTTGCAATTTTAAAATTGTCTGGAGGAAGGAGAAGGAGAAATAATAAAGATTAGAGTAACCTAAATCTCTTGTTGAGACCAATCCTACTAAGCTTGATGCTCATGGTCTTTGTGAGAGAAGCACTTCACACAGGCATCCCCCAGAGCTTTTGTCACAATGCCAAAAGCAGCATCCTGCCATTGCACCACAAGTTCTGCCCCGTTTGGACATGTATGCAATGTGACAGTGCATTGCAAAAGGGGCGGAGCTTGCACTGTAACACCACCTTTGTCATTTGCTCTCTTTCAACCTCTGTTCTGATACCTTTGACACTTCACGGTAAGTCTGAGGGCAGAAAGCACACGGCAGTTGCTAAGCAACCTCAGGACTCATTCTCCAATTGACCAAGCTCACCTATTAACTCCAGTCGCCTAACAATAACAGCCACACCTTCTAACCCCTTATTCTACTCCCTGATCAGCAGATCTTCAAGTGCAAGTCCACCAGAAGGGATCTTGGATCAGTACTGAGAAAGGGGGAAATGAAGAGAAGGTAATAGTCTTAAAGATAGCACAGAATAATAGTAGGTGAAGGAACACTAAAATGGATTACCTCCATGCATACGTAATGGCTTTGACCTGGTGCGTAGCAGGGTACTTCAATACTGTTTCTGTTTCTTTTCTGTTATCTTGCAGAATTGCCTCCCAAAGTAAATGTTTAGGAAAACAAAAACAGATAGAAACCCATCTAGAAACTGGTTCAATCAGGAAAATATTTAAAACTCATAGCAAATAATGGCTACATGACAAGATGAGATGGTTCTCCAAATTGTCCTCAACAGCATTCGGTCTCTCTCTTCCGCTGCCCACCCTTTTTTTAAAAAAAACAGCCAAATAAAAGGAACAGATGTTAACATGTTTCTGCCAAAAATTCCATGAGCCCCCATAGACAGCCGGAGCAACTGAGCTGAGCTGTCGCCATGGCAGAGTTTAATTCCAAAACTAATAAACAAACACAGGAAAACAATTAAGAAATGAAGAGCACAGGATAAATGCTGTGAAAACTGGCAGAGGGATTCTTTAAAAAAAAAAAAGCTATAACTTTTAGCATCCTCTGTAATGTGGTGCTTTGAAAGAGAATAATGGTTATTATAATAATTGATTTTTCTTGATGGGAATGGCTTTTGCTTTTAGCCAAGCTTGATCATTATTTCAAGTTATTCTAAGAGCATCGGAATATACTAAGTGAGGTTTATTCCAGGAACGAAAGCAGACACGGGAATCTGCAGTTGAGCTGGGGTTTAAAAAAGTCAAGATGGTAGCCACAACCACTTGAACCAACTCCCTTTATATATGTCATGTGTGTGAGACACACGTAAAAAGGGATGGGGCTTTAATTACACAGGTATGGCCACCATGTTATTTTTTTTTACATCCCCTCCCCTCCACTCACCCCACCACACACACAGGTGAAGCTGTCTCCTGCTATGGATATGGGTCCAATACATAAATAGTACGGCTGATGACCTCAAGAACCACTGGTGGTACCAACTATCCCAATGTTCTGGTTCATCAAGAAAAGTATGTTAGTGGTTCCCACGCTTTCTGCTCAAAGGAGTGATCCAGGACTTATTGCAAATTACATTCTTACTTTCTGTAGTGTCCAGACTCTAGACACTTCTGGTATGAACCCCTCTGTCCTCACTCTCCCTTCCCCAAAGCAGGCAGGCAGGCAGGAGGGAGACGATGAGGAGAAGATTCCCTTGATTTATAAATGTCTCGACATTCTTCTCCAAAATAAATGAAATAGAAAAAAACCTCCAATCCTTCAATCAATCAGTTAACAAGATTCAAGTTCTGCTTATATTGTTTAAAAACTTAATATATATATTTTTTTAAAAATAGGTATTTATACCTATTGCTTATACCTATGCTTGATATATTTAAAATCAAGCAGGTACCCTGTGATAGAAAGTTACGTATTAAATCTAGCAATACTTTGATTTTAAATGCAGCCTTGTTTGAAGAAGCACCTTTGTTTTCCATGGCAATGTAATGCAGCAGTCCCAGCCATATCAATATTTAATTTGCATGGATTTTCTATCTTCACTACAAAGGGGGGGATGATTTTGTTGATTTGGCCATCACAGTTATAGCTAAGGAGCTCTATAGTCTGCCCTGTGAATTCTCTGCTTGCTTCCAGGAGTAGATTCTCCTTCCAATATTTATATAAACGTTTAGCTACGACTATTGTTAATGGCTTGACTCAGTGAGAAAACTGGTGCAGAAAAAGAAACAGCTCCTGTGAGTCACGCCTGTTCCAGCTTTGTTGTGGCGTGTCTGTAACTCACTGTGTTGTGAAATGAAGATTTCAGGGTCAAATTTAAATATGTATTGTGATAATTCTGGAAGAGAATTACCACGATTCTTCTTTGGGATAAGATCAGAAATAACGTGATTCTTTCTGATTAATAGGATTTATTAAAGGATGGTTAAGGTAACAACACAAGAATTCCAGTGAGTATCCTACTTTCAACTGAGATGTATATATAGGCAATTTAAGGCAGCAAAACTCTTGCTCATCTTCTCAAGGCCTTGCGATACAGAAAGGGGGAGACTTGCCTCTTTTGCGATACAGAAAGGGGGAGACTTGCCTCTTTTGCGATACAGAAAGGGGGAGACTTGCCTCTTTTGCGATACAGAAAGGGGGAGACTTGCCTCTTTTGCGATACAGAACGGGGGAGACTTGCCTCTTTTGCGATACAGAACGGGGGAGACTTGCCTCTTTTGCGATACAGAAAGGGGGAGACTTGCCTCTTTTGCGATACAGAACGGGGGAGACTTGCCTCTTTTGCGATACAGAAAGGGGGAGACTTGCCTCTTTTGCGATACAGAAAGGGGGAGACTTGCCTCTTTTGCGATACAGAAAGGGGGAGACTTGCCTCTTTTGCGATACAGAAAGGGGGAGACTTGCCTCTTTTGCGATACAGAAAGGGGGAGACTTGCCTCTTTTGCGATACAGAACGGGGGAGACTTGCCTCTTTTGCGATACAGAAAGGGGGAGACTTGCCTCTTTTGCGATACAGAAAGGGGGAGACTTGCCTCTTTTGTGAAGATAGGGCAACTGCATCTGTTCATAGTTTTGAAAACTGTTCTTCTCTTTCTAATATAAGAAATTACGCTCACACTAGTGATAGAATTAGAATACTAGTTCTTTTTTGCCCTTATGGCTTACTTCATTATATACAGCCTTTCCCTCCTACTAAATAAATGAATTTGCTTTCCAAATGAAAAATGGAGAATATATTTGCTTTCCAAATAGTGTTTTTTTTCCCCTCAAGCTGCATTCTTTAAGAGCTTGCTATCTATGTGGATATTCACACATACATTCCTGTGCACATTTGACCTCCCTCCCTCCCTCCTTCTCTCTCTCTCTCTCTCTCTTCACCTCTGCCTGTCTATATCTAGAAAGATCTCTCCAATAAAGGCATCCTATTAACTCTAAATGTATTTCTTTTAAACAGATTTTCATCTGTAATTTTTTTTTCTGGCTGGAAACTTGAAGGAAACAATTTTGCCAATGGGAAAGGTTGAAAACATGCAAGGTTTCTTGAAGAGATTTTCTCACATCAGCATGATTTTTTATTTCCAGTGTTAGGGAGACACCATGAAAAACCCATGAAATGTGGCAGGAACTTGACGCAGATGGAAGCTCGTTGAAACCTGAACACAAGATGTCTCAGGACTTAAACCATTTCAAGAGGCAGAGAGTCTTGAGAGGGTGATGTGATGGCATGGAAAGCTTTCCTCTGTGTGTCAGTTCCATGGAAAGAGGGGGTAGGCTACAATTTTAACTTTATTTGCTTGTTTGATTTATATCCCATTTTTCTCCAGGACCTCAAGGTGGCTTACATGGAAATCTTTATTTTATCCCCATAACAGCCATCCTGTAGGTCAAGCTGAAAGAGAGTGATTGGCCAAAGGCTCCCACTGATTTTCAACAATTGGGGATGGATGTGAACACAGGTTTCCCCATCGGAGTCCAACATATTTATCCCTCTGTAAAAATGGCTCTCTCAAAATGAAGAACGGTTCTTCTTTGCTCTTGTGGCTTACTTCATTATATACAGCCTTTCCCTCTTACTGAATAAATGAATTTGCACAGTAAAATTCCATCTAGTTTCAGAGAGGCTGAACCATTTCTATGAGGACCTTCTCATTTTTATGCCACAACGAATGGAACTAAATGAGGAGATATACTGCAAGATAAAGATTTTTCCTGAGTTGCTACTGCCATCAACCAAGATGTATGTGTGTGTGTGTGTGTGTGTTTCCCAGTTTAACTTCCCACCCTAATGTCAGATCTGGGGAAGTTTTCACATTTCATTGCCAACCAGTCATACAGATAAGAACCAAATTCTATGATATCCCCACTTCACACCATGTGCCTTCTGTTAATAATGTTTATCAATACTACAGCTAGTATTCCTAGGATCCAGAACTCATATCTGGATGGTTTCAACTCATAAACCTCTCTATGGGCTGTGGATCCCCCCAAACAGCACATGTACTCAAGCACATGACCCATTCAGATTGCAGTAAGTAAAATCTCTGCCCTATAAATCATGCAGTTTTAGATGGCAAGGCACAAGCAAAGAACACATTGAGGAGTTGGGTGGCCTTGACATTGATTAAAATAAGACAAAACAAATAAATTTAAGCACTCCCTTCTTGGTTCACAGAAAGAATTTTGCAAGTTTATCATGCAGCTTATAAGAAATAGGCAATAGCAAGAAAAGTTACAAGTGTAAGAAGCAGATGGCCATTCTGCTCTGTCATCTGATGCCTTCAGCCTGGCTGGGAAAGAAAGAGTGGAGCAGTGGTAAATTAAGATGAAATGCTGAATGTCTGTTTGAGAGGATAAGAGTCCTGTAAGGCAGAAGATTTTGAGGGAGGGATCCTTAATTCCAAGCCTATTCCAAAACAGATTTAATGGTTTCCCAAGGCAAAGAGGGGCCTCCTTCAAGTCACCAGAATCTAGCCAAGATCTTCACAAAGCTTTGGAAGTGCTTCTTTGTGTTAGAGTGTTACAGAAAGGCAGATCTCCTGCAACATCAAACTGAACATTAGTTGGACTTTATTTTCCTGTGTCTGTAAATGTTAGTATGGGCAGGTTAGGATGTCTATCAAGTCTACCTTTTAATAATAAAGGACAGTTTACCAGGTACTTTCTAATGAGGGTTTGCGGAGGTGAAGTATTGAATCTCGTGTTATGTTTTGCTGCAGGATGACAATGGTTCCCATCTTGTTTGGAGAACTTGCCTTCGCTGATGGTGAAGTGAAAGAGCAACTTAGTCTTCTAGGGACTGGTAGTGTCTTATGGCCTCACCCACTATTGCCATGCTGATATATCAGGAATGAAGACAAGCTTTGTGCTGCCACAAGGATGGTTGGCAATCAGTCACTCTCTCTCAGCCCAACCCACCTCACAGGGTGTTGTTGTGGGGAAAATAGGAGGAAGAAGGAGTATTGGGTATGTTCACCGCTTTGAGTTATTTATAAAAATAATAAAGGTGGGATAGAAAATAAATAAAATAAAATAAATAAATAGCAAGATTTATTGAGAGGAACAGGATGGGGTTACAAGAATTCCTGCCCCTGAATTTCCCATTTGGAACCATGTATTTACTTTCTGACAGCCTTACTGTGATCCAGCAAGGAGGTGGGTCTCTTCCATGATAACAAGGAAGTTTGCTAGCTATTTACATAGCAATCTCCTGAATCTTTATCAGTCTGAGAATTGATTCTTGTAATTGCTTTCATTAATCTTACTTAATTTCTTATGCTACTTCCTACTAATTTTCATTCTTCCATTCAACCCAAATTTCCACTTCCTTTTTTGTTCCATCTGTATGTTTCCACTCTGGCCCTAAGTTTCAATCATTTCTTTCCAATCTTTTGTTATCTCTTTAGTCCATCATGTGCTATCTTAGAGAACATTTAACCTTCTTAAAATTCATGAGTCTAAGTGTCCCCACTTAATTAACCTGGGCTGATTTCATAAAGCTAAACAGAGTCAAACCTAGTTAGTACTCAGACAAGAGACTACCAGGAAATTCCAGGGCTGTAGGCTAGACTTGGGAGTTGAAGAAACATCCTGGGAGATGATAGCAACCACTTCCATGTGGTTGCCAAGAAAACTGTATGGGCATGTTTGAAATTGAGCTTGGCTAGACAGAGACTGGGAGACCACTAGGGAGTCCCATATCAGTCACTAGATTAGGAAGATGGAGGAGGAGGAGGAGGAGGAGGAGGAGGAGGAGGAGGAGGAGGAGGAGGAGGAGGAAGCAATAAAAAATTACTTCCTTATAGCTGCCAAGAAAAGTCAACAAGAACCAACCTTGACTTAAGTGACTCTGCCTTTCTGTAATGCAGCAGCAATGAATTGCTCAAACCATGCCAGCAACAGTCTAAAAAGTTCTTTGTGTGTGATTACCCCAGCTTCATAATAGATATTGGAATAAGTGTAGCATCATATCCAAAATTAATGGCAAGAAGGATTTGATCATTTTGTTGCTGCGCTTATTTACAGTGGGGAAAATCATGCCCCAAAGTAGTACCAAGTAACATTGATTATTCAGTGTCCCCACTGAAATCAGTGGCCATTTGAAAAGTCTAGTAGAATTGTGCCAGCAATCTTCTCTTAAAATTGGGAAGCTGAGAAATAATGTGCTAAATGATGTATGATGACCGGACATGAAGCAGCATCGCAGTCCAAGGATTTTCAGTCAAACTTCTCTAATTTTGTATGACAGAGATACATTTTGCTATCGTTCTGTTCTTCACCATGAAAGCATATTCTCCCTATAGGTACGAACATTGTGGTCCATGTCAAAACCATCCACCTTCCTTCATTGGATGACTTCTAGTATTCCGTCTGACTCTGACACAGAAATTAAATTGGAAGTTGTGTTAATTTTCTCGTGGAAAGAAAACATCCTTTTTGGAATTGCTTTTATAACACTATAAACATATGCCAGGCTTCTCCATTGCTCTGAGTGTTCAATCTTCTAATATCCATCGGTATGAATAAAATATTTTCCTGAAGCATCACCTGAACTCAGAATGAGTTAAGATGTTTCTCTTAGATATCAGGCTTCTTGGACCAGGACTTGGCAGTGAATCTCAGTCCCCCAACTTCCCTTTACTTCACACAGCTGCTAGACTCAATCTCAATCTCTGAAGTACACAATATATTGTGGATACATCAGAGTCCCTCTTTTGGGGGAGATGGGCAGTAATTAAATTTGAATAAATAAATAAATAAAATCGTTATTGCAAACCAGTCTGAAGGCACATTAAGCAGTTGATTGTCCTCTGTTGGTGTAACAGTACAGTTCCCATCTTATGCACCCTGCAGTTTAAATATGTTATTTCTTCCTCTCCCCTTTCCCATATTTTAACTGATGCTTTAACTGACTCTTTATACTTCATGGCCTTGAAGCCAGGTGGTTTTAGGTTATTGACAAAACTGACCTTTCTGCCCCAAGAACTGCTGACTCCCACCTCATCACTTACAGCAGGTGAACAAGTTTTAAGGAAAGCCACGAAGTCTAGTGGTATATAAATAAGATAGAGATAGAGGCAGATGTACATCCTAAGATACTGAATTTCAAATAAAGTAAAATTGGTAGCAAATTTTACAAGCCCCCTTTGCAGGTAAACTTTCTAATGTCCTACTGTTTCTTGTTGCTCATGAGAAGCTGCTGTATGAATAACCCATTATGGGCCTGCTAACTTTCCCAGGCTCTGGAACAAGAAACATCTAGTGCATGCTGCTGTATGAATAAGCAAGAAACCACTGATACCTAATCAATGAGTCAATGGCCTTCTTGGGCCACATGGAGAACAAAAGATGTGAGTATCAGCAGACCTGAGACCATAGCTCTATGAAATGCCAAGGCAAAAGAATCAAGGTAGAGCGTAGTGCAGGTCAGCTCTGTCTCCAGTTGGTGAGGCTCAAATGAGGATGTGAAGAAGCAATAGGCAAAACCCCAAGGAGTCCAAAAGGCATATAGCTCAGCAGGAAATAAGTGGGCAAGTCAATGAAAAAAGGAGAAAGTAGGCACTTTTGTTAGAACAAGGTAAGGGCAATATGGATAAGGCCAAACTGACTCTTGGCCCAACAGAGGTTTGGTCTGAATGATGAAATACCATATAGGCACATTTGCCATTCTAGGATTTGGGGCAAAAAAATATTGCATCTTTTTCCTCTTTTCAGTGTTGGATAGTTCAGGCCCTCACATGAACTTCTGCCAGTCCAGAGAGACTGTAGTTCTTTCCATTAGCAGATTAGCAGAACTGATGTCAGCAGAAAGCACAGTTACCCTACTGGAGATCAAATCAAAGGCATCCCCTAACAGCTACATCTCAAGAGGCAGGGAGAAGACAACCAAAATCGGGGTCCTACTCCTGGTTTCCTATTCATCACATCTCTGGAGGTGGAGCAATCCTGGGATCCATTTCTCTGGTGTTCAGAAATCTACCATGTCACACAGCCTTTTGAATAGGATGCTTCCACCCAGGTTTTCAAGCAGCCAGAAACAGCACTGAAGATGAGAGAAATGCCAATCACGTGTGGAAAGCATTCATAGTTATTTCCCTTGAGGTGTCATGTTTCAAGAACAATATGAAAGGATTTGGAAGCGGGTAGGAAAACACAGCTACTTCTATTATGAAACCATCAGTTATGAGTCGTACTCTTAAAGGAAAGAAAAACAGATAGTTGTTCTAAGACAAGGAATGTTTTCAAGTAAATACAGGGGCACTGGAAAAGGAAAATCAGGGCTACTTATTACAGCATTTGGATAATTATTCAGAAGGCAACTGGTATTGCAGCTCCTTCAGATTTACTGGAGATAAACCCAAGTAGATTATGTGTACAAGGTATGTGTGAACCCAACAAATAATGTTTAAAACCAGCAGTGATTTAATAGCTGTCAACCTGTTTTCATGCAGCTGTGACAAATTCAAACTTTGCAAAAGGAACTGTTGTAAACTGAAGTAGGAAACATGGAAGAGGAGGGGGGGGGAGAAGAAAAAGGAGGATCAGGAAAAGGAGGAGGGAAAAAACCCAACTGGGGAGTAGATTGCAGATTCCAAGCCATGTGGATCTTATAGCATACCCTCTCCAGCACTGTTCATATGCTCTTCCACTCTTCCATGAATGGTATCTGTAACAGTGATGTGCATTGGTTCCCTCAAGTCAGGACTAGAACTGACATTTTAGCAGTATTGGCAGGGAATAGATAAAGCTAGGAAGAAGACAAAATCAAACTTGATGAAATAAAAGATTCAGCAATACCATTATTAACAATGATTAAAAAAATAAATATATGGAATAAGGAAGGTGTGGAACCTTTCAGCTGGGCTCTCCCTTCTCTGCCCCATGGGGCCATTACTACCAACTGCCCTGTGCAAAAGTTTAAAATATTTATTGCAACTTTATATAAGGTTGTTGCTGCTGTTGATAAGTAACTCTGAGTGGATTGTGGTCCTGAAAATTGGGATGTAAATAATTGTGAAGGAGGAGGAGGCAGGAGGAGGAGGAGAAGGAGCCCTGCAAATCACTTCTGTATATTGTTGCCAAGAAAACTGCATAGATGCCTTCACGAAGACATCAGGCATGAGCTTGACTCAAAAAGAATGTGTTTGTTCACTGATTGATTGAGTGTATATCCTCCTGCAAGCTCATAACCCTCAGACATGCCCAAGTTAATAAATTAATAAGACATCCATGGTACGATTAAAACAGAAATAAACTAAATAATAAAATTAACAGTGGCACACAGTATAGCAATAAAAAGGAAAGAGAGGGAGACCATCCCACAGCAGCAATGCTGCTGCTGAGGCTTCCAGCTTCAGCTTCCCTAACCTCCTGGAAGAATGGGATTTCTCCCTCAGTGCTCTAGTAGATCGGGCTGATGCAGGTCGGGGAAGACAGTCCTGCAGACACCCAGGAGCTAAGCCATAGAAGTCTTCATAGGCTAAGACCAGCATTTTAAATGGTCCCTAGAACTGAATCAGTAACCAGTGCAGGGCCTGAAGATTTGCTGTTAGATGCTCCCCACTTCAGAAGCCCATTAACACATGACCTGCTATTTGCTGGACCAGTTAAAATTTCTGAGCAGTCTTTAAAGGCAGCCCCATGTACAGTGCATCGCAGAAGTCTATCTGAGTTGTAGTGAGAGTGTGAGTTACTGTAACCAGGTCCTCCTGCACCAAGTAAGGCCCCGGCTGGTTCACCAGCTGCAGCTGGGCAATGGCCGCCTAGCCACAGCTCCTCCCTGTTCTTCAAGCAGGAACTGTGAGTCTGGAAGGACTCCCAAATCTCAAAGTCACCTTAAATGATATTCTAATTAGTTGCATGCAGTTAATGAAACCATTCGGTGTGTGATTCTTCCCCCTTTGTCAGTGGCAAGGTTTGCTGTGGCTTTGGATATGCTCCAAAGCTTTGGGGGAGGACTGTGTGGCCTCAGGTTTTGCATTCCTATTAATAACACCCCTGGATCTTTCCATGTTGTGTTTCCCCACCTCAGGAACTGAGGGAAAATTCAGCTTTTTGATATGTTCCATCAAAGCATGTTAACATGGAGAGGCAGAGAAAATGGCTTGTAGTTTTCATCTCTGTGATGATTATCACATCTAATTCTACCTTAAGGTTACAATTTCATATGTACTTACAAGGCTATGATCTCACTGAATTCAATAAAACCTATTTCAGAAGAAAGACCCAGGGTTTGGGGTTTGAGAATGGTAAGGATTTGCCTTTCCATCCTTACAATTCCTTTTAGCCCTCCACTGTAACATGGATCTACCTTTCGAAAAAGTATTGTTCCAGAAAAGCTCAGAAAGGCACAATGTGGTATCTAATTCCAAACATAAAATGCAACAACGAATGGTTCAAGCTAGTTCTAAATGCAACTTATGTTTTTCTGACCGCATCACAACCCTAACCCTCTCTGCAGGGCCTCCAGGGAATGTGTCTGGAGCAGAAGAATCCTTGAAACAGGAAAAGCCGTAAATTGTCAATGTGTATTATAGCAGCAAACGTAAAAGTGAGTGCAGAATAATGATGAGTCTAGCGATGGTTAAAGAAACGCCATACTCCTGTACATCCAATTATTCCCAAAGATAGGAATAAAGAAAGATATATTTAACCCCAAAAGGTGGATCAGCAGTATCTTTTTTAGTGCATCTTACACCTCTAAGTCATCCCTTTCTCTCTCCCTTTCTGTAGCAAAAGTGGAAGATAAACCATCTCAAAATTCATTTGGATGTGGAAAAGAGGGTAATAAAATGTGCCTGTGGTCTCTAACTTTCAGTATGTTTCAGTTTTGTATATATTCATTCCTCTGATTTCCACGTCCATCCATGATTTGCTATAAAATAATCAACATGAAAATGCATGAATACCCATTTTCTCATTGAAACCATTTATAAACATTTCCTTTCAAAGACATACAAGGGCATTTTATGTTAAGATATGCAATCTTAGCACATTTTGCTATCTTATCATCTTAAGAGAAGTTCAGCCCAGTATTTGGAGATGTATCCAAAGGGTAATTTTATTCTGACTGCATATGAGCTGGTTCACTTCCAAATATGGACTGAATGAAATTTTAAAGCACCCTTGCAATACTTTGCTTTAGGAAATAACATCCTAATATGTACATGCATGCTCACATACAGTATGTGCATAATATCCCTTAACCTTAGGATATAATGAGTGCTTTCATGGCATCAGGAAGTATTTTCATTTTCCCAGTAGGAACACTTATATCTGATCTATTTGCTTCATTAAGTAAAGGTAAAGGTTTCCCTTGACATTAAGTCCAGTCGTGTCCGACTCTAGGGGGTGGTGCTCATCTCTGTTTCAAAGCCGAAGAGCCAGCATTTGTCCGAAGACACTTCCGTGGTCATGTGGCCAGCATGACTAAATGGAATGCCGTTACCTGCCCACCAAAGCGGTACCTATTAATCTACTCACATTTGCATGTTTTCAAACTGCTAGGTTAGCAGATTTGCTTCATTAGTGACCAACAAATTTTCCTTTATGGACCAACAGATATTGCATTAAGGAAAGAGGTAGTAAGACTTGGCTAGAAAGCAATATTGGCTTCACAGAGATGGGTCTAGCTTCTCTATCATATTGTCCCAACACTTGGTTGGCATAGATGCTGTTACTGTTGTTGCTTGCTTTAAATAGCAAACATATGGCATGCTTAGTATATAAAAATAACTTGATCATGAGATGCAGACTAGTAATTTATTTTAAGATGGACACATGATTAATTTCAGTTATGTAACTTTTTTGTTTGCAGTGTTTGTAACCTACCTCAATCCATGGACTCTGGGGAGTATACAGTGGAGTAATAATAAGGAATAAATCACTTTTAAAAACTCCCTAAATTAAAATCATATTACAGAAGAAAATGACAGCCCAAAATGCATGCCATGAAATTATCAGCTGAGATGGAAAGTGCAGTAGAACAGAGTAGTTTAACTGCATTGCAGACATCTAGGATTCCCTCCCATCTCTGTTCCACCATGCTTTCAACCTCATCTGATCATTAAGATAGTTAAACCAGATGAGCAGACCTCTTCTTAATCCATAGAATCTATTTTCCCTTCATCCTCTCTGCAGCCCTTGAATCCAATCAAAGCAAATATTTGTAGCTCAGGGTTGAACTGTGGAGTCCTTGATGCTCTCTGAGCCTTGTTGTTTTCTTGCAGATGTTTCATTGCCAGACTAGGCAACATCTTCAGTGCAAAGAGGGAGTGGGCCTTGCTCTCAGTTTATATACCGTGGCATGCCCTGCTTGTGTTGGTGGGGGTGTTGTTCTCTCCTTGGGAGTTCTTTGATTGGGCTGTTGTTTGCTGCTTGGTTGATTGCCTGAGTTAATAGTTCCTTGATTAGGGTGTATTGTGCTATTTGATGGTTCATCTGGTGTTAATCCTAGTGTTGATTTTTGCATATCTGGGTGTTGATTGCTGGCAAGGGTGTTGATTGCTGGGTGTTGATTACTGGTCTTTTGGCTTTTCTATTGTCTCTTTTGAATGGTATGTAAATGTTGTTTACCTCTATGTGTCTGTTGATGGCTGCTTTGTCTGAGTGCCAGGCTTCCAGGAATTCTCTGGCTTTTTTGGATTTGGCTTGGTTTAAGATGCTCATCGTTTCCCAGTTGAAACTATGGTTGAGTCTGTCCATGTGTTGTGAGATTAAGGAGTTCTCATTGTGTCTTCTGACTGCTAGTTGTTGTTTGTGGATGCGCTCTGCTAGTCTTCTGCCTGTCTGTCCTACATAGTGGCTGTTACAGACTTTGCATTGTATGTTGTAAATAACTCCTGTTTTTTCTTCTTGGGCTATTGGGTCTTTTGGGTTGCTTAATATGTTTTGAAGAGTTTTAGTTGTTTTATGTGCTATGGTGATGCCATGTGGTTGTAACAGTCTGTTGGTGGTTTCTGAGATGTTTCTGATGTATGGCAGTGTTATCCTTTTCATAGTTTCCATTGGTTGGGTTGTAGTGGGTTGGGTGGTGAGGCACTTTTTGATAAAGTTGAGCAGGTATCCATTTTGTTGGAAGATGCTGTGCGGATGTTCTTTTTCTTTTTTCTGGTGTTCTGGGTTGCTGCAGTGGGTAAGTGCTGGTCTGAATAATGTTCTTACACAGCTTCTCTTGTGGGAGGTTGGATTGTTACTTTGGTAGTGGAGCACTTGGTTGGTGTGGGTAGCTTTCCGGTAGACTTATGTTTCTAGCTTGCCATCATTTCCTCTACTGATGAGGATGTCCAGGAATGGTAGTGATTTGTTGTTTTCTTCCTCCCTTGTGAATTTTACTCCATTAAAGATGTTATTGATGGTTTTGTGGGTTTCTTCCAGTTGTTTCTTTTGTATTATGACAAAAGTGTCATCTACATACCAGATCAGTACTTTGGGTTGTATGTGTGGGAGTGCTATCCTTTCCAGACCCTGCATTACGATCTCTGCTATGAGTCCTGAAATCGGTGATCCCGTGGGTGCTCCTTTGATCTGTTAGTATATTTCTCCATCAAACTGAAAGTAGGTTGTAAGGCAGAGGTTGATGAGGTCCATTATCCTGGGTATTTCTATTTTGGTGTATTTGGCTAGGTCCGGTCCTTGAATCCTTCCCCTAAATTAAGCCTAGGCTCCTCTGGTCTAGGCTAATTAAAAATATTTAATATGGAGTAGGCATCCATTTATATCTGTCTACTGATGAACCGTTTCAGGGCAGAACAGTTTACAGTTCTGAACAAAGAAAAGAGACCATATCAATGTTGAACCAAGGTAGCAAAGAGAGAGTTAAACTTGATAATATGCAGCCTTGGTAGGAAACACCATTTGACATTGGTCCTCAAGACATTATATAGAAAAGGTTGTCTAACATAGTTCATACACTATTCAATGTCAGATGCAAGGTTTCTGTTCAAAGGAACCAGGATAAGAGAGAGAGAAGGTGTTTGTGTGTGTGAGAGAGAGAGAGAGAGAGACAGAGAGAGAGAGCAAGCAGATGAGCAGATGAAAGATAAGATATGAGACAGATTTAGGCAGAGCTAAAGTAGACTGATATTCAGGGAAAAATCTGCTGCTTGCTTGGAGACATTATGAGTAGGCTGATGTAGGCTGATGCTCTTCTTAGGGACTCCAGTAAAATAAGTCACCATGAAGTTAAAATCAGGTAGGCTAAAGGGTTTAAGAACCAATTGGCTGGATTTTTTACTACATGGATATTGTCACAGATTAACCATTTTCATAAGAATGTGCTCCAAAACAGGGAGGCAACATGTTTAGAAGCCACCTGCCTGATATCTGCTGAGGAAGCATCACCCCTGTAATAAACCAAAAGAAAACTAATTTACCCATCCCTGATTGTGACAGAATCGGTGTAACTCTTCCTGGCTATTACCAGTGAAGGCTTTAATTTAGAGGCTACATTCATTACCCCCGCAAGCCCTCAACCTAATGACTTCTTCCCATTATGACAATATAACACTATGAAATTTCACCATTTGCAATCCCTGTTTCAGCTCTTTTCTCTAAAAGGAGAACAAAGCTCCAGCCACACTTGAAGGCATTTTTCAGGGAAATGACAGGATCATTAGGAAAGTGTTGGGAATCAACACTTTCTGGAGATTTCCTTGGGTTAACGCTGCTTTTAAAGTTGAAAAGCAAAGGGGGTCTGGGTTAGGAGCCAACCCATTTGTTTTGCCCGTAATTCATTTCATAGTAAACTAGCCCTATTCACTAGTCCATGAACATCACATACATTACAGCCTCATTTGGTGCTGCCGTACATCAATTTGACACCTCGTCTCAGGGGGAAAAGGTCTATGTGCTCTCCAAATGGCTTTTCAAATGAAAAATATGTGTGGTAGCTGTTCATCTGGGGATACACAGGTTCAGTGCATTGATTAGGTCACCAGTGAAAATGAGTTTCCATGGTCTCATCCTGCACACCTTTGGGCTCTTGAGAAAAAGGAGTGTTATTCAGCAGGACACAGCTGGATTTTTGTTTAATGGGTCTGGCAAGCTGTGTTGACATTCCCTATGAGCTCAAGCTGATGCTGTCTAGAATAGGGAGTAGAAACTGGTAGTCCAAGGGCTTCAACTGAAGCTCCCAGTGTAGTCCCCAGATGAAGGACTGGTCAGTATGTAAGCAAAACTACAGATGCACATCAAGATTGTACAGCCTTGGACCTATCAAATAGTTCAAAAATGTATCGGATAAATATTCTTGTCCCTCAGCACACAACATAAATGCTAAGTAGCTCTAAGGTTTCCAGAACATAGTGGTGGGGGTGGGGGTGATGATGATGATACTCCCAAAATCATCCATGGAGGACTGGCTATGCAAAGTAGTCAGGATACTGAGGAGCAAAAAAGAGGTAGAGATAGAATCCTGCATCTTGGGAAAGGGGGTGAATGGAGATAGAGCTTGAGTAGGCATATTGTAGCATTGTTGAAAAAAGAATAAGTGCTCTTTGATGGCAAGTGAGTAGCAGCCTGTGTTAGGCCCATGCAAATCATCTAATGAGAAGGTTTGCCTCTGTGGATCTGCCTCCCAAAATCATGAAACAGTTGGCAATAGGCCAAGTGAGGGGGAAGTGTCTTCTTGGCATGTGCACATATGCTCAGAAGATCTCAGGGATCCTCAAAGCAGTTGGCTTTCAAGAAACTGCTTCAAGGAACAATCCAAGCAACATGGTGTTGATCAGTTTTCATAGGGCTGGTTTGTATTAGTTAAACTGCAGAAAAGTAGGGGAATTGAATCCAGTCCTGCAGAAAATACTTCTGTAAAATCCTGGAATGGGTAGACAAGTTTTAAAAATGGATTAGATCAAAGTCAAACGCCTCTGTTTCCAATACTGGCAGACAAATTTTTGTAGGAAGAAGTTAATCATAGGCTTATTTTTAGGTCTTTCTTTTTCTGTTGTCCCCAAGTTCTGCTATTCAGAAATAAAGTTAGTTTCAAGGTTAAAATAGGACTTTTTTTTTTTCCAAAGGTCTGGAAACACTTTATGGACTTTTTGCTGACACTAAGATTGAAATGTAGGCATTTTATGGATTTGCTTATACATAAGGGATGGGGAATGGGATGAAAAGGTATCTGTAATCTTATAGGGGGTGAAGTGTTACTAAAATTGTTTATACTTCTTGTGATGAAGGTTGGAAGTCATTTCTTTATATATTTCTTTTCTTGTTCTTTATTATATTTTCTCTTTTCTTTTTCTTTTTCTTCTTTCTTCCTTTTTCTCTTTTCTTGCACTTTTTATTCTTTCTTTCCATTCTCCTCTCTTTCTCTAAGTTTGGCTTGTGTTCATTCATACTATTGTAATTAAAATTATTAATAAAATTATATTTTTAAAGAAATAAGTTTTCATGACAGAGTTGAGCCAAAATCTCCATTATTAAATTATGTTGGATTACATCTTCAAGAGCCAATATTTATATATGGACAATTGAATGAGTTGAAAAATACTGCAGAATAACCATATCAGGAACATTACTGGAGGACAGTATTGTTCCAAACTAGCCTTCAAAGAAGTGCTAATGGTGTACCAGATTAAGAAATGATTGAGAAGAGGGGAAAATAAGAAGTAAACACTGTGCTGCCCTGCAAAGTTGGTTGATATAGTTTATAACTGAAAACAATACTTTAATAATGTATTCCAATATATCACAGCATTTGTGTTCATCTACATATGTTACTCTACTTATGGCTGTGTTCAGATGGCTCACTTAACCAGGGCAGGTAAAGAATGAGCAGATACACCCAGACAACATGTTCAGCTTGGTTAGCATTCACTTGGTTAGTTTTTTTGGTGGGTTAGTATGTTGTCCAGACCTAGCCCACTTGGCTATAGTTCAAGCTAACATGCAAAGCCAAAAATGGGTTAATACAGTAACCAAGTTAAATGTGTTCTACTTAACATGTTACTTCCACTATTGATCTATAATTCTCCAGTCCTTAAACCAGATGGTTTCATCCTACATTCCACCTTTCTTCTTTTTTTAAAAAAAATAGTTGTTATTAAAAGTTTTTTTACATATATAATAAGAAATGTCAGAGTGCTAGAAAGCATTTGGCCTGAGAGATCAGAAAAATCACACACCAGGCATTTCTATAAAAATAAATTTATTTACAGAAAGCACAAAAACATATTTACAATGCATTCACACGCCCTCAGAGAGGACTGGGCTGCAACTGGGCTGGAAGGCTACAAAAGCAAAACTAAAACAAGTCCAGGCAAGTTCCTCCCCCAGGCAATGCAGCTTTAACACCCAAACTGAGGACAATTAAGTTCGACCTCTTCACCCTGCTGATACTTAAGAAAGTACTCAATTACAATGGTAACCTAATGGCTTGGTCTGTGCAAAAACAAAGAAATGCCAACAAGAAATACATTCAAAGAAAAAGATATAGTCAATGTGAAAGAGAAAAGAACAGGAAGGAAAAAAGAGACAAAAGAAGAT
This sequence comes from Candoia aspera, assembly GCF_035149785.1. Lineage (NCBI taxonomy): Eukaryota > Metazoa > Chordata > Lepidosauria > Squamata > Candoiidae > Candoia > Candoia aspera. Next base: position 92,913,683 of record NC_086158.1, on the reverse strand, counting down.
AGAGAAAAGGAAGAGAAAATAAAAGAACAGAGAACATGAAAAGAAATACAAAGGAATGGCTTCCAATCTTCCTCTCAGCAGTTATACATACAATTATAATTGAACCTAAGATTACATCATAATTCCCTTCTTTCTATAGCCTATTTTCTTATCATCCAAACCATAAGTCATAAAACCATTTTCTTTTTTATGCAAAAGTCCATAAGGGATTTGCAGTCATTGATGAATGTCAATAATGACCTTTCTCTAATCAAACAAGTCAGTTTGGCCATCTCAGCAAGTTCTGTTAATTTCACCAACCATTCCTCCATGGAGGGTAGCACCGAATCTTTCCATCTTTCATTCCACCTTTCTTCTGAACCTTCTTTTGTCCCTTCCACATCAAGGTAATAGATGAGATCTCCTATCTCATACAACAATATTGTTGCAACAATATTGTTGCAAGCTATTTAAGTAATAATAATCAGGAAGGCAATTCCTTCTGCTATATTATTTTTCTTAAATGTTTTCTTAAAATGTTTTCTTAAATATTTTCTGTTTTCCTTCATATATTAATCACTGCTACTACCTTCTTCACTAAAAGCTTGTCTTGTCTTCATTTTAACCTTCTTATCAGCAGCTAGAGAAGCTTGCCTGATCCCAGAAAAGCTAAGTAAAATTGGACCTGGTTGGTGCTTAGATTGAAGAACACCACAAAAACCCAAAGCTATAAGTTAATGAGGAATTGAGAAAACATCCTGGTTGAAGGCAGTTGCAAATCTCTTCTACACTCTTGCCCAATAAACTGCAGGGATGTGTCCATGAAGTCACCAGAAGTTGAGAGCAATTCAAGGGAGTCATTTATCCTTCATTTAGCTATCACCATTGCTTTGTTCTTCAAATGTTCTTTCTTGGGATGTTTAAATTCAACAGGGAGCAATCCTCTAGTTAAGTGACATTCTCTGTTGTCCACTTCCAGTTTCTTTCCACAGTGAAATAGCCTTTCACCCTTTCTGATATCCAAGTCTCTTTGACTATTATTATATTCAAGTGTCTTATTAAGGCGTATCTATTAAGGCTAATTATCTGTCCATCCATCTTCTATCTACCTATCTACCATATAAAAATCCAAAACAATAGTATTGCTGTGATGTATGAAACTTCAGCCACAGGAAAATAAATTACTTTGCCCTTCAAAAAAACACTCCATGGATCAGCTACATTGACAATGAAAGGCTCTTGCCTAAATGTCAATTATTAGATATTACCCAAGATATGAATAGCTCTTTCACACTTTAATTGATATCTCATTAATTTGATAGTGCAGTGATATTTAATTGATAAATAAAATGCCCTCTCCAGTTTGAGTTAACACTAGGAAATGCATTGATCTGAATATGTAATGTGCAGCTAATTACACAAAGAGCTAGATGTACCTTTTAAGATAATTAGACTTCAATAGATGCTTTATTTACAGGCTGAGGTACTTAACATGCAACAAATGGTTTATTAAATATAAATGGTCCACTTTGCTGAAGGCCCTCACAGAGGCACTTAGCGTGGGGTCTTTGCAGTGAACCTGGGAAGAAATTCATATTTTCTTAAGTCTTTAAATGCTAAAGGCAGTGTAGACACTAATAAAAGACCCATTAATATTGCAACAAACACATCTTAACTTTGTTTTTATCCTATCTTCCTTCTCATATTTTGGGTTCAGCCATAAACCGAAATCCTTCCTTCTTCCATTTTACTTTTACCCCACCTGAAGCCCTGAAATCTCAGCTCTCTTGAAAGCATAACCCCCCCTTTTTACTGCTAAGTATCATTTGCATCAGTGAGCTCTTAACAGAACACATATATTTCCTCCCTCTTTTTTCAAAGCCTTCCTCAAATCTCAAATGTTTCCAGATTATCTTTGGAATAACTACTTTCTCTGCATCCCTCACCAAAGGAAAGCTAAATATCAGCCTCTGTATTTGGTCACATTCACCCCATATTCCCTTTTCTTTGCTCCTTGGGGTTTTTTCCTTGGGAAAGGGCTTCAGCACATGCATTGCAAACAAATGCTTCCAAGCTTAATATACCATCAATTTCCAGTTTGGGTTGGGAAGGAGCCCAAACAGAGACATAAGGCAGCCTCTGCTAGCTGTTGTTAAGTAGTTTTCCCTAGCCTCACAACTTCCACAAGCCCTGGACTCCACCCTCCATCAACCTGAGCCAATCCCAAATCCAGTGGGCCAATGATCTGCCTCAAAATAAGTCAATCTAACCCAGTGTTTCTCAACTTTGGCAACCTGAAGATGTGTGGACTTCAACTCCCAGAATTCTGGGAGTTGAAGTCCACACACCTTCAAGTTGCTGAGGCTGAGAAACACTGATCTAACCTATCTGCTTTCTTAGTGACAGGCCAGAATTAATGTTATTTGAAGATGACTCTTATTTGCTTTTCCTCAGGAACACATTGAATGGGAATCATCACTCCAGCTCTGCAGTTATGTCACCTCAGGACAGCTTCTACAATAGAACTGGATAACCTTTCAATTCACTACAGGTCTTCCCCTTCCATCTAACACTCTCCCAGGGTTTCCCCAGCATTATTTTCACCTCTTCCAGCCAGAGTCACAGGGAATTTTTATCTAGAGAAGCATTCCCATATTCATAGGGATGTGAGAAATCCTATTAAAACTTGTTTTGGCTTTCCACCAAATTTTGGCAGGTGAGAACCCACCCATCCCCTTCCAACATACAGTTTATGTGTTTGTGTTTGTGAGACTGGACAGGGAGGAATTGATCTGACACATGGTAAAAGAGGACTGTTAACTTTTTTGCAAAGTCATATGGGAGAAGAAATAAGTCAGTTGTGCAAAAAAAACTGTCTCCACAAAGTACTTTTATGCTTTGAGGCAGATTGACCACAATTCAAACAAGCTTAATATGTATAGATGCAAGTTTTAAAATATTTGCCGCAATACAATCAGCTTTTAATAGGAATGAAGGCTGTGGGCTTAGGAATATGGAGTTAATTCAAAATCCAGTCCATGTCTAAATTGCAAGGATTGATGAAATATTCGTTTCCAAAAATGATATGTTGAACTTTAAAAACAGAATTGAAAAATCTGCAGTTGTCATAAACAGCAATTTCTGATATGTAAACATTTATTTACAACTCTGTTTTATATTCTTAATGCAGCAGTCCCTAGGACAACACTTTGGAAAAAACGTCTCCTATTATAAATGATGACAAATAAATCCAACATAAGCTTTGTAAAGGACTTTTTCTTAGGATGCATATTTCCAAAATAATCCTTTTGAATGATTGTTTAAGGAGAAATGATGGATGCCAGCAGAATTTTGTGTTGCCAGTCATCCAAGTCTAGATGGTTTTCATTTTGGTGGCTTGCTCCATTTCAGTAACAAAAAAATCCAAAGTGACCACAGTTGATCTGTGGGCATGGTCAGTCTCTCATTTCCATATGCTGCCTGTGGATGGACGATTTCAAGGCCTGTACTCAAACATTTTATAATGCTTATTTACTTTAAATTGAACTTGGAGAAGACAGTCCTTCAAACCATGTTTGTCCTCTTAAAGTACAACATATGTATCCTCTAAGTATTAGTTATTTCCATGTGACTGGTTCCCAGCTTACTTTGGTGATAAAGTGATGAGTCTCCATTAGGAAGAGCCATCTGGTTCAGAAAACTAGAATGTTTAATTACTTCCAAGGTGGTACATTGCTAACATGAAAGGAAACATCAATTGCTTACCCAAGTAGACTCTTGCAAGAGCAGGAGAAGCCCTGATCCTTGGAGAAGCAGGATATGGGAAAGGTTATAATTAAATGGAACAAACAACTATGTGAAAATTTTACTTGTTTTCAGCTTATATTTTATATCCAGGAAACAGCTGAGTCTATGCATTACACATTACATATTGTAAAGCAGTAATCATTCTAATAGGTGGGTGCTGAGTTTGATTACAAGTTTAGTGTGTGTGGAATAAATGGACTGGGCAAAAGCTAAAAGCAAGGCATGATACTTAGAATATATCAGATTTAATCAGGCAAATGTATCCCTCCAGGCTACTTTTGCCTGACCTAAGCTTTCCATAGGGAAGCAGGAGTTCAAAATAGTATTTCTGCAATGTAATTTCAGGTGCCATGAAGTCACATTAGGAAAGAAGCATGGAAGCTATTTCTCATGCTGAGATTTGCATGGCTAGTAAAGTTAACACCTTGCAAGCTGACTGCCTCAAATGTGATTTCCAAACATCCAAAGGCTTTTAGTTCCATACCAGCTGAATGACCTCCTTCAAGCTGTCTCAAATTGAGCTGTAACTAAGAGAGATGGGACACAGGCAGGTGGAAATATTGTGTTGGGTTTTTTTTTTCTCAAAGTTCACTCAGAACCGTTCTGTTAGGATAATTCTGCTTGTTCCTGATGGAAAACTGCATTGTACGAATTCCTCTGGAGAAGCCATTTGTGTAGGATTCTTCCTCTTTATTAGATAACAGTTATTCCTGGGATACAACTATGATTGCTTCAAGCCTGTACATTAAGTGTCCTTATGACTGTCCTAGGAGGGAAGCATTTTTAAGTAGTACATCCTTACACACACCTAAGTACGGCACAATAGCAACAATGCAAATCATGGTGCAATGTAAACAAACAAGTTATACAATAAGCAAAGATGACTGTCGCCTAACAACAGCTCTACCAGTGTAATGATTTGTGGGAAAGACCTGGGGAGATGGGGCAAAGAGATGCTGCCTAGGAAATGGTCAGATAAGAGAACGCACAGCCTGCAGCTGCATAGTGGATGGAGCAAGAGGCTCAGAAGGAACCCTCCTTAATATCTCCGGCTGTAAAGGTGACAGTGGGAGAATTATACTTTCAGACTTGCAAGATTCTGTTAATGTAGCCTTACAATAAAGTAGAATTAGCTTATCTGGTCGTATTTCCTGTCTGGTCTACCTGGGAAGGCTGACATATATCTTGCAAATGATTCCCACATATCATTACATCCATAGAAAAGCAAGATTATTCTTACAACCTCATTAACCTGTTTGGGGGCAGCTGATACTTATAGTGCTACATTGAATGTAGAGTATTTTGGCCAAACAGCAATAAAGCTAAAGACATTATGGTCTACTAGATCACTATCCCATCATTATGAGAAAAGGAAAGGAATACAGCAGTATAGCAGCACTGTGGGGAGGAGAAGGGAAATTTATATACTATCAGATGCCTGGGGGGGTTGTATTTGTATACACACACACATACACACACACACACCAGGACCCATGTGCGTAGTGGTTAACCCTTATATTTCTGTATCAATTTAGGATCCTCAAATGCTTTGATCTGCTTTGAAGATAGGACTACTGTTGTAGCTAATGCCATATCCTGGTGACCAAAACACCTTGGATAAGGGCATTTTGGGCCAACCATACCTCTCTTTGCTTAACCATGGCCATTTAAGTTGAAAGACATAGATCTGGAACAGAAGGCAGGTTCATTGGAAAGTGAGACCCAGATTGAATAAATCATCTTTTCTCACCTCGGCAGCAACTGAGAACAGAACTTTCCCCGTAACTGGGTACTTGCAATCTTCTAATCAGAGCCCACTTAGAATTCACTCCCATCACTGCAATCAAGTCGGTGAGCTCAGGAACACACTTTCCAATCTATGATGTACTGGAACTACGCAGTTTAAACCAAATCTTCAATCTCCTACTCCCAGTCAGCGGGACTCAATTCTCACCACATCAGCTGGTGAAGGGAGGCATTGTTTTGTGTGGAACTGTATGACTCTCATGAGGAGATCCAAAAGCGAGACACTCATCCTGTTGAATGGATTCAGGCTTGTGTAGGCACTTATATATAAATACTAAGATACTTGCCTTCTGACCTTTTTGGATCTACCTAATGGGCTTCTCTGGTCATCCTAATACCAATAGCAGATCAAGATCTACCTGGAGTTTTTACAGTCTCTTCCTTTTCAGTTTTCCACCTGCAGTTCTGCCAATTATTCTGCTCCTAATTTCAGTAGCTTCTTCACACGTAGGTTTTGTCAGTTACTAGTGAGCCAAGACTGGGAATTACAGTTTCCAGTGGAGATCAAATCCCTTTTCTTTTCTGGGAAGCACATGTACTATCCTTCCACATATTTATGGATACTCATGCCATGGTTGATTTCCATGCAGACTTCAATCATCCTTGTAGATGCTTTGAGATTGTTTTAAAAAAGCAGCAACTGGACATTTAAGTATATGCACACATACTCATTGGTTTCTATGTCATCTAAGTTCTGCTTAATATTTGTTTATTTTTATAATTTTATAACAAATAATAATTTGTTTATTTTTAGATATATGTCCTGCCTTTGTTCCAGAAGTTCAAAGTGGCATACGTAGCATTGATTAAACATGCTTGTAAGCCAAGAGGATCTGGGGGGTGATCCGTTTTCTAGTGTTTCATTCCTCACTGTTTGCATGACTTTTTATAGTCATCTGCTGTTCCTTTTTCTTCTTTGACTGATCTCTCCAGGCAAAAAGGAAGGAAGGAAGGAAGGAAGGAAGGAAGGAAGGAAGGAAGGAAGGAAGGAAGGAAGGAAGGAAGGAAGGAAGGAAGGAAGGAAGGAAGAGCACCCTGATCATATTCTTAAACTTGCTTCAGATCCAGGACATTAATCTCAGCAAGGGAAGACTTGATATTTGTATGAAAACCAGAGATATTTGCTAGTCCTCTCTTCCTGTGATAGGGATGTGCACATCTCTGTGACAGCAAAGGACTGATAAAGCGAGGAAAAAAGGAGAGGAAAAAACAAGAGTCATTATTTTAGTGCAAGTGGAGGGTAACATGAAAAAAGCAGCAAGTCACTTCAGCCAAAAATGCAATGGTCTTACTGCATACTGAGCTGGGGGTTTTGCTTCAATTTCTCTGCCTCAGATTTGTTTTGGATCTGCAATTGGGTTTATTAATGCAAACACATTGTTAATGCAGCCATGCATTCAGCTATTTGGTATAAATAATTTATCTGCAAGCTGACTTGGCTGGTGATGCTTACATAATTGAAAGCCAGTCCCACACAGTTTATTGTGGAAGCTTTATGGCAAGTGAGCAGGCTTAGCTCCTGAAACGAGGACTCACAAGCCGTTTTCCTGGGCGTGCATTTCCAGAAAGGAAGGGAATATATTATTTTTTGTCCTACTCCCAAGCAATGAAAAAAATAAGTCTTCCAAAAGGTATCTTCCAAATGAAAGTTCACACATATTCAGACTGCATTTCTTAATGTCAAGGCCAGTTTCCTGTTGCCGTGATTTCCACATATATTTTCCAGACTTGCATGAAAATTCTCCTTCCCAGCCACTGGAATCTAGGCATCTGTCTGGGTAGTTTCACAAATAGTACCTTAAAAACAATATATCACCATTTAAAATTAAACACATCTTTAGGAACATCTCCATCCAACCATACCTTTTGTGGCATTCCCCCTTCCTCTAGACCATTATCTTTTCCTTCATATATTTGTTTTGCAACTTAATATTCATTAATTATTTCTATATGACCAAACCACCTTAAAGTGCTTTTTTCTATTGGTCACCCATTGTTCTATTCAATCGGTGTACATTCATCACCCATTCGTCTGTGACCCTGCCTCTTCTTGTTTTAATATATGCACTTCTAAAGTTACTTACTTTCAATCAATCAATTTACTTTGATGTTTTTCTTGACATATTCAGCTCTCAATTCCCTATAACAAGGTGGACAGAAGCCCATTTTTACCCAAAACCTCTTTTGCCTCTTTTGACAAATATTCATTTTGTCACATAAACAGAACACATACAATATAAACCATTATCGTTCTTCCAGCATTTGCACATTTTAAAAATTCTCCATCCATTTTTCTTTCTTTCATAAACATTCTACCAAAGTAAACAAATTCATGAAGAACAGTCTATCCAACATTCAGAACCTCTCCTCAACCTTGTATCCTTCACTAATTCTCTTAATCTCCCATCAGAAGAAATTAAATAAATTATACTTTTAGATTAGTATTTATTCCTTTGGCATGCATTTCGTCTTTTGACTGTAACAAACCTAACAATGTATGATGGTAGTTATGTAACGATGAAGAGGCTCGATTTAAACCACATATTTGAAATAAACAGACCTTTCTTTAAGTCCTAATTTCTTTTCTCGCTCAGCATCTCAACTTGCAAGGAGACTCATAAAGAAGAGGAGATCCAAGACCCGAAGATATGGTTTCTGATCAGCAAGAGACTCTTCATGATATCACTTCTCTCGCTGATTCTGTGAAGGAAGCAGTCATATCGATTCATCCCTCAAATGCATATTTTCCATTTCTTGGAAAGGATTGTGGGATGCTTATTTTTGCAATGAATTCTAATACTGTTTGGGTGGCTTATACAGAACTTCTCAGATGTTTGTTGCTGCAAAAATAAATGTCCTATTATTCATGCAGCTGACAGTTGGTTTTGTTGTCCTTTCAGATAGGAAGAGAATATGTTGCCTAGACAAAAAACATAGCTATGTTTTCTTCCCCTCCACTCAAGCACTTCATTTACTACAGGAGGAGAATTCATCAACAGATGGATTCCTGAAATATATATGAAACGCATTGTTTGGAAAGTGTTACTCTCTCTAGTACCAGGTTCTTGAATCAGGGTATTACCAAGATAAATATAATCAAAGTTCAAGTTTTTGGAGAAATATGTATAAGCACTGTTACATTTGCAACATCAAAGCTGATCAGCAGTGTTATTGTGAATCTAAACAACAAAGAAATGAACAAAAGAAATAGTCATATCAGGCAGGGCCATTGGCATTAAATGGTCAAGATGCACAATAGTCTTTTGAGTAACAGCCCAGAAGCAAGAAAGAACAATGCTTACTTTTGCTAACATGAGAACGAAGATGCAAACAGGCCTTTCTGAAAAACATCAGGCTCGGCAAATATCACAGCTCTGGTTTTGAAGATAATATCTCAGGTCACCTCTTGGTAGAACAGAGATGTCTGGGAAAATAGGGACAAATGCAATAGATTCAACTGATGCACTTAGCAGTTGGATAAGTAAGATTTAAGTCTTTCCCTGTGCTTGTTACCAGCATTGTCAGGAAAGCTTTATTTCCAAAGCTTTCCTTCCCATTCTCTTCCATCAGACTTACCCTTCAAATCAGGGAAACTGTTACTTCTACATTCCACATTAGCTTTCCATTTCGCTTAGACTAGTATCCCCCGGCTCAGGCCGTTTCCAGATCAGTGGACTTGAACTCCCAGAATTCTCAGCAAATATCATCCTAGCTGGGGGATTCTAGGGATTGGAATCTGGAAGCTGCTCAGCTTGGGAAACACTGTCTTATTGCAAACCTGGTTTTCAATATCGCATGCATGTAACCTTTAAGGTTTTGTGTAATCAGGCAACTGAGGCAAGGGAATAGGCTGAATTCAGTTTTTATGTTTATCTTCTCAAACATATGACAGTAAGAATGACAATGACATATGAAAACCACAGTTTATTTCAATGTATCCTGTACATGGAGGCAAGGTTGCTAAGACAGAGATAAGAACTGTTCACATTGCACTTGGTTCCACAATTTTTTCCTGTTGAAATACATGTGCTGAAACCTATAGCTAGACAACTGACATAAACAAAATATAACATATAAAACCTAGGCCCATTGCATGGATACATTTAACTGCATGAAATAACAGTACCTCCTTTCTTGTAATCCTGACATTCTAAAAAAAATCAAGGATTAGTGAAAAACAAATTGAAAAAAAATACATATTTTAGGCATGAAATAAATAACAATAATTTCAGTAAATGACCTCTGTGTTTTGACATTCCCTTTCAGCAGAGAAGTTCACAGGCCTCTCACAGGCACCTCCAGAAGGCTGTAAAAACATTCTTTTCTCAGTAGGTTTTGGAAAGATTTGAGACTTCCTAAAGTTAGAGTGGTATGGATTCAGTCTTGTTTTTTTTTTCCCCAGTGTGTGTGTGTGTTTCCCAGAATCCACATGGTCCATTTGAAACTTGCAAATCAAAACTGCATGCCCAGTATCTGTTAATAATTAAGACAGTGTAAATCATTTATATCTGATAAGTGTTCAAGAGTTTGTATCCTTGCCTAGGACATAAGAAATATTTTTGCTAGATTCTGGTTTCTCTTCAGATTGTAAAAATCTTTTGCTGGATCAGTCCCAAGATTCATACCAGCCAGAAATCCACTATGCTTCATTACAAATTGTCCACTGGTCCCCTAAAGAGCTACAGCTTGGAAGTTTCAGTGGGCAGAAAAACAGAAGAGATCTTTAAAATCTGTTAATAGTTAATCATTTTATTAACAAGGCAAATAATCAACTCGAAGACTTGGTTTGCTGACAGCATAAATTGCTAATTTTTTTTGTAAAACAAGCCCTCTTATCATTGTAATTATGTAATTGCAATCATATTTGGACTACAAGCCACCAACGAACCCTTATGTAGAAGACCGGGAAGAGTTATACTCCAGGATGTTTCTAACCATGTAATGTTCTGCCAGCGTCAACCACCTCTAAGGGACTGCTATGACCAAATTGTGCAATTGATCAATTCCCTATCATTCAGAGATGTGAATCAAAGTTGGCAAGCCTACAGTGGAGCATCAGAAGGGAAGAAAAAGTTTGGCTTGACTGGTATGTGGAAGTATAATCCCATTACATTCTCCAGACATTTCACAGTTCGCCTTCTTGTCATCAACAATGTTGGGTTAGATCAGGGGGAAAAAAAACCTATTAGAGCAGACTGGCACTTCTTTTACAGTGTTTTTTGTTTTGTTTTTGTGTTTTTTTAATAAAGAGGATCTGACAAAGAGACAGAAAATGATGAAACCAAGGACCTGAACACTGTTGCCCATGAGACTCCCCTTACCCAATAGGAACGTCTTATTGACCTTGACGCATGAGTATAGGAGCCCCACTTATCAAAGCCATGCTGAAATTGGATCTGTGCTTCAAATAATGAATTTTGCCAGGTCATCCAGTTGTAATTCATATGTCACAGCTCTGCTGGCTACCTTGCTTTGCCAATGCTACCTAATTGGTTTTGAATCTTTCTGCCACCTTAGGAACAGTAGGGAGGGAGGGAGGGAAAAAGCTGCAGTTTACATGAATTCAAGTTCTGTATAAGATATTAGCACAACATACTCTCCGGTTATATAAAATGGCAGCCATGGAAAGTAAAGCCTTTCCCATCTACAGATAGTATGAAAAGACTGTTCTCTCCCGGTGAACCTGCAGTTTTTTCCCCTTTGGCCTGTCTGCTCTCTCAATGCATTAATCCAGCTCTTTCAACCTGTAGCCATTTCAGCAGGGCAAGTACCTACCAATCCTTCAGTAGCCAGGCAAGAAATATTCTTCCTTCCTTGCTCAGTCTCTCTCTCTCTCTCTCTCTCTCTCTCTCTCTCTCACACACACACACACACACACACACACACACACACAAACACACACACAACCTAAGGCATACTGGCAGCTGTTCCTTACTCCCAATGAACCATCATGCTTCCATCACTGCCAATGGGTCCGGTGCCATCTTGGGTTTCTTTCCATATCTCATTCCGAAGAAATATCAGGAGAAATTCCCCAAACAGAGCCCTGGAGAAGAAGCATATCCACCTGAAACCATCTAAACATGATAGATTTTGAGGTTCAAAACCTTTGTCTTGAAGGTTCAAGACTGAATACGGAAGAACCAGAAATATAAAGTAACCACATGCAGGGAAGACAGAAACTTCAACTGCACTGCATTCTAGTGAGTCCACAAATCACCCCAGCCCAGTGCCTGCTGGAAGACCCAGATAGAGGAGGAACTGGAGGCACCAAGCCATCATTTGAACTGGTTATTTCTTGATTGTCAATCTTAGACAGCCCACAAGAGCCTTATTCAGTTGACAGGGTTTATACCTTCTTTCCAATCATGCACTGACTCAGTCTACCCCCAAGATTGCTCACTGCAACCTGCTCTACTCTTGGTGTCCATGTGGACAACCTTAGAAAAGAGGCCTTCAGCTATTCAGATACATACAAAGATATGCATGCTCTGTGAGTGGAGGCTAGAGCTGAAGATCATCAAAAACTCTAGCATCAGAAATGCTGCTGGCGGCTAATCAGCAGGATCCATTCTCCATTTATGCCCCCCATTCATGAACACCGGCCCAACAAGCAGAACAGGGCAAATTGGGAGCAGACTGAAGATCGTTTAAGATTCTAATGATACACAGTATCTTCAACTGAAAACTAAAATGATCAGGATATTTTATCTAATCAGAACATGTTAGACTAGCCACTAATCCCAATGCAACATTATTCAAAAGAATTAAATTGGTTTTTTTTTTCCCAACCACAAAACCAACAATAATAACCTTATTTTTATCCTATGTTTATTTGTAGGAATGCAATTAGATGTGACCTTCATTTATTAGGAAAAAGAAAATGATTTGCTAAAGTACAAATGCAAACAGGAGCTTCTAAAACTATTTGCATGAAAATGATCTGTGGCAAATACAGAGGAAGACAGATGTCACATTTTTAAAAGCAGGGGCATGGAGGCCACCTGGAAAAATCCCTCATCACTTTAATTAGAAAAGTATAATTTTTCATTCTCATTCAGAAGCCGACAAATATTCTGCAGCTTTCCAGTATACATTATTATGTATCAGATAAACTAAATTGAGATACTGCATATTGGTTAGTATAGTTACTATTTTGTTAGTATTAATTAAAAATTGAAATACACACACAAATTCTCTCTGTCTCTCATACACACTCACACATACATCAAATAATGAGGTCTTTAACTCTTGCTAAAATACCACATCAGTTTTCTCGTCTGAATAGTGATGTACTGAACAATAAAAATAATTATCTATGGAAAGATCAGAGAAATTCCTAGGTGACAATAAAAGAACCACTAAAAATTATGTCCTTAGCTTTGATTGTTAAGCATTCCTTCTACTTTGCTCAGTATGTAAACTCTGCATTAAATTTGCCTTAATAATAAAGTTCCTAACCATCACAAATTTGCTTTTTGAAAAAAATGTTCATGCATGTTCAGTTCTGGCTGTTTTCCATATGGATGGACATGATGGATTGATTGATGAGAGAGAAGATGTGGCTTCTGGAGTTTTGTGTTTCCAGAGAGCAATCATTTTGTTATTTAATTGACGACTTACTTTACATTTTTATTCATAACAACTGAGGCTAAGCTGATGGAAATTTTTATTTTCTCAGTCTCCAAGATTCCTAATGATAGAGAGGTACAGTTAGGGGTACTGATATGCAGACTCAAACTTCAACCAAAACAATACAACCCCCCTTCTCTCTCTCTCTCTCTCTCGCCTTTTCCTTGGCTGGGTGAGGAAACACTGATTGATTGATATTAAAGTTTGCTCCAAAGTTACTCCTCATCCCAATTTATTCATGCCTGCTTCTGAAAAGCTAGTTGCACAATCTAATGCTGGTTTGCCAATATGTAGTCACTTTCTAGCATCTGAAATAATCTTACTGCTACCTGCCCTCTGTTGACCTAAATCCATTACTTCTGATTTGACCATCATTGTGCCCAGCATCACATTTAATGTGGTCTGGAAGCATTTAATTCTCTTGCTGTGTTTTCCAAAGAGCACTGGCTATCATAATTTTCCATGAGTCCTATGACTGAACATTTGATCGATTGATTGGTAATATATAGTGAATTATCTATCTTGAGCATAAGGAATGCTCATTTAGATTCATTTCCTCTAAACAAGCTTCAAACTAGTTTACATATTTTATGAGGTGGGGATTTCCATGGGGCAAGGCTGTAAAAACATGAGCAACCTGGATAAAGGAAAGAGTTGATAGTTAAGCCATAGAGTTTATCTTTACCCATTAAATATAAGGTCACCTTCCAGTCAAACATGACTTCTGGTGATCTCATGAATACACCTATGCAGTTTTCCTGGCATGATACAGAGGTGGTTTGCCATTGATTTCTTCTGCGATGGTTTTCTGACTTTCTAATCTAGCCTACATCTCTGGATGGTCCCGCATCCAAGGATTAACCAAGGCCAACCTGCTTAGCTTCCCAGATCAGCCATACTTTCTTACGTACTGCCTCTTAGCTGGACTGTTTAGCCATAGTACTACTTCATGCCTAGGTAAATTCACTACATGAATAGGAAGAGGTTGCTAAGCAACCAGGCAAGAGCAGTTGTAGTGGACTGCAACTCCCAATATTCCTAGCAGTAGCTGAAGGCCATGCTGGTGGGAATTCTGGGAATTTCAAGCCCATCTTATCCAGAAGGTAACTGTTTGTGCAACTGAAATGATGCTGGAGGAAAGCCATTTGCCATGCCCCAAATTACACTGCTGGGGACAGTATTGTAACATAAACTGGATATTGGAGTGAGGAACAAAGGAGTTTTTCTTTGGCAATCCAGTCTCATATTAAGTAACACAGTTACTCTTTTAATTTTCTATTCCTTGCCAGGTGTTCCCTAGCTACAACCCCTTGTGGCTTTCCTTTATTTGCCGCCATCAGCCACCATCATCACATATGTGGCTTTCTCATTTCAGAAGGCAGGGGCTCCACCTCTAAGAAAGGCCATTCTTTCAAGTAGCCCTGTTGGAGCCTCATCCAAAGTGCACAGGGACTGCACACGGGGATTTCATTTCCACTCTTTCATGTCAGGCCATTATCTTCTAGAGTTAAATCAATACAACAGGTAAAACGAATTGCCACTGCCTCCATTCTAATCCAATACTCTGGCAGAATTAATATCCTTCCCTCAGCCCACCAGAGATTTGCAGCTATTAAATCCTAAATTAAGGGTGTTCTGTTTTGCATGATACACTGCAGAGCCTTCCGGAGAAGGGGATCAGTTGATTTTCAAACCAGCATCTGCCTCAATGATGCTTGCTTCTTTTTCACTATTATTCAGAGACTTTTTCTTCCTTCTATTAACCTTTCTGGTCTTACTGTTTGGTTCTCTTCTGGCCAAAGCTGTATACAGCCTTCAGAAGCTAATGATGAATGTCTGTTGTTGGGTCCATCAGACCTCTTGTCAATAAATGGATATGAAGACACTTATGGGCTAGAAGGGTCATATTCTTGATGTTGCGGAGTGTTGGGGAGAAGATTCAGTCACCACCAAAGTAGAGAGGCTGTGGAATTATCACCTGTTAGAGGAGGTCATCTTCCAGGACACTTTCTTTGTCAGATCTATGGATGTGGCTTTTTCAACAGGAGGAATAATCTTCAGATGGAAAGCCTGCCATATTTCAGCATACTACTGTAAAGAGTCAAGGATGCAGGCACAGGAGCTCATGCAGTGATAGCATTCAGGTGGCATGACCCCTATTTCAATCCTATCACACTGTCATTGAGGTTTTGAGATTCTGACCTCTCCTTGTGCCAGTCCTGTTTTATTCTGATTAAGAGATGCCATTTCAGCCCAGTGCCTGAGTCTTTAGAAATAACATCAACTTGCCGCTCTGTGCTTCAAGAGGCAATCTGTACTCTCATTGGTGGGGCTTCTTGCCATGTCCTGCCCACCAGTTCCTAGAATCCCATCATAACAGCTTGCTGGCATCTATCTATCTATTTATCTATCTATCTAATGTACATAGCCACCCATCTCACTAGAAGTGACCTTTAGTTGTATGGCATGCATTTCGAATGAGCGGGACTTGGAAGGCCATGGGAGTTTTCAATGTATTTGAAACAGTTTTTAACAATTCATCTCTCCTTGCAGAATTTCTCCTCAAACAGCTTCCAGCATCTCCTCCTCTTCCTCCTTTTCTCCTTCACCAAACTATGGGTGATGGTTTGCAAATACACAGTCAGAAATGAGTACAGAAGAGAGAGAATGCGACAATTTCCCTTCTTTTCCTTCTGTGGTGAAGAAAGGGATGCTTGTTTAGGAGTTAACCTGGTGAAACCTAGAAGGGATTGGTGATTGACCAGTTTGAAATGATAGCAAGCAAGTACTGATTGGCTAACAGTTCTCTGAAGTCAGCCAGTGGCCAGGTAAGGCAAGTACTGATTGGCTGAGGGTTCTCTGTGAGTAACAGACCTTCAAACACAACCATGTTCATATTGCCAGGATGTCCTAATAGATCTGCAAATAGTTGAAACACTCAAAATTATTTTAAAACTGGGTTGAGAACAAATAGGAGACAAAAATGCTGGTTGTGTCATGAGTAAGGATGGCAAGCAGGGGGCTCCCATCCAGGCTGTAAAGCGCATGCGTAGCACTGAGGAATTAGGTAGCCATTCCAAGAGACACAGATCGGGCCCGCCTTAACCTTTGGGGTTTATATGTCTGGGTTTTTCCCACGCTTCTTCAGTTTGTTAGGATTTTCCTGTTATGTAGCAGCAATAAAACACTAGAGACCTGTTCCTTGTCTCAGAGTGGTTCCTGGCTGTTAGGACAGGTTGCGTGGAAAACTTCATGGAAATTCCCTAAAGTATGCATTAATGTTGTTGTATATGAGATGAGCAGCAGAGAAATTTGACTGACAAATAAATAAATAAATGTTGCTTCTGCCCAGTCCATTAGAGTAATCCAAGTTACCACAAATTACATATAGACAATTATCACTAGCATTTACAGAAGTTTATATCTGTTTTAAGACATGTGTTACATTGTAATGAATCAGAGATTTATAAACACTGACATTGAGAATCAAATGAATCCATTATAATCATAAGAGTGGTAGTTTTGACTTATTAAGATGGTGAGAAACATGGCTTTATATTAATTAACTAATTAATTAAAATATGATATTAGTAGAAGTATGACATGGGCAGGTCCTAAAGGAGGAAAATAAGGGATAATCTGTTTTGTTTTAAAAGTAGATTTAATTGAAAGCTGCAAGCAATTTTTAAAGTCTTTAAATAACTTTGAAAGTTATCCAGTTTCCTACATCTTTTGACAATGTATCCCCATATTCCTAATTCCATATTATTGCTTTCCTGGATAACTCAATACTGGACAGTTAGAGAGCAAGGAACTTTTATGAGTCTTGCATTTTGAATGTAAAACAATCTTTCTTGAAATGTGACATTTTGCCTCCCCCCAAAAAGTCGCAAATAATACACTTTTTGTACAACTGATTGCTATACTCTTTTTAAGTAGAGATATTTTCTGATATCCGGTGAAGAGTTAACTCATACAGCTTGCAGGTATTAGAGATAAACATTTGAAAAAAAAATAAATCCACTGAATGTTTAGTTACAAAATTTAAACTTAAAAATAAAAAGAGCAACCATTTTATTTCAGGACTGAATTCTGACATCTAAGTTTGACTACCTGTTTCATTAAATGAATAAAATCAATATTTTATGTTCTGCAGTCTCTTGCCAGTCAAATACAGATGACTACTGCAAACCAGTTATCACATAAAGCTTAATATTCATTTCATGTCAGATAAGAAGTAATACTAACTTCATCTGAAGGCCAGCTCCTAAATAATTTTGATTTAGGAATTCTTCAGGATAAATATTCAGAAATTAAATCCTGGTGATATAATCAGATTGGCACCAAACATTTGCATACGGGATAACCAAAGGAGAATTCTGAATCAGATATTGAGTCTCCATTCCTTCTGCTACTAGAGCACTAACTATAGAAGAGAAGTGAACACACAAGGAATATTGCAAGTAATGGAGCATTAAGAATTAGCCTTCTGGTTTATTTCTTAGATTACGTATGAATAGTTGCACCTTGAGCACCAACTTTGTTCTTCCCATGATCCCAGACTGGAGAGATGAGGAAGGTGAATAATTCTTTGGGGGCATCTGGGTGGGGGGAGAGGACGTGTGATTGCCATCTTTGACCCTTTTTTCCCCCTCCTTGTGGACATCCCTTGTCATAACTTGAAACACATGCAAAATCTATTTATTTTATTCAATTTATATGACCACTCATCACATCATGGTGACTCTGGCAGTGAACAGAAGTTCAAAACAACAGTGAGAATAAAACATATAACCAGCAGCCAAGGTTAAAAAAAAAACAATCAAACCATGATTAACATAGCCATCTCATGGGCTGTAACTGAAATCTGACCCCAACCCTGGGAACACAGCCATACCTTCAAGGCCTTGAGAAAGGGCCAGTCTGATCTTTGTATGTACAAAGGATCCAGTCACTTCACAGTGAGAGAAGGGATGTCTTTGTACCTCTAACAAGCAGTATAAACAGTAACACAAATGTCACACAACAGAATCTTCCTGGTCCTCCTCATCAAGTGGTTCTTCTGAACCAATATCTTGCCATTGTTCCCTATCTACCACCTAGAAGTCCAGACCTCCACCTACTAAACAGAGTATCCCTATAGCTTTGCTTATTCCCCATCTCTCAGTCTACAAATCAAATCAAATCAATTGTTATAATCAAAGATCGGTAATCAATCTCTACAAGTGCTTCTCACCTTCTCATCTTGGGAGATTTTATTGATGTTTTTGGCTCTTGGATTTTTTGCCATTTGGAAAAGAATCAGTGCAGAGAGGTAAAATAAGTATGTCCATAGCTGTTTCTTTTTTTACAATTGGGTAACGTGGTGACAAAGGTGCACACTCTTAAAGAAGCCCTCCCTGGCCCAGTTATGCCACTACAAACCAGTCAGAAATACCTGTGACTGGTTTGGTAGTGTCTGTGCAGCTACGGTTCTTCTTAGATAACATCCTTTGGTGATGGTCTCTCTCTTCTTCTATGACCCTTCTTGAAGCTGGAACTAAGAGGCACATGTTTCACACACACACACACACACACACACAAATCATTATTCTTTTCTCTCCAATAAATCATGGTTTTATGTGCATTTGTGATCCAACATGTACATGGTCTTTGCATTTCTCAGGGGCAAACAAGTGAGCTTCCATCTTCTCTCCACCTTCAGGACTTTAGACCCAACGATTCAGAGCTCTTCTTTTCATTTTGCCCAAGACCAAACTGAAATTTGCTCCCTTTAGCCTAGCAATTTCACTACTGAGCATGAAACTTGGCAACTGGGAAGTGAAAAGGGTCTTTGAACTGCATGGCTTCTTGCTCGGAGTTGGCGCGGTGGGGGCAGTGAGGGGGGACCAGAAAGAGAGATCTTTAAGTCCAAATGTGGCTGAAATGCTCTGAAATCGGGTGGATTTGAATGCAAGGGGAATCAGAATGTGGCATATGGATCCTAAGCAATAACTAAAGGAGAAGCTGAAACAGTGCCAAAAAAGAAGTAGTCAAAACCAGTAACTGGAAAACAGCCAAGGAAATAAGGTGGCAGTGGGTGGCAGGAAGAAACCAGACGGAATGGCAGACAACATATCCTGGTTTAGGAAATGAGTCTCAGCAGGGATCTGAAGCATTTAAATCAGTCTCTAGTTCTCTCCTCTTTTTATTTCCTTTAAATGATGTGCTCAGTTCCTTCCAGCCTCCCTCCCCATCTGCATACATAACTGAGTTGCATTTTTATCCCCTTAATTCACACCCTTCTCTGCAACCGTGCAACCAAAGTTCATTGGGATGTTTTGTACTGAAGCCAGTCACTGGGAATTTCTTTCCTGATGTTTTTGCTTATTTCTGCCTTCTATTTCTGAGCCGCAGCCATGTTTGGCTCTGAAGGTGCACTTCAGAGAAAGGGAATCATGCAGTGAAAAGAGAAGACAGGCTGACAATAGAAAGAGGCAAAAGATTTGTTACAGTTCTGGGTCTACCATTTCCTCTCTCCCCCACCCCCTCGCTCTGGGAACTACCATCACTCTGAACTCCCATTTTATTGCCCAGTACAAGTAAATATTCACAATATCGCAGATGAATAATTTAGTACAAACAAAATGAAAAATAAACAGCTTTACTTATCAATCAATGAAAATGATTGGCAAGCCCAAGAGGACAGATTCAAACAAAGTATAATATTCCAAGATACCCATTTCCAAATTCACTTCTTATAAAGTGACTATTAACCAAATTATAAACATACAGCATGTAAAGAGAATCAAAAATATTAACAATGCTATGACAAAGCACTGTCATTCTTACCTATATCAGTTTTTATCTGAACCCATTAGAGCTCTTCCAGATCAAAAGGTTTTATAAACCTTTGGCTAAGCTCTAGCTGAAGAGCATTACATGACATCTCCATGTTTAGAGTGACCTGTTTATTCTACCCAAACTTCCACTAGACAAGGTAGAATTCACAAAATATCTGTGTTTTCACTATTATATCAGGATTATTCCTGGCAGGCAGTCTGGTGTAATGGCTAGGACATTGAACAAGGAGGAAAGAGACCCAGGATGAAGTCTACCATTGGCCAATGGAAACTCATGGGGTGACTTTGAGCCAGTCTTTACTTCTCAGCCTAACCTGCCTTGTAAGATTGTTGGTGAATGCTGTGTAGTAAACTGCTGGAGGAAAAGTGGAATATAAATATCTCTCTCTCTCTCTCTAACACACACATACAAACACATACAGAGAGACACACACAGACTTCTTTTCCTAATTGCATGACAAAAAAATTATCTTTCTTCTCCCAAGAGCTGAATGTTCTGTACAGTTTTAAACTACAGGCTGAAGAGCAAGAAGTTGCAATAGTCCACACATCTTCTCCTGGCAAAGTCTTGGAGCAACCTTGATGTCCTAATCTCTTGCACACAAGAATACTTCATTACTCCCTGACGAAATGAAAACCCCACACAATTTCTTGCTGACACCACATGATAGGTAGCATAATCTTTGCATCCCTGCCCATGTAATCGTCAGTCCTCATTGCATCCAGGAATATACCCCCATTATTACCTACTACACTGCAACACTGGCTCTTACAGAGTTAAGGTTCCCCATGAGACTTAGACCAGGAACCACTTAACTCATATTTTCATATTTCACTGGGTTTTAGCAGATGAAGAAGGCTAGTAGGAAAGTCAGCCATCTCTCCATCACCCTTTTTTTATAAAAAAGGACATTTTTAGGAAATTGTACTTCTGAAGGAAAACCAAAACCAAAACTCTGACTGATAAACAGAGTAAGGAGATTGAGTTCCTCATATAACCAGAACCTTAAATGCTAGATGAATTATTATAGATTCAGAAGGAAGTATCTGGAAGATCTGGACATGGATCTTTATGAATTAGAGGACAGTTCCAGTGAAGAATAAGCAGTAATACAGCTAGAATCCAGCTGTGCCTGATGACTCTTCTTCTGGCTAATGATCAAAAGTCAAAGCAAATAATAAACATTTTCGAGATGAGCAGTATCATTTGCAAGATTGCATTTTTAATGTTCAGTGACCATTATAGCCTGGAATTGGGGGGAAAAAGGATGTGGGATTTACCCCAAGTAAAATAAAAGCTCTGGCCATTCACTCTGGGATATTGTCTGCCTGTCTGCTTGGGATCACCTGAAATGTTAGCAAGCAATTGTTGTAGAATGTCCTGTAATTAATAAATGGGACCCCACCTTCAGAAAGCATTAACATTTCAAGTTGGATCACTGCCTGTCTCCTTAATAGCTTGTCATTAGGTAGACCTAACAACCTGCTCTTTTTTTTTCCAGTGCCTGAAAGGCAGCAGGATCTATAAATGAGTAACTTGGGGGGTGCAGGAGAGAAAAATCTCACGTTGGAAATAGCTTCCTTCCCAGCCCTTTATTATCATCATATTATTATCCACACGGCCAGTACCTCCTTTAATCAATTTAACATAATATGACCTATGAGTTAATCTTCCCTAATGAGAAGGCCACCTTCACTCCATTAAGAAATAGATATATCATCAACCTCATCTTCCAGATGAAGAAGGCAATTATGAAGGGAGCCTGGAAAGTGGTAAAGCTAACTAAAGAGAAAAGATGTGACTGGTAGAAGATGTTTGAAAGGAAAGCCTTGCATGCAAGGCAGAGTCTTAGGATAAGCAGAGGACTTGCCAATTCTCCTCTGGACTGACGTGACCCATTCATGCTGAGCCAATGTGCAGACTGTGCAGAGCAGAACTTTGATCATCCTTGGATTTCACATTCCTCAAATCTTCACTGCAAATTGGCCCGATATATTTCCCCAAAATTGCATTGGAAAAGCTTGCAGAAATACAAATTGAAATGTGAATGTCCATGCATGCAGATGTTTAAGAAATAAACATGAATGAAGGGATGGAAAAGACAGAAGTTAGGACAAGAGACACAGATAGAGAGCAATCTGGATAAAGAGATGACTCCATTACATTCTGCAATAGGGAGTATCTAATTATATCAACAGAGTAAGTCTTCTATAGTTTTGCACAAGCCTGGGAGTTGTCTAGGTTTCTGTTAAATAAACATCTTCATGGAAACTGACCACTTTCCAGAGGAGACTATTTTACAGTGATTGCTTTGTTTTGCTGGTTTCATTCATGAATTTCTGTAACATCGTTCTGCAGAAAACAACCACCAAAGCCATTCCCAAGACACAAATAGGAACAAAGCAAGATTAAAACCAGTTCCTCCAATAAAAGTGGAAAGAGAATTAGCTTGCATAGAGAAAGATGGAGCTATGCATCACATTTTAATGACAATCAGTTGCACATCCGTGGAGCCATGTACCTTAATCCATAGATAGTGCCTATGTTAAATCACAGCTTCCTTTGGATATTTCACTACTGGACTACATCTGGCTTTGTTTAATGTCACTACATGAAGCTAACCACATTTTGTAACAATTAATGGTCCCCTGGTGGAAACTCCAGCAAAGGCTTTTGGGGGAATTTATGGCAGGTCTATATCAGGATCAGATGAGCTGTTTAAAAGAGCTTGTTTGGGTGGTGAGGGAGTATGAAAATTAAAGTGGCTTTAAAATAAAAAGCAAAGCAATAAAAGCATTACTCACCAACTATTGAGTGAGGAAAAAAACACACACATGTGCACATACATGAAAATGGAACAAGGAGGGATGTGGAAAGGATGCAAAGATCGCCTTCCCCTGTATTCTCCATTAAATATCTCACACAGTATTATGCATACCTTATGTTCAAACACAACCAGCAAGTTTGCCTTTCCCATGTACCTGGACAGATTTATGGTTTCAAGCCTAAGAGAGCCTGGATCATCTGTCTGTTAGGAAGCCATATTTGAGAAGTATCTGAAGCCATGTTTCTGAGGCATCATGCATCTTACAAAGGGTGTTCTGGGCTGTGGTCATTGGTTCATAGCGTTAAAATGTCACTGTATCACTGCACATTGGAATATAGCAACTGGGGTTTATGAGAATGGTGTACAGGTGAGGTGGCTTTTGTTTAAATATCACCTTAAGAGGAGCTGGCACCCAAAGGTTTAGTTCTTACTTGGAGAGTTAGTCCATATCTGGGCTACAAACAAGGGTTCACTATAGAATTCCAGTAACCTACTTGCTGCTTAAAACCACAATACACACTTTGGTAAATTAAAGCACTAGCAACTGAATCAACCTTGGTTAGATTTTCAGAGGCTTAATGTGTGGTTTACTCCCAGCTGACTTGGTTAGTATACAATTCAACCTATTATGCAAACCACCCAAAAATAGTTATTTTGGTGACTAGATGAGGCTAATGATGTGTCAGCCTTAAGTAATACAGGACAGATTTATTGCGTTTATAGATTATCTCTTCCAAGATGCTCAGGGCCATCTAGGTTTCCCCCCTTCCTTCCTACCCAGAACCCCCACCACCAACCTCATACACATCTCCTTTTTATCTTGCTATTCTGTGATGACTGGGGAAGGAAATGGCAAACCACACTGCTATGGCCTGCCAAGAAAACATCATGAAAGTGATGTCCCCCCAAAGGGTCAGACATGATTTGGTGCTGGCACAGGGGACCTTTCACCTTTCACATTCTGTGAGCAGGTTATGTTGACAAATGGGAACCTGAATCTTCTCTTTCCCAGGTGAATACTTCAACCAAATACTTCAGTTGGATTTCTGTGTTGCACCTGGCCTCTTCATGCATTTGTGTCACAGCTCTTAGAGAACCTTGTACCACTGACATTCAGCTGCCGAGCTGCCACTTTTTCAACATGCAATTTGCTATGAAAACAAACAAATCAACAAAGAAGACTGAAAAGTTCACCCACACCTCCTTGAGTAATGTCATAAGGTAATTTCCAGTACTCCCTGCAGCCTAATAAACCAACAACCCTTGTTTTAATGAAAGTCGGAGCCTCAAAAACTGCCTTTCCCTAATCCACTGATACTCAGATGAATTTGAATTACAATTCCCAGAATTTCCAGCCAAAGCAGCTCAAAATTATTCTGAACAGAAGTTTGTACCACACCTTATTGCCTCATTGGTATCATAGTGGCATCTACCAGCATTGTCCCCAAATTTGGGGCACAATCCTACCAGGCCTTTCTACTAAAAAGGAAACTCATCTGCACATTAAAGATGATTAACACATTTTTTTAAAAAATACCCTTCTATGGTGTTTGGTTTATTAAACTGGTGTTGTTTTTCCAAACTTTCTTCTTTTTTAATAATCTGATCTCCTCTTTTTTACTGTCTTATTCTGTAAACCTGCCAGAATTGTGGTAGATTAGGGTGGCCTATCCATTTCATCCATCCATCCATCCATCCATCCATCCATCCATTCAGAAAGAAAGAAAGAAAGAAAGAAAGAAAGAAAGAAAGAAAGAAAGAAAGAAAGAAAGACTGGCTACACTCCACTGCAAAGCAATGATCTGCTTTGCAGATTTTTGAGTCACAAGAAAACTGACTCTTTACAACAACAGAGAATTTCAGAGCAACTTCCAAAATCTCTTCAGTAATGAAGCTTGAAAAGAAATTAGGAGGGCCTTTCTCAAGAAAAACCTCAGAATAAGTGGAAGGCAAATTTTTATAGAGATTAACAAATGCTTCAGATTATACACATTACTATATGAAATTCAGTGTGAATTTGGAGATACTTTGAACAAAATATTTTCTGGGTGGCAGTGGAATGAAGTTGCAACAGGACTGTCAAAATTTCCAAGTTAGCAGTCTATACACAGTTTGTTTCTGCACTTTTATAAAATCCTATTTTTCATTTTACACATGCATAAAGTCCCTATTTTACACATACTAAAATATGCATGCATAAACTCCCAGACATTAAGAGACATTCTGCTTTAACAGACACTGTTTCTTCTCTATTAAATCAAAGTTTTCTGATTACAGACAACCCTTAGCTTATAGGCAATCTTTGGGTCCACTCAAAAGTAATTTCTAAGTTAAATGACAGTGGCAATATTAGGCTGATTGCAAAAAAAAAGCTAAGCAGTATCAGACCTGGTTAGTACATGGCTATACTTGGAAGCCTTAATATCATCCAAGAAGGAAAAAAATGGCAAACCACTTCCTTATTGTCAAGAAAAAAAACATGGTGATGTTCAGGTAGTTACGCTGAATTAAGGTAAGGTGATCTCAAGGGATTCTTTATCTTTATAGTCCAACTCAGGTGGAACCTTAGACCCTGGCTGATCTAAAAAAGTTAAGTAGGGTTGAACTCAATAACTGGATTGGTCACCAACAGGAAATTCCAAGACAACAGGAAGGAAGGAAGGAAGGAAGGAAGGAAGGAAGGAAGGAAGGAAGGAAGGAAGGAAGGAAGGGAGGGAGGGAGGGAGGGAGGGAAAGGGATGAGGGGAGGGGAGGGGAGGGGAGGGGAGGAAAGGAAAGGAAAGGAAAGGAAAGGAAAGGAAAGGAAAGGAGGGAGGGGAGGAGAGGGAATGGGGAGTGGGTAAGTTGTTTCATTTATTTTCAGACTGTTTCCCCTCCTCCCCCCAAAAAAAAGATTTGGATAAGTCTGGGGATTGATTGATTGGCCAGATGTTGGCAAAAGATTAGGGTCATGGAACATCAGAGGTCAACAGCTTTGGGAACATAGGCTTACCAGAAAGAGTTAGCAACCATTTTCTGGCATTATTATTATTATTATTATTATTATTATTATTATTATTATTTCAATCAATTTAAAGTGCTACCCAATCAAACTGTGACTCAGGGTGGCATATTTGCAACACCTCCAGAAGGGGGGGGGGGGAAATCACTCAGGAGGCAGTTCCATCTACCCAAATACTCAGAGACAATCAAGTAGGGCACAAAGCCAAACAGAAAACTGTCCCTCTGGAACACCCATTCCCTACCCTCATGGCCTTCCGAAAAGCAGTAAAGACCTGACTTTCCCACAAGCTTTGGGGTAACATGTGGCTGGAGACAGGGACGTTGTCTGCTGGATATGAAAAGTGTCTTGTTTTGGTGGCAGTGCTGGCAGTGTTTTATGCTGGCTTTATGCTTTTTATTATTCTGTTATTGTTGTAAGCCACCAAGGATGATGACACAGAAGATGGGTGGCTGTAGAAATCTTTTAAGTAAATAAATAAAATAAATGCTACAAAGACACTATAAGTCATTAGTAAGGAAACGGAGTAAAAAACCTGCCCATCTGTTTCCCAAAAACTGTTCTTTTTCAGTTCTGTGTAAATATTAGTAGTGCTATAATCAAGAACATACCTATATTTATGTTACTGCTGACACAGAAAATGCAGAATTTGCAGAGAACATAATCTAACCAGAGTTCACCTTAATTGCCTCCAAGCGGACCTGTAGGTAAAGTCGGTTGAGCCTGGGTTCAGGTTCTACATACCTGGTGCAGCAGGTTGAAAATTAACCAAAACGTTTTCATCATCTCCTCCATAAAAAGAAAATAACTCAATAAAGTTATTGAACTGTTCCTAATCAATGTGGTTTTTTTTACACACAGTTATCTGCATATGTCAGGGGGAAGGGAGGGAGGGAGGAGGAAGGGGGTCAAGCCCTTAGAGAAAAAGTACCACACTCTATGTATTGGAAACTTTCAGAGTTTTATTCTACTTTTTCAAAGGTCTACCAGACTTACATGAAATATATGGAATGTTCTTCATCATCATGAGAATCAGATCTGTTCTGAGGACTTATCCAGTTCCTGTTCCTGTTTCTTGCTATATCCAAGTAAAATTTAACACCAGCCATGTATGGATGCCTAAAAAGAAGTGAGTTTGTGTTGATCTATGACTGCAATGAACATTGACTAATAAATACAGTACATCTCCTGATTTTGCTACCTTTCTAAAACTGCAAAAGAAAGGAGGCATTAGGCATCTGGCAAAGTATAATCCATGACTGCTGAGCTGCATTCAGTTACAGGGGCCACACATTGTGCAGATTTGCTGTATGTGGGCTGTAAATTAGCCACTGAGCTAATGTTCATTTCCTTTTTGTCTTTCCATCTTCCATTCAGGATTCAGGCCACACAAAGCAAGGCTAAGCTTTACCCTGTGTTTAATCTTATCTCTGCTGGAGAAGACTGAACTTGTTTTCTCTTTCCTGGTTCAGAGAGGTTCACTATAAAACCTAAAATTCCTTGTCCAGAACAAGAAAGATATGGTTGTCAAAGCACTCTGAAGCCAGGAGGTGAGAATTTAACAGTGCTTACCAAGTGTGGATATTGGTCATTTAGAAACTGATCAAAAGAGATGGATGACAGACAGATGATTTAACTACTCCATCTACTGGCAAATGGCTAAATGGAGCCCGCAAAGAGAGGATGGGGTGCTGCTTTGTGCCTAAAGAGATGTTCTCAGAATTTCTTCCATTCTTACCCCTTCTGGCTTCTCCTCCCCACAATGCACTGACAGATGGTTCTTACATTAACTGGATCCATTTAGTCAGCATAGGTTAAAGCTGAACTGTGAATAATGAGTAATCCATTAGAACAGTGTATAGCTTCCTTGGGTTTTCTACTTTTTCTTTTCTCTTTTTCTGAAGATGGGGTTACTGGTGGTGGTAAAAGTCCTGCTTGCAGGGATTACACCAAGGTATGGAATTCAATACTAGACCATCCCCTCTCAATATTTCACAGATGTGCTTTAGACCATTTGAAGCCCATTGAAGCTCCTTGAGACACAATCTGTACTTCATATTATCATGCAAAATCTCTTCTGGTCATCTAACAGTGATGTTGGAAGTATCATTTGTCTTACTAGTTGATTGATAAACTACAGAAATGCCAATGTGGTATAGTAGTTAAGGTGTTGGAATAAGACTGGGAGGACCCAGTTCAGGTCCACCCTTATCCATGAAAACTCACTGGATGACTTTCTTTCTCAGTCCAACCTACTTCACAGGGTGAGTATCACAGGGACAAAATGAGAGATCCCTGTCTTGAACTCTTGAAGAAAAGCCAGGGTATAAGACAAGCAAACAAATAAAATGCCGTATTATTCCTCATCCCCAAATGGCTTCTTTTCCACAGTTTGTCCTTTGTCCCAATTCTGCTGATGTGGTCACATAGTTTGGAGAATTGCAAAGAGCATCAGAAAAAGCAGGCCACCAAGGCATGATTCTAATAGATGCAGAGTTGGCCCATTTGTTTTGGAAACTGAATGCCTACAAGAGATCAGGAGACAGAGTGTCCTTAGCCTGAGATGGATCATACTGATGATGAATAACTTACAGATAAAGGTTGAGGATTTACAGAATCATAAAATCTTTAATACTGTGGAATGAAAAAACAGGAGTGTCTGAATTACTGTGACCATTGACACTTCAAAACTGACTTTAAAAAAATACTTCAGACTGCAAGAGCACAGTATCTCTGTGCTGCTCGATAAAGGAGCCCAACTTTTTCAGACTTTTGTCTGATTTTTCTTTTTTTGGGGGGGTGGGGGTGGGGAGTGCCACTGTTTTAAGAGTCACAACCATTTTAATAGCTGTATTCCCTAAACCAGCAGCACCTTTTTTCCTGCCTTGTGCAGAAGCCTGAAAAAGGCTGGAGTACTTAATGAATCACAAAGAGGTGTGAAGCATTTCTTCCAAATCATTTTCAAAGGGGCCACAGCCCTATAGCTGCGCAATGCTTTACCTTCAGTTGCCATAAAAATGGGGCAGTCCTGAGTTTCATGTCAACTTGAACTTTCCCAGACCATGACTAATTTGAAGTGTACAGTTGATGATCAAGAAAAATATATTATTTCTTAGGCTTATATTTGTGTGAGTGTGTTTGTGTGTCTTTGTGTAGTCTCCAGAGAAACACAAGGAATTAGTGTCTACCAGATCAAGTGGCATGATGGAGATGGACACAAGAGATCTCCAGTGACTGGGAACTTGAGATGCTTCGGTCCTTCTAAGGCTCCCTCCCTTCATGCTGGACCCACGGAGGTGGGAGGGGCTAAAATAAGTCAAGATGTTGGCGTCAACCATGCAACTGAAACCCTGACCCTTTTTAATTTCATTTATTTATGTATTTATTTTATTATATTTAGGGACTGCCCAACTCCAGACAATTCTGGGCTGGTTACATTATAAAATAAAAGGAAAAATAGAAGGAAAAATTGTGTGAAATCCTGGATGTCTGTAATGGTATGTGGGAAAGACCTTGGGAGACAGGGCGAAGAGACGCTGCCTAGGGAATGGTCAGATAAGAGAGACCATAGCCTGCAGCTGGATAGTGGGTGGGGCAAGACGCTCAGAGGGGACCCTCCCTAGCTTCTCGGGCTGTAAAGGAGATGGCAAGGGAATCGTACTTTCAGACTTGCAAAATTCTGTTAATGCACCTTACAATAAAGTAGAATGAACTCATCTGGTCGTGTTTCCTGTCTGGTCTACCTGGGAAGGCTGACAACGTCTGGAAAGGCAGTATAATACCCTAGAAAACCAGACCCCCTGAAGAACAAAACCCCAAACTGACAAGGGCATCCCAATAGATGACATCATGTAATTGAAGGAACCGGGAACATGCCCTCTCTGTCCAATCTTACTGGGCAGACAAAAGTATTGGAGATAGGTAGTCCCTCGGGTAACCATGAGTTTTACATGTCTGTCTGAAGCACCAATTGATGTTGACCAGGCTGTCCTCTGTGGTAACACATCCATTGCATTGGCATTGTCTGTGGGCATAGGGGTGGGTGAAGGAAGACCAAGAGTAGAACAACCGCACCCAAGCCCACTTTCTGTCTACCTAACTTGAATTCTGGACAGACTGACTCCAACTTCATGCTCAGTGCTGCACTAATTTTCACATAAGGTTTATGGACAACACAGCTGAAAAGATTTGCTGTCAGATGTCATTGTTAGCCAGACTACCTTAAAAAAAAAAAAAGGTCTTACTGAGATTTCTCTCAGCCCCTGGAGTGTTTCTCAATCTATTTTGTTTTTGTCAATATATCATTGTCTAAATTTTGCAATTCTCTAGCTCACAGCTAAAGAAATCCCCATTTACCAGGATTGAAAAACAAGGACTTTGTAATCCTTTTTCTCTTTTCTCATCAGATCTCCACACTGCATATTATTTACTCATGAGGGTCCTTTACCTTTTTTGCATTTTGTAAATTCCAGGTGGTTGTTTAATCCAAGCATGGCAAGGATGAGCTGATAGCAAGCTTTCCTTGCATTTCAAACAGATCCGTAGGGCAGAAAACATCCTTCCCATCCTCGCCTGGGCTGTTGTGGTATGGTGGCGATGGCTATCTGCTGGTGCATTTCTTTCTTTGCTGGTTGATAGATTTCTATTATAACTATTTATTCTTCTAATAAAAATAATTAACCTCTTTCCTTCCTGCAGAACTCTGTCTTCCTTCAAAAGTGGTGGTAGAGATTGTGGATAAATGAGGATAGAAAATAACCATTTATGGAGCCCCAAGTTTTGTGGCTTTTTCAACTGCCATTCTTGGAAGATTTGAAGTGATTGTTTGAACTTGTCATAATGATGCTCACATTCTCCAACAGTTTAATTTTGGTTACTGTTTCTATGGACTTACACTGATGTTGCTGAAATTTTCTGGGCTCTCTCATATTTTTCTCATTTTAGCAGAAGTCTTTGTGGTCTTTAGAGCTTTGGGGAAATCTGTTTTAAAGGGACATTAGGACAATCTACATTTTGCCCCAATAGATAAATTCCCTGGGAATCCACATAATTTTTACACGAACTGTCTTTTTTCTTAATAATAATTTTATTAAGTTTCAAGCAAAGATAAAAGCTATAGAAAAACAAAAAACTACAAAGAAAAAAAGAAAAAAAACTAAAAAAGTGTAGAAACACAAGAGAAAATTTTACAAAATTACAAAAAGAGGTGACTTCCGGCTTTTAATAGCAAGGATATAGAACAATTTTCCATAATCAATCCCTTACTCTATATTAAACCAAAATCACATTATTTCTATAAATCATTCCATTGGCACATTATAAAAATCAGTAAATACAGTTGCTCCCTTCCACTATATTAAAAGAATATATATGTATGTATGTATGTATGTATATGTGTATGTGTGTGTGTATATACACACACACACACACACACACTCACACGATATATATATACTGTGTGTGTGTGTGTATACATATATATATATATATATATATATATCCTATACAACTTCCCCCCAAAGATAACATTTATTTAATTATTTCCTTCCTACTACTATTCTTATATTCCTTACTATAATAAAGATCAAACTAAAAAATATATAAATTGTCTGCCATTATACATTATATTTTATACAACAATTTTAATAATCTTAATCATATTAAACCCAAAACCAAACATTTATTATTTTTTTATTACATCTTAATAATCTTAATCCAAATCATTAAAGAAAAATGAAATCAGCCAAACCCTAAAAGCAGTCCAGATAAATATTCTTAAACCCTTATCCCACTTCAAAATAGACCAAGGTATTTACATGTCCCCACAATGTGCACAGAGCTTTTTTCTTAAAAAAATCAAACAGCCGAACTGCCCCCCTCAAAAACTCCAACTTCTCTTCAGGAGACCTCCCATACACAATAACCCCTCCCTTTCCATGGTGTTCCACCAGAAGATCAATTTCACTTGTGGCTTGCAACTCGATCTCTCCCTTTAACTTCTTCAACTTGACTATCTGATCTTCACCCAGCATTTCAACAGAAGTCCTGATCTCACTCTTAGAACAGACATTTCTGCCATTGTTAAATTCCTCAGTTTCATCCATGACATCCCCAACCAGATAATACATTTTAGACCTCATATTTTCCACAATGTCCTGAATGCCTTGTATAAAAACTTGGTAGGAATCAGAAAGAATCTGTTTAAAATCTTGTTGGAAGTCAGAGAAAGTCTGTTTAAAATCCTCCATCTCTCAAGCAGTAGATTATGGTGCCCCCTAGGAGCTTAGATCTACTACTGTGGACAAGAGGACCACAGAAGAAATGGAGTAGCCTTCATAATTAATAGTAAAGTGGCTAAAGCAGTGCTCAGATACAATCCAAAAAACGACAGAATGATCTCAATTCAAATTCAGGGCAAGCCATCTAACATCACAGTGATCCAAATATATGCCCCAACCACAAATGCTGAAGAAGCTGAAGTAGAGCAGTTCTATGAGGATCTGCAGCACCTACTGGACGACACGCCTAAAAGAGATGTTATTTTCATCACAGGAGACTGGAATGCTAAGGTGGGCAGTCAAATGACACCTGGAATTACAGGTAAGTATGGCCTGGGAGAACAAAACAAAGCAGGACATAGGCTGATAGAATTTTGCCAAGACAATTCACTCTACATAACAAACACTCTCTTCCAACAACCTAAGAGATGGCTTTATACATGGACTTCACCAGATGGACAACACCGAAATCAGATTGACTACATCCTTTGCAGCCAAAGGTGGCGGACATCTGTACAGCTGGTAAAAACAAGACCTGGAGCTGACTGTAGTTCCGATCATGAACTTCTTCTTGCACAATTTAGGATCAGACTAAAGAGATTAGGGAAGACCCACAGATCCGCTAGATATGAGCTCACTAATATTCCTAAGGAATATGCAGTGGAGGTGAAGAATAGATTTAAGGGACTGGACTTAGTAGATAGGGTCCCGGAAGAACTCTGGACAGAAGTTGGCAGCATTGTTCAGGAGGCGGCAACAAAATACATCCCAAAGAAAGAGAAAACCAAGAAGGCAAAATGGCTGTCTGCTGAGACACTAGAAGTAGCCCAAGAAAGAAGGCAAGCAAAAGGCAACAGAGATAGGGGAAGATATGCCCAATTAAATGCAAAATTCCAGAGGTTAGCCAGAAGAGATAAGGAACTATTTTTAAACAAGCAATGTGCGGAAGTGGAAGAAGACAATAGAATAGGAAGGACAAGAGAATTCTTCCAGAAAATTAGAAACATTGGAGGTAAATTCCAGGCAAAAATGGGTATGATCAAAAACAAAGATGGCAAGGACCTAACAGAAGAAGAAGAGATCAAGAAAAGGTGGCAAGAATATACAGAAGACCTGTATAGGAAGGATAACAATATTGGGGATAGCTTTGATGGTGTGGTCAGTGAGCTAGAGCCAGACATCCTGAAGAGTGAGGTTGAGTGGGCCTTAAGAAGTATTGCTAATAACAAGGCAGCAGGAGACGACGGCATCCCAGCTGAACTGTTCAAAATCTTGCAAGATGATGCTGTCAAGGTAATGCATGCTATATGCCAGCAAATTTGGAAAACACAAGAATGGCCATCAGATTGGAAAAAATCAACTTATATCCCCATACCAAAAAAGGGGAACACTAAAGAATGTTCAAACTATCGAACAGTGGCACTCATTTCACATGCCAGTAAGGTAATGCTCAAGATCCTGCAAGGTAGACTTCAGCAGTTCATGGAGCGAGAATTGCCAGATGTACAAGCTGGGTTTAGAAAAGGCAGAGGAACTAGAGACCAAATTGCCAATATCCGCCAGGGAGTTTCAGAAAAACATCTATTTCTGTTTTATTGACTATTCTAAAGCCTTTGACTGTGTGGACCATAACAAATTGTGGCAAGTTCTTAGTGGTATGGGGATACCAAATGATCTTGTATGCCTCCTGAAGAATCTGTATAACAACCAGGTAGCGACAGTAAGAACAGACCACGGAACAACGGACTGGTTTAAGATTGGGAAAGGAGTACAGCAGGGCTGTATCCTCTCACCCTACCTATTCAACTTGTATGCAGAACACATCATGCGACATGCTGGGCTTGAGGAATCCAAGTCTGGAGTTAAAATCTCTGGAAGAAACATTAACAATCTCAGATATGCAGATGATACCACTTTGATGGCTGAAAGCGAAGACGAACTGAGGAGCCTTATGATGAAGGTGAAAGAAGAAAGTGCAAAAGCTGGCTTGCAACTAAACCTCAAAAAAACCAAGATTATGGCAACCAGCTTGATCGATAACTGGCAAATAGAGGGAGAAAATGTAGAAGCAGTGAAAGTCTTTGTATTTCTAGGTGCGAAGATTACTGCAGATGCTGACTGCAGTCAGGAAATCAGAAGACGCTTAATCCTTGGGAGAAGAGCAATGACAAATCTCGATAAAATAGTTAAGAGCAGAGACATCACACTGACAACAAAGGCCTGCATAGTTAAAGCAATGGTGTTCCCTGTAGTAACATATGGCTGCGAGAGCTGGACCATAAGGAAGGCTGAGCGAAGGAAGATCGATGCTTTTGAACTGTGGTGTTGGAGGAAAATTCTGAGAGTGCCTTGGACTGCAAGAAGATCAAACCAGTCCATCCTCCAGGAAATCAAGCCAGACTGCTCACTTGAGGGAATGATATTAAAGGCAAAACTGAAATACTTTGGCCACATAATGAGAAGACAGGACACCCTGGAGAAGATGCTGATGCTAGGGAGAGTGGAAGGCAAAAGGAAGAGGGGCCGACCAAGGGCAAGGTGGATGGATGATATTCTAGAGGTGACGGACTCGTCCCTGGGGGAGCTGGGGGTGTTGACGACCGACAGGAAGCTCTGGCGTGGGCTGGTCCATGAAGTCATGAAGAGTCGGAAGCGACTAAACGAATAAACAACAACCTAGGAGCTTAACCAGCAAAAGTTTAAGATATGAAAAAAAATCCTAAATGTATTTACACAAGCAAAAGTGAGATATGCAGACAATTCCCCAGGGAAAGTAGAAGCAGAAAACTGGAAGTTCAAAACAGCCAATTCAACATGTAGAAGAATTCTAATATCTTCAAATTTGGTACAAAGATAACAGGGAGACAATTATTTACTCTGAATCCTCCTTAATATTTGGATGGAAAACAAAGTCCAAAACTTAAAAAGAATTTTTTTAAAAAAAAATGATCCCAAAAATAACGATAAGCACCAAGAGATGGGGTGGCCGGTCCTACTTTAAGTCTACAGCATGGCTTGGAAATGGTGATGTCCCAGCCTCCTGGCTAGCTCTTACCAGTTGAGCACAAATGCTGTTTGTGATCTTCTGGCTGTAAGCAGCCATCCGGAGGACAAGATGGGGTGATTCCAGATGCTTTCCTTTTTCCAGAAAAACACTCCTGGGCTTCAGGAAAAACCTTCCTGAGCCCAAAAAACCTGCCGTGTTGTCAGTTCTGCCCACTGAGCCCGCAGGCACAGCTGTTCAGTCAACCATGTCCCCACCGGAAGTCTGACGTGAACCATCTCCTTCAGGATCTAAAACCATACAGTATGTGTGCAGTAGCCAAATTTTGTGCTGCCACAATGAAAATAAGACAAAACCTGCTAAAGAAGTATTTCCCTTGTTTTAAATATTACTTTTAAATTGAAATATCTTAATTAATAAATTGTTAGAGGATATATATTTTTATTTTTCTATTTTATACTTCTTAATGTTTTAGACTCACACTACCTGGGTAACAAATGTATTAATATGTAATAGAGGAGTGAATGCTATATTATTATGTGATCTATTTTATTAGTTGGTAGTATATTATTGTATTTCTTTGTTTTACTTTGTTTTTCTCCTTTTAAATTTTGCTGGTCATTGACCGAATAAATATTATTGATTACTGATGGAACATGTGGCTGCATATGGCAGCAACCAACTCTACAAGTCTTTGAATGATGCAAGTTATATGGGACTTCAACAGAAGCCCCTTTCTCATTCTTGGCACCATCAGAGCTACTTTTGTTAGAACAGGAGACAAAGCCTCCTTGGTGCCTAATCTGAGGCTTTAGGACTTCATAATAAGGAAGGTCAAAGTCCAGAAGTCAAAAACAGTTTTATTTAGATGGGTTTTTCATATAGATGGTTGCTGATTACTGCTCATTGTTTTGGTTTTGCTTCACTTTCCTTATACTGAATATGTGATTGAGTTTGCATTACCTTTTACATCATCATTTTTATTTTATCTTAGCTGCCCAGAGGAACATTAATTAGGAGAAAGCCTGTATATAAATCAGATAAACACATCTTTGGGCAGAAACGTATATTTAATTCTTGGATGTACTAGTTTTCTTCAAAGGAACCCAATCCATACATCAATAAATTTTCTTTTCTTTTCTTTTTTTTGAAATAATTTTTATTAAAAGAAGATTTTATATAGGTTTTAGAAACTACACAAACTTAAAAGAAAAAGTAGGAAAAGAAAGAAAATCTAAAAGAATAAAAGAAAAAGTGAACGATTTAAAAAAAGAAAGCTATCAAAAGAGGCAACTTCCAATCTTCTTTGCAGCGGTTACAAACATAACAGTTATGATCTCCACCCTCCCAAATTACATATTGTAGTTCCCTTCTTCTCACAGACAAATCTTTTTAATCAATAAATCCTGAAATCACAAATGTTTTTCACATTTCCAGCAATATTAGAAGTACCTTTATACAACTTAGTTTCTCTGGTGTCATATGCCAACAGTACATCATTTTTTAAAAAGTTTTCTTTTAAATTGTAAGACAATGTGAATTTCAGACCTTTTAATCACATTCTTTCCCATTGATCCATCTGAATATTATAACCAAAATTCTTGGCCCATTTTGCCATACATCTTTTAACTTGCTCTTCTTCTGGTTCAAATCTCAACAAAAGTTTATACATTTTAGCAACCACGTGTTAATCATGTGTACATAATTCATTTTCATATTCCATTTTATCATATTCTATTCCTGGTAACTTTTTGTCTATATTAAATCTTTCTCTTAATTGTGCATATGAGAACCAATGAAAACTAAATCCCTCTGCAGACAATTGTTCTCTTGATTCATCAATGCATTTTCTAAGTTGCATCCCATCCGGGCACTGACTCTGAAATTGACTTGCTCAGTGCGTGAGTCCAAATTAAGGAATCCCATAGAAATCATTCTCTAGCCTCCACTTGAACATGTCCAAGGAAAGGGAGATCACTGTCTCTCTGGAAAATTCTTTCCACTATCAAAGCATTCTTAGGAAGCTCCTTCTAACATTCAGTCACAAGGTGCCTCCCTGTGACTTAGATCAATCATTCTATGTTCTGCATTCTGGAACAAAACAGAGCAAGTCTTGACCTTCTGTGTGACGTCCTTTCAAGCATTTGAAAGGTGCGCTCAGCTTATCCCAGTCTTCTGTTCTCAAGGCTAAACATTTTGGATTCTTTCTAATAATCTTTGTAAAGGTCTTTATGTCTACTCCTCCAGTAATCCTAGCTGCCCTTCTCTGAACCTGTTTCAATCTCTATTAGAGTGTTGTGACCAGAATTGGGCACCAATGTGACATGATCCGATGTAGCTCCCATCTGTCACTACTCCGTGGGAAGCCAAAATTTGCACTTGCAATAATATATTAAATGCTACTTTGGATGTAGAATGTTCACTTTTAAAAAAAATCTCTACATTTCTTGATCTATGCTCACACATCTCTATCTCTGAAACAAAGCCACTGTTGTTCTGGCTTCCTCCTCAGAAGAAGAGGAAGTGATGCCAGGGGATGTGAACAAGGACCTAAATTTGGGTGCAAAGTGGATTGGGAAACTTGAAATGTCCCTGTGATATCTTTGGACTCTGCAGCTCCATCTCTGATTCTCTCAGAATCCTAAGCAGTGTTGGTAAACAACAGAATAATCTGGATTCTTGGGAGAAACAGTCCTCCAAGGGGTAAAGCGGTTGCTGGGAGTTTTAATAAGCCAGTCTCTGAGGTTGCTGGAAACAATTTTTTTCATTGGATCTTGGATCTTCATATTAGAACTTGAAACCATGAACTCTTGGATGTTATCTACCAAACCTTGCTATTCTAATCTGACCTCTCTTGAATAAGGTCTAATAATTACCGGCTTTAGACCCACAGCTTGGTTTGAATAACTCTTTGGTTCTAGTATTTCTGTAAAACTGATTCACTGACTCTGAACTGTCTCCTTCTCAATCAGTGAGATAGAACAAGAAGGTAACGTTTGGAAAAGTACATTGCACAGTGAGAAAATATCCTTGAAAAGGTTAATAAAGGAAGATGCCATAGATAGAGACATATATGGTACAGACACAGTCAAATGCCCCCATTCAGTTATTAGCCTGCATCTTTGGATATAGCTGGCTGAATGTTTTTGGCGTGACCAATTAAAATATATCCCAAATGGTTCCAATTAAAGTTTTTTTTTTCATCACTGTACTTCTTGGTAGTGAAGCATTTGTTGATCTGTGAGTGTGACATGCAAAACTGTTCCCAGGGATATAATGTTCTTCAAAATGCATCCTGGGGAATCTTAGATCTCCTCATTGATTCCTCACTGAAAGCATCACCAATGTCAGACAGGTTTGCACATTATGAATCATCCTCTCTTGGAACAGAGGAGTAGAGGTGAACAATTCAGAGAAGGTAGAGACACTGAATGGTACACAGATAAATGCTGCTGCTCATTCACCATGTAAATAAAGCTGCCTTTTGGGGAATTTTTTTTCAATCTAAAACTGATTTTTTTTCTCTCTCTCTCTCTCTTTCTTTTGTGAAAAGAAAATTTGCAGAATCCTATGGACTTGATCATATCACCTGAAGGGTAGCAAACATAGCAAAGATTAATTATTCCTTGGTTAGATTTACTGTATGTTTTGGTTTTCATCCAGGAGCTCACAGTGGTATATATACAATTTCCACCACAATTTTTCCCCTTGTGGGGTAGGTTAGACTGAGAGAGAGTGACTTGCTCAAGGTCACCCAGTAAACTTCCTTGGTTGAGGGGGGCCATGAACCTGGGTCTCCCCACTCCTAGTCCAACATTTTAGTATTCTACACCACACTGGCTCTCCAATGTCTTCTGTCCATGGTTATACTTTTGTTTTGCTTTTTAGGGTTTTTTTTACTATTTCTTCATATTCCTTTATTTTAAATTTTATGATGCAAAGAAGTGGGTTAATAAATAGTTTAAATGTATTAATATGTAGGTAGGTTGGTAGGGATGCTGTGATGCTGTGGGTTAAACCGCTGAGCTGCTGATCTTGCCGATCGGAAGGTCGGCAGTTCGAATCCACGTGATGAGGTGAGCTCCCATTGCTAGTTCCAGCTCCTGCCAACCTAGCAGATTGAAAACATGCAAATGTGAGTAGATTAATAGGTACCGCTTCGGCGGGCAGGCAACAGTGTTCCGTTTAGTCATGCCGGCCACATGACCATGGAAGTGTCTACGGACAAACGCCGGCTCTTCGGCTTTGAAAAGGAGATGAGCACCGCCCCCTAGAGTCGGACACGACTGGACTTAATGTCAAGGGAAACTTTTACCTTTACCTTTAGGTTGGTAGATGGGGGGGGGGGGTTCATTTTCCCTGCCCCACATTGGACAGTGTTCTTTTTCTCACCACTTTTTTTTTTTAAGTTTGTGTGAAATCTTCCATTTCAACATTCTCTTTCCCACCCACCCCAGAATCCTGCCTTTATTTAGAATATTCTTCATTTAATATGTCAGAATTTTATTTTACTTCTCATCTTGGTTATATAGGCACTGTTATGTTTGCATAGTAAAAGTGAGTTTTCATTTGTCCCTGATTGAGCTAAAAGAGTGGCCATCCTCCTTCCATGTGATTGGTGTGGAATGGAGATAGCTTCCCTAGATGTCCAGATTACACATAATAAAAGACTAGGTTTCTATCCCATGTAGAAGCATATGTTAAAATAAATAAGGTTTATTCTGCCCAAGTATTCTGTGACAAAGAAATCTGCTTCTATCTTTCAATACTGTACATCTAGGCAATGACAATTCAGACACTAGTGACAAACTAAACATGGTATTAACTAACAAAATAAGTGCTGATGAAGAAGGAAAGTCTTAGAATGAGTGACTGGCCCAAGTTTGTCCAATTCAGATTCAAGCATTTGCTAACCCAACCCAAATAGTAAAATGTCTTACACCAGATCTTGGTGTCTTTGTGTCTAAAACAAGCAATAACATGCAAAACAAAGTATTTACAATGCATGGGAACATGTCCAAGCACAATCAAAATGAACGAATAGAAATGAAGCAACAGCTACAATTACATGAAAGCATTTCCGTATACACAGGGAAGCATCTAAAATCAGAGTAAAAATAGCACCAGCAAGGACATCCTAAATCTATAAACCTGGTATCTCTGCAATCTAACTTTGCTAATAAGATTTAAAACAAAACAACCCTAAATTCTACCTTCATGAATCCCCATTCTCCAGCTAACATCTACCACTACTAACTTTACTAACTGCCACCAGTCAATCTGCTTTATTAACTAATTAATATTTCAAATATTTCTTAAATGAATATAATCATGCATGGTCCAGAGTGGAAGGAAAGAGGATTTCACACTCAGAGTCCTAGACCCTGAATGCACACAAACAAGTTGGAGCAAAGTCCAAAAAGGGAGTGAAAAGAAGGCCCTTGTCCTGTTGATCATGTTGTAGAGATGGCTTGATAGAGAAATTAACCAATGTCCATGTATTTTTCCTCTGATATGAGGGCTGTCTACTGAAAAATGTACAGGAATTTTTATGGCCAAACACTTGTTACAAACTCAGCCAGAGCAGAGGGCCACAAAGCAGTTCATGGACACAGACCAGACTTCCTTCAGGTGGAAAAACAAAATTTTGATCCTCTTCTCAAGCAGTGAGATGTGAGGCTTATACAGTAGTGGGGTGGGGAAAGACAGTGGACAAAAAGGGCCAAGCTTCTTCAGGAGAGGATTCAAGACAATTATGATTTGCAAAAAAAAATTGCATCTGTGCATAACTTTGAGGAGACATTTATGTATGCTTGCATTCCTTTCTCAGTGTGCTGTATTCTGCAACTCTGATGAGATGAAAGAGAGCTTGTAAGTCATCTTTGTTTTTTACTTTGGACAAAACAGTAGCCTATTATCGAAATTGTTGTGTTATCTGTGTGTGTGTGTGTGTGTGTGTGAGAGAGAGAGAGAGAGAGAGAGAGACTAGGGTTGTGAAGCACTTTGGATTGAAAGGGAAATGGTGCTTCAGAGTGTCTAGAGTTTTAAACATAGCACCCATCTACAACTCTTCAAAGCAGCTGCATCTTTTCCCAGGATTCCCCTGCAGCTGAAGAAGGTAGTACACAATCCTGGGAAAAGATACAGCTGCTTTGAAGAGTGGCAGACAGGTACATCTTGAACAGCCCCACACACTCTGAAGCACCTGAACTGGAAGAGTTGTATGGGTCCAATATTAGTAGGACTGAGCTGTGCATAAGCTTTGATCTCCCACAAGTGTTTCACAGCACACAGGAGGAAGGACCTGGGTCCTGTCCATGAGATCTTAAAGAAGCTACATCTTCACCCTTTGAAAATCTAATCTGAAGCACTCCACAGCCCTAATTTTTACATGCATGTATGTGTGTTCATTACCAGGCCTGAGCAGAAGATCCACTACTGTTGATAAGGAGTTCCATCATCACCTTCATCAAGCCCTGATTTTCACTTTTGGCATGCAGACAGTTTTAAAAAAAAAAATAGATCTGGCACAGGATACTATTCCATTTTAGAAGATTTTCTATCAAAAATCTGAGAGGAGCTCATATGCCAAAGTTATCTGTGTATCACAGAACTGTGTGTTTTACAAAAAAAAAAAAAAAAAAAGTCTGAGAGAGACGAGATAATGGGGCATTAAGGACTGATTTGGGAGGAGCTCTGTCTAGTAATTGAGAGAAATTTGAGGGATTTTCTCCCCTAATTATGGTATCAGTGATATTTTAAATATAATGGCAGCTAAGTTGGCTGGTAGATTTTCTGCACTTATTCTCAAACGACAAAAGCCTCAAGCTCTCCTGAGTAACAGCTACAGTACATTGGATATAAAAACATGCAGATATGAGATCCCTGCTGATCGGTTAAATGTACTGTTGAATTGTCTACATTAAGTTGTTGATAAAACTGATACGTAACTGGAATCAATAGCTGCTGCTAAGATAACTGCCATATTGCTTTTTACTACCTAAAACAAAACAAACACCCATATTTGCATTTCCTTTCCCCCTTTTCATTTCATGCCACCAATTGACTGTACTTTAAAAATAAAATGTAAAGGAGCTGCACATAGAGTTTAAAAAATTTGCACCCTGTTTAAAATTCAATGCAGTAACAGTCCTATCTGAGACCATCACCCAGAGCTGAAATGAAGCAGGTGGAAGGAAGGGGGAATAGCTTTCACACAATCATAATTAGTTCTCCTACGCCCTCAGGCAGCCTCCAGATTTTGCATTCCAACTCACCCTCACCACCACCACTCCTTGGAAATGTTATCAAACAGATTCAAAACAATTTTCTGGGAAATTCTTGATCCAATTCACTTAAAGAGACATCTGTGCATAGAAGTA
This sequence comes from Candoia aspera, assembly GCF_035149785.1. Taxonomy (NCBI): domain Eukaryota; kingdom Metazoa; phylum Chordata; class Lepidosauria; order Squamata; family Candoiidae; genus Candoia; species Candoia aspera. The sequence goes on along the minus strand of NC_086158.1, from coordinate 92,871,124 downwards.
ATCTTTTGCTTGCATAGCTAAAGCAGGTACATTCACCCTGCAGGAATCAACTGGCTGCTGCTTGATAACCAGATCTGAATGGGGATATTAATTTTGATCTATGGTAGACCCAATGAACTGGTTCCTCCTCCCCTTTCTCTCAGTGTGTCTGTCTGTCTGGCCGTCTGTCTATCTATCATCTATCAAGACTTATAAGAGAGGAGTTATCCTGGACTATATGTGGTTCTATATGGAATATGAGTGGAAATTTTATCTGAAATGAGTATTTAAATTAATTATTAGGGTATTACTGTAGAAAGTCTAAATTTTCCATTGCTAGCAGCAATAATTACAAAGGTGGTGGTGGTGGTGATGATGAATCTGACAGATTTAGCAATCTCTCCTTGGTACTAAAGGCAGTTTAAAAAATGTTGATAAACAGAATGTGATGAATTCCATGGCATCTAAAACAACTGAAGCTAGAACAAAGGAATCCTTCACTCTGTGACTTATTTAGAGTGAAACAGTTCATCTGCATATGAACTCAGAGAATCAGTACCAAAGTGTTCGAGGAAAAGCAAAGTGTATAAATAGTTGGAATCTTATGGTAAAGTGAGCTAGGAATATGGCATATGTTTTATAATACAGCTTTCCCAGACAGCCCTGTTATTTCAGAGCTACTTACTTTGAGTTAACATCTACATCTACTGGTCCCAGCAGGTCTGGCAGGATAGGCATGTTGCTGGTCCCATCTGCTACGGAGTTCCATCTGGAAAGACCTCAAAGGTATTTTTCCTTTTTTTCAACAGGCCTGGAGATCCCCTGGCACCAGGGAGCCCGCACGCTGGCTGCATCACCTGTAACATTCTAAATTTAACCCACTCGTGATCTTGTTTTTATTTATGTTTAATTATTTTAAGTGGTTTTTATAATACGTTTCAATTGTCGGTTTTATTGTATGCTGCCAGAGTCACCTTGTGTGAGATGGGTGGCCATATAAATTTGATAAACAAACAAATAAACATGCATCCCCTGATTTCAGAACTGTTTGCTGCTCAGTTGTGGGAGCAAAGGATTTTAATTAGCAGTTCCCCAGCTAATCTTTTATCCAATAGGTTGTTTGATGGCATCAAAATACTGTGCCTGATGATGCTATCAGAGAGGTCCATCAACAAAATTATGACAGGCAATATTGGATCAAATAGAAGCTCCTGCTAATGAGTCTGATAGGAAGGATAATGAATATCATCTATCATTCGTTTTCTCTCTCCATCCCTCCATCCATATAATGTCTTCAAGAATGTGGAATGAGATTATTTTGAGCTGAAAGTCAAAATGAAATATATATATATATATATATATATATATATATATATATATATATATATATATATATATATATTTTCAGTGAAACCCTAGTCCAGAGCATACATATTGGATTGCACAAGTATCTCATTCTGTGTGGCTTCTCTCTCTCAATTTTTTTTTTTAAAGGGAAAGAGAACCTCACATTCCAAAATGGCTAAGAAAAATTCACAACTGCTTTCCACTTGGCTTCACATACTGTAGGTGGTGGTGGTGGTTTTTTTCTCCAGCTTTGCTTTGGGAAGGGCAAAAAGAACTTATGTCAATCGTTATTTTCTGCCCCTCTCATCTTCTCTCTCCCTTTCTCTCCCAACAAGCGAATGCTTGAGCGCCCGCCCCAGCAATGGAGGTTCCTTCTCCCCAAAGATTTTATCCAAGACAATTCATCTCTCTCTCTCTCTCTCTCTTTGCATTTGTTTCCCCATAAGATTCCTCATTTTGGCATCCATAATTTTTCACGTGCTGGTTTTATAATGTGTCTAATATTATAAAATATTATCTCAGAAAAGAAAGCCCGTACTAGATTAAGAAGGATTCACTGTCATGTGCTGGATTTTATTTGTTCTTCTGTTTTCACCCACGTTGGCATAATCATGCAGACATGAAGGCAGGCAAGCTTGAAAATTTCCACCTGCTCTGGACCTGAGATCTATTGTGGCCTGTTTGTTTTGTTACAAAGGGCCAATCCTTTCCTCTCCTCTCCTCTTCTTTGCAAGACTTTGAAAGTGTGTATCACTTTTTTCTTCTGGGATGTTCTTCTGACTTTCTAGCCTTGACTACAGCCCTGAAATGTTCCAGTTGTCTCCCATCCAAGTTTTAATGAGGTCCAGTCCTTCTTAGCTGTTTCAAAATCAAACTGCTTTAGGTCTTTCCAGGAAAAATATGAGCAAATAACATTGTCCTTCCCTATGTAAATAAACAATCAGTGCCTTTCTTACATCATACTAACATGTCATTACATCAGTCCCACCGTCATCTCAAACCAGTTTACTTTTATATGATTCAAGGGTGAAATGAAACATTTTGTACAACCTGATGTTGCTCAAAAAAATGTTTGCAGAGTATATCTCCAGCTGACTCACAGCAGGCATGGCAGCTGCTTTGGAGTCCACAGGGGAAAATATGCTCTTTTGTAGGGTCCTTGAGGAAGAGAATCCCAATTAGGTGGACAGCAGGATGACGGTTTTCTGATATACCTTTCTCTCTCTAACTGATATTTCTCCTGCATTTTATGACTATGAGCTGTGAGGACCATACAAATAGTTGCATATAAATTAATAAATAAATAAGCAAGCAAGCAAGTAGGTGAGTGAGTGAGTGAGTGAATGAATGAATGAATCAGGGTAAAAATCTAGAGATGCATAATTGTGACAGTATAGAAATACTGGAAAGAAAGAGGGAGGGAGGGAGGGAGGGAGGTTTCATAAGATCCAACTCCATTTTAGACCAATATGTTCTCTTGTATCCGGTGATGTATCCAGTTATTTCCCCTTCCTGCATAGCCCATATTCATGTTTCTTCTCCTCTTCCATTCAGGGCAAGGAGGGTGGGGGTGTTAAAAATGTTAAGATGGCACCACAGAACTGAAGTCCCATCTTTTTTTTTTTTTTCTCACATGCATCACATATGTGATCCCAGCCACTATTTTGACATTTTTTGACACCCCTGCCTCTGTAGGATGATACCACGTGCTCCTGATAATTAATTAATTTATACAAACATCTGAATAACACCCACTCTGGGCAGTTTACAAAACAGTGAAAGTCACAAAGATCAGACAATCCTCAATCACCAAGAAATCACAACATTCAATTAGAAAAATAATTTAAAATGTTCTCATCCAGGAGGCAGCCCAGAACCCTCATTAGTGCCCAAAGCTCAATAGGACAAAATGGTCTTGTCAACCTCATGAAAGGCTAGCAGGTTAGGGGCCCCAAAAACTTCAGGGACAGATTATTCCATGATGCATGAATATAGCACAGTGTGAAGCTGCTGAATGTCAGAACTATACCATTCTTTTATCTTCTATCAGTGGTCCGAGATCTACCTGCCTTAACCTTCTACAAGCAGATGAGCATATTTCTTTTTGATTTCCTTAGATCTCTGTGCTTCTTTCAAACTCAGTAACAATTTCTTGTTATGCTGCCTCCCCAATCCATTCTATTGAACCATCTGTGAATAACAACTACAGGATGACCCACTTCTGCTATATAGCTGTTCTGCTAATTACCTACAAAAATATGGATGGGCCGCCTGCTGTTGCAGTTGTTATCAGGCACCAGAAGGTAATTCTTAGTAGTAAAGAGGGAAGGGTTGCAAGATATTAAAAAGCCAGTTACTTAAAAAAATCTCCAAGTCCTTCACACTTCTGCCAAGTCAAAAGGATGGATTTTTTTAGGGAAGCAGAACTGAAGGTCCCGTACTGATGGCTATGGGAGATGGCCATAGATTTTAGCGCTTCACTGAGAAACTCCTAATTTACTTTTGCAAAAGCAGATATCTAAGGTCAATTTGCTCTCCATGGCAAACCCTGGTTAAAGCAATTTTGATAATCAAAACTTGATTTGTATGGAATTTAAATAAATATAGCTATTAAGCTAAAACAGTGTGAATCATCTCATTTACCTTCAGTTGGTTGCTTTAAAACAAAAGAAGTCTATGGAAGCATATAACGACCCTGCAGTTTTGGGGTTTATATCTGAGAAATGTCCTGTAATTATTCTGCCTTCAAATGGCCTTTAGGCATCTTCTCTGTGTTTGCGGATTGTGCATTCAGCCTGTGTCATTCAATGTTTGAGTACCTGATCATTTACTTTTGATAGTATTTTACAGCTGCCAAGAAATCAAAGGTGACAACCTGTGATGGATGATCATTTAGTACTTGATTATATCACAACTGAGTAGGTTCAGTGACCAGAGAGTGCTATCTGATTATTGGGGAGAGGAAGGAAAATGGAGATATGACTCAGTGATATCTGAACAAGAAGACTACATTTGTTTGAAGCCCCCACTTGTATATTCTCTGTAACCAATACAACAGCAAATCCTTCAAGAGTTAAGCCAGACAAGATCCAATCTAGGCAACAAAATGGTTCTCCTCTACCTTTTTAACATCTGTATGTGCCATACAGTACTTTACTTTCTTTTTCTAGTCATCCCGTGCCTTGTCCTCTCAGTTTCACTTTTCCTTTTTTAATGTGCAGACCTCATTAGGGTATTTTAAGCTGTTCCACTCTTCAGAGTGTCTTCTCTCCCTCCCTCCAGAATATTTGTTCTGCTTTTGCAAACCTACAGTTCCACTAAAGTGCCCTCACCCTTTTGGGGTATTGTCTGAGTAGGCTGTTCCCTGATTTATAACTTTTTTCTGACATGAGCGATAGGAATCCAAATAAATTGATGGGGAAAATCCAAGATTGAAGGCAGCTAGAATTGGAGAATAATAGGCGTAACTTCTTTAATTACATACCTCCAAATCTCAAAAGACAACAATGAAGAATTATTTCCTTTTCTTTGATCTAAGTTCTTATTTAGAGAGATAATATACAGATGATATAGATACGAATTTTGATATATAGGCACACATACACACACACATACCTCTTCTAGTGCAAATTTCAAAGCAAGTTTGGTTCAGACAGGAATATTTTTAGTAATAGGATGAGAAAATAGGAAGGTTTCATGCATGAATCAATTGAGCATTGGAGCTTTCTTGAAAAATAAGAAGTGGGCAAATGTACAACAATAAATAATGTCCTTTCCCCAAAACTAACTTCCTAACTGACTTCAGCCCCTGTATATCCATTAATGTTTATTCCATTTCAGCTTTTCCCTTGTCCTTCACAAAGAGACCAAGTCAAGGTGGAGAAAATGCTAAGCCTGACGTACCACTTCTGGTAGAGCTACTAGATCTTGTTTGCAAAGACTAGATACCCACAAGATGGCAGCAAAAGAGTTAAGGGTTTTGCCATCTCCTTATTGCCATCCAATAGTCATCTGGACTTGTGCAGCCCAGATCTGGTAACCCTAACTCTGGGGCACCATCTTTCTCTCTGTAGCTTTCATTTCCATTGTTCTGCAAACATCAGATACTGTATGATCAAGAGGAGGTTGTGTGGCTGTGAAAATATTGCTTATTATGTTGGAAGTGAAACCAGAAATGCTACATTCAGATATTCCTTTAACTGTGAAGCCGAAGAGGGAGCTTCAGACAAGTCAATGTTTTTAATCCTATCTCATGGCAGTTCTAGGGATTAAAAATACACTGGACAAGATTCTTTAGAAGAAAAGCTGGATACAGAGATGATCAATAAAGCCTTAATTTCTGGTACTAAACATCAACAATGGAGGATGTCAGTGGTGTCCATGGCAACTGCTCCCTACTTGTAGGAAGTTAATAAACTTTCAATATAACTATTGAAAAATCTTCAGTGCTGTTACATATCTCCACTCTTGACCTTATAGAAGAACAGACTTTTTATCCAGAGCACAGCAAAAAGAGTTTCCCAGTTTAACTGTCCTATTTGTATGCTTCAAAGAAAGTCCATTTTCAGCAGTTCTTCCAGAAGCAGCTGCCAGATCCAGGGCTACTGGCATTAAGGTAATAAATACTTTGCTGAATAAAGAAGCAAAGTATTTGCATATCTTATTAGCAACAGTCTTGGCAGCAGCAACTATGATCCTTGGCATCTAATTTGTATTATTCCCCCCTACACACATGGACACACTTTGAACCATGAGACGGAAGTCTTGTCTTTACTCTGAAGTGGCTTCACAATAATTCAACAGAGCTAGAAGCCAGTTCAGAGTGAGGGCAGTGTTCCTTTTTTCATTCATTCAGATGCAGGAGAAAGGGAACAATGTCACTGTTCCCAGTGACCTCATAAATAGATCAGGAAGAAGGAGTGAAGAAGGATTCCTTCAAGATTATCTCCTTCTAGTTCCACATACCCAAACACACTCCCACATCCTTGTCATTTTCAGAATATTCAGTTCAAGCCTACTTTGAATAATGGTATAAATCCTCAATGATCAAAACTCTAAAATGGCACACGTGCAGTCTAATGTTCACCCTTCCAGAAACAGGATACTTCCAATATCCAAAGCAGCTACTTCAGCAGCTGCGCCATTCATTCTTTTAGATGCATCAGAAACATCCTTAAAGCCTTTCCTTTTAATGCTTTCATAACAGTAAAATAAGAATCTCTTTCACAACCCTTTTTCTCTCCCCAAATACTGTTTTAAATGGCAAAGGTTAAGAACAGGCAATAAAGAACAGAATGCCTTCCCAGCCCATTCATTTCAAGCAGAGGGCAAGCTCTGGAAATCCTCAGAAATACTGCAACACACTTAAAAATCTATAACCAACGATTTAAGAAACCACTAAATAAAAGAAGCATCTGATTATATAAAATTGCCAAGTAGACACCAAGAAATGCTATTACTGTTTCCAATCATTTACAGACTGCACTGACCTGCAATAGTGTCCATTTTCCCCCAAAGTTATTATTTCAGCATTCGGAAGATGAAAAGGTGAAGTGGGGTGGGGAGGAAAATGTTCCTGATTTGCAGTCATCTTGATTTTTTACAGTCTGCCACAAGGTATCTTAATGCCCCAAATGAGCCATGGGGTCCAGAGCACATCACAATCCAGAGCACATCACATTTGGGGGAACTTCCATTCTTCCAAAAAAAAAGATCCATTCTTCCAAACATTTCCACATATACAAAAGAAATGATTCCAATGTGGTAAAGTTAGTAAAAGGAAACAGCGGGAGGAATGTGGAGACCTTAGCTACAGGACTAGCTTTAGCATGCTTCTATGTTCCCCTCACAGCACTTTTGGGGGGTCAATACATAAAAGTTCCCTATGAGCTAAGAGTGTGTCCCTGCAGACAAGCTGCCATCGAAACTACATACTGTACCCTCTATAAAGATCCTAGGATCTGCCTTATAACTCCTTACCTGGAGAAACACCTGGGAAATTCTGATCTTCTCTTATGTACAGCTTTTGTTTATCAGATCAGTATGATTCAGTCTCCTTGAACATAGTTTTGTTATACTGCTTGTAAAATTAGACAGACTTTGATTGCCCATCAATAAATCCATCATCAATTGTAATTGTTTTCGTTTTTATTTTGTAATGTGCTTCTATCTGTAACTCTAGTTTGTAACCATAATAAGAATTCTATTGTATTCTATTCCTTAGCTAGCATAATTCTAGTAATTCCCAGGCCATAAAAGCTTTTAAAGTGGCTTTATATGCCATAAAATTGGGGATCATTAGTTATTTTCAAGCAAGTCTGGTAAAATTTTCTTTTTTATTTCCAAACTCCACCGAGGTGGCAGATGTCACTTTAGATTTCCAGAATACCCAGTGTTGGTGCAGTGTGAAGTCAGGAGTTTCCTCAATAACATGAAAGAGTACCCAACATGAACAGATTTTATTCCCTGCCACCCTCACCAAATCTTAGAATGGGCCAAAGAGTAGGAGGGTGAATGTTGAAGTTCAATGTTTCGATATTTGGAAAGTTCTGAGTTCAAACCATAGTTGCAAGTTCCATAAATCTGTTTCAAGGTGGGAAGAAAATACACGTCTTTTTCCTCCATCATAAAAAACTTGACTGCTTTGAATGGTGGTATTTTGAATGTTATAGTCACAGGAAATAACTTTGGAACAGGTTGTTCCTACCACCATACAGGACATTTCAGGCATTCTCAGATGAACAATACTGTATGTATGTTTTAGGGTTTTGTTTTGAGATTGGAACAAAACTTTTAGCACTGCTGCACATGGTAACTTACTTTACAGCCCAGTAATATGTCTTCTGGCATAGAAAGCAATGGTAGATGATCCCTACATCTTGACAAATGGTCTCTTCTGGCTGGAACTCCCAGTACCAAATTGGAGACATATGGCCCATGTTTCATTTTCATTGGGGAGGGATGCCTCAGGCTTCTTCTGCTCTGTCCCAGCTGAGATTGAGATTTGGGCCAGAAGAATGGGACTGAGCATCTGAAAGAATGTGCAGAAGGTTCAATCCTTTCAGGGCAAATGGAAGGATGATCATGTCCTTCCCAGTAGCAGAACAAACAACTGCTTTACAGTAGAGCTCCTTTCAAAAGTACCCCACAGGTATTCACTGAGCTCATGGAGATGGGGATATAGCCAGACACACAACATCCACCTGTACATCATTATATATAGGCTCCATTCTGACCTCCCTGGCCATTTTCTAGTGCAGAAGACACAGTGTGATTTCACTAATGTCCCTCCACAAGAAAACCTTAGACATAATTCAACTGGGAAAGAGTGAGAATCTTAGAGCATGCCACGTTGAAAAAAACAAACACAGAATCCTTGGAAGCATGAAGGCACTTCAATCAAGCAAGCAATCAATTAAGTATAGACTTAAACTCTATGGACTTTCAAAAGCCATAACCAAGGACCCAACATTAGTGCATCAGTTCAATGCATAACATTCCCTCCATCACACAACAAACGATCACTACCTTGATAAACTAGAGCCATTTCCTTATCAACCTAATAACCCAAACCCAACTGCAATTCGACAATTACACGAAAAGAGCAACACTTTCCTAACAAGCCATCCCATCACACAGCTATCAATACCCCCGATCATGTGGGAAGCAACAAACACAGAGATAAGACAGAGCCACCCCCGCATCAGCCCAATCATTTACCAACAACAAGGCATGAATCAGTTGCAAAGCAGCATCTGCTCACAGGACCATCCCTTCTAAGCACCTGTAAAGCAGGCAAGGCAGAAAGGGATAGCACTCTAGGGAATCAATAACCTTCAGTTCTCCAAAACTCCTGCACTGAAGATGTCAACTAGTAGGCCAATGAAATGTCTGCAACTCAAAAAACAAGCTTGGAGAACTCCCACAATACAACACTTAAGCCCTGAGCTACACATATTTCTTACCATCAGCTAGATTGGAAGTAATATTTAAATATATGGATCATATATTTCTACACTACACTATACTTGCTGTATCAAGCATCTTGCTCTAAACGCAATACTTTGTCCAGAAAAAAAAAAAGCTTGCTTCCTCTCTCCTGACTGCTGAAAGATTTCTGTCCAAATGTTCAGTATGCAAAGTCACAAGGATAAAAGGTGCAAGGAAAAGAAAAAGGGAGGGAGGGAGGGAGGAAATAAAGGGAAAAGAAATATATAAAGAAGTGACTTCCAACTTTCATTGCAACAAGTACAAACAAATTTAGTGACTCTTCGCCCCCTCTAAGGTTACAAAGATTTTGCAAATTACATTGCCTGTCAGACAGTACAATTGCCCAGTTACAGGCTAGCCATTCTTTGGCACCTAAAAAGGGGCTATTTTCTTTTGGGATCAGGAATTCCACTCCAAAATATCTGTATTGCTCACCGCTGAAATTAATTAAGTGCAGTAAAAGTACATGTTGCCCATGCCACTAATTTACATAAGAATAATGAGTGATTAAAATTACTGGGCATTTCCTTTCACAAAGAAGGGAAAGATGGTCATTGTGCAAAAATTGTACAATAAAATGCTTTAGGAAGGATGTGGAAGAGTGAGGAGTTTCTTTCCATCAGCCTTCCCCAATCTGGTATCTACCTAGCCTCCTTCCTGCCAGATGTATTGATCTACAGCTCCCATTATTTCCAGGCAGAAGACTGAATTCCATTCTGGATGGGGAAGATGGGAGCTTTAATCCAACATAACTGGAAGGCTTCAGATGGTCCCTCTTCCTTCATTATAAGAATGTTTCAGTAGTATCCATAATTAGTATATACAGTAGTTACAAAGCAAATCTGGTTGTTCTCATGACAGCAACAGGCTTCAGCAGAGTTTGAAGAAATGAAAACACTTGAGGTTTCTGGTTTTGAATATAACTGTATATGTCTAAATTTTTGGAAGTTTTGGCAAATCCAGCATGCCGCATTAACATGTAAATTAAGTTGCCCAAAAATGCAACTCTGAGGAAGCTGTTTGTTGCTACTCCCACCTGCTGTTTCTTCTGCTTTCCCACTTGTCCACCCAGGGAGAGGCTGCCTGGATGCTGCTCTCTTCCTCAGGGCCATGTGCTCGGGCCTTGATGAGGGATTCTGCCCCTGTTTTCTACACAGCTCTTGGCAGCTGTAGGGCTGAGAGTTTAGGGCAAACTATGTAATTAGAAAAGAAAATTATCTAAGATAAATTCTGTGCCAGCTTCTCCACTGTGTTATAAGCTCTGCTCCATTTCAGTGGTTCTAGCAGGCTGAATTGGCTTCATAAATCACCTGGGTTTCTTCTTTTATAATCAAACAAATGAACATAAACTGGGCTGAACTCAAATCACCATAATCAGCAACAGTACCTTCTTGTCTGAGTTCATCTAAAATTCACACTTTAGACAATGTGCAGACAACACATTCACTTGGACTGTCTGTGAAGCAAAGGGGCTCTCCATGCAGTGTCCTCTACAGGGACTTCAAAGGAGGCAAGATGGTGGATATGGCAGTGTGATCAATGCCCAACTCTTTTATATGTTATTGATGCACATACACAAAGGGTGGGGCTTTGATTGCCCTGTTATGACTGCAGTCTTACCTCTTTTGACCCCTGCTGCGAATGGTGCCGTGTGCACAGGCACGTACACCTGGATAAGCTTTTGAAGATAAGCTTTCAACAGTAACTATGACACCTTGAAAAGATGTCACTGCTTTAATACTCGGAAGAGAGGTGTTTTGTTCACACTAACACACTTTGTGAAACACCTCTTTCAACTCCATTAGACAACTCTGCCGTCAAGCAATCACTTATCCATTTTTCAGTCTTTGAGATACATCAGGTCAGGACACAGACCCCACAAGGATTACAGGAATACTACGCTACATGATGGTTGTAAGGTACAATAATAGAATCTTGAACGTAATTTCCCTCTGCCCTCTTTTCCACCATACAGAATCAAGGCAGAGTTATTTTGACATTCTTTGTCTCTCTTTCTCCTTTGGCAGGACTGAGTCATTGTTTCTTCTCCCTTAATGGCTCCTGCATTCCTTCATCAAGGTTATCTCTACCCCATTGGTGAACAGAGTTCAAATTAAAGTAGTTCTTGTTTAATTAATACAACTTCTGAAAAGGCCCCTTAATTTTTCCTGTAAGTGGAAAGAGCAGAGAATAAACACAATGCCAGAAGGAATATTTTTTTCTAGTTTAGGAGCAACGCAGGACGAGGACCTCCCTCGTATATGCCAGCCAAACAGGCTTCTAAAAACATGGTCATTTTTAAGGGAGCCTCCTCTGCAGATTTTAATACCTGGTCAGGTTCAGGCCAAGAAGGGGCATTCCTCATGGACCAAAGCAGATGAAGGCTTTAAAGGGCAGCATATAACAGCTGTTGATTTATTTTACTTCTCCAAATGCAAAAACAAAACAAACAACCCACCCTAAGGAAAATTTATTTTGCATTTATTTTCAATTCCCCAAATGCAATTATGAAATAAATAGGGAGAGCCATGTGTGACAGAAAAAGAAAGAACGATGATGCCCTGTACTGAGAGTTTTGAAATGCATAAAAACTCCATCCTCACACCTAAGCAAAGAAACTAAACAAATGATTCAGCTTGAACCAAATGAGCTTTCATGGACTTTGTCATTTTTAAAACTCAAACGTACTTACTCTATGCCATTTACAGGATGCGAAGAGCACCTGGAGAGGCCAAAGTTTTTATGCTTAAGTAGAAAAGGAACAAATAAGTTCAGGATGGCAGCAATCTTCAGAATGCCGAGCCCTGGGGAGACTCCTTTAATAAACTTGGAGTGGCTCCTCTGACACCGAACCATATTGTTCCTTCAGAACAGGGCGGATCAAAATTTGACCTGTGACTTTATAACACTCAGTTTTCAAAAAGAAACAGTAACCATACTGATGTGATTTTAAAAATGCAGGAAGTACAGGAAATGGAGTTCATTATAGGCAGGGTAAAATAAACACTCAGTCTGCCTGTATTTGAAATTATCTACACTCAATTTCAGCAGCTTGTGTTACCTGATTTCCTTAAAGAACTTAGAGCAAATGATAAAGATCTCCTTAACCTTGACCTGTACTCCTTGGTCTCTTCAAATTCAAGGTGTGCTTTTAAGCCCAACCTGGCAGCATGTGGTCCTCTGGTGTTGTCTGGAAATTCAGCCCCCATATTTGGCTTCTCCAAGAATTAACCTACTGATGTAAGAAGTATCTTTATTCTCCATCCATGGTAGAGAAAGCAACACCCAGTCTTTCAACCCCCCCAGTTTTTGTTGTCTCAATCTTCCACTGAACTCTAAAAACACAGATGATGATGATGGTGATCATGATTTAAATTTATATGCCACCCAACTCCCAACAACTGTTAGCAACTCTGGGCAGTTTACAAATGATTTAAAACATGAAAAATGTTTTGATCATTTATATCGTATGAGAAAGATGATAATAAAAACAAGACACAAAAAAAGAGTAGAGATGACAGAATAATAAACCAGGTGGAAAGAAAAAAAGCAACAACCCAACTTAAAAGGAGTCCTAAGTCATCCTCACCAAAGTTTATGTCTCAGAACATGCCTAGGCAACCATTTTAGAGATTGGGTAAAGAAGGGAAATCAAGTTCTCCTTTGTGTAACTGCAATGGATTTTACAGCCTATAGTATTTTAGTTTATCTATCTATTTATTTATTATTCAAATTTCTATTACCACCCATCTCCCCCCAAAGAGGGGGACTCTGGGCAGTTTACAATAAAATTGTAAATATACTATACTACAAGAAGTATTTTGAAGATGGTTTTTTTCATGAATGTACATACTTGGAACATTTCTTTCCCTGAGAATCTATGCAACTGATTTAAGAAGGATCACAGGCAAGATTTTTATCTATATAAGCACTCTAAAAGTATCTGCTGTTTCACTTACCCTATATGCTTGATTGGTTCACCTATATCTTTAGCCATCAACCAGGATCTCCAGTCATTGATAGGGCCATGCTAAATGTAACACATGATAATTTTGGGTAACTGTGACCAGGGTTACACAGAATATTCGCATGGATCTAACCCATGGTCAAGCCAAGTACTGGATACAATTGTATATTAGAACTTTCAGTATCACTGGAACAAACTATTGTTTTCCAGTAGGTCTTTGCACAAGTAGTAGGGAGGTGAGCCAATATGGTCTTCCCAAAACCCAAATCAGTCTATGACTCCAGGAACCCCTTTGATTATCAATTATTCTTCTATTTGTAGTAAATGCAAAGTTCACCTATGGTTAGTCAACTGTGCTTCTGCTTAACACAATCAGGTACTTATATGTATGAATCAGGAGTTTCAAAAGACCAGTAAAGATCAGGTGAACATAATTGTGCAAAACCTTTCATTCGGTGTTTATTTACTATTGTAAAGCATGACAACATTTTCCCCAATTTACCTTTGAATGCCCTTGCCATCTGGAAGATTGTTATGAGGACAACCTGAGGTGGTCCCAGTTAGAATAATTATGGATAAAAGGAAATCGGTGATTGAGATATTAACATGCAAGGAAAATTGGTGAGTGGTTAGTCACCTTGGCTTGGGCATTTCTTCTGATTTCTTCTGCATTCCAAAGAACTTTAGTAATGGGCTCACTTCATATAGGGATGTTTTGCTCACATTGTCCAAGACTATATTATCTTTCTGGAGACACTGTTTAAGTTGGGTGTGGATGGAATATCTCTGTGGTGGCTCCACTTGGATGGCTGTCTCCAGGAGATGCTCCAGGAAATTTCTGCTCAACCTCATGGTGTTTGCACTGTATGGTTTTTATTTTTATCTTCATGCTGTATAATATCTATGGAAAACCACTGAGCAAACACATTTGGAATATACTGAAAGGATGTCAATATACCAAAGTTTAATTTAAAACACAATAATGCTGTTAGTAGATAGCAAGTCTGTCCAGATGAGTAGCATTCCATCTGGAAGAGTCTGCACTTCCCCTTAAAGATAATGCTCCTAGCTTCATGGTGTTTCTAGGTATTTCTTTGACCTTAGAGACGTGAGCGTCTTCTGTTTGAACTTTTACAAGAATAGCCTTGTGCATGGCATGGGGCTGGGTTATTTTCCCAATTACATCTACCCATCCCATCAGGCCTGGCAGGAGAGGCCTGCTCCAGGTCCCATCCCTTAGGAAGTGCCATCTGGCAGGGCCAGGAAGAGAGCCTTTTCTGTCATGGTGCTCACCCTTTGGAACACCATTCCCCCAAAGATTAGATTGGCCCCGACCCTGTTGGCCTTTCACAGCCTTAAAAGCATGATTCTGTCCCTGGGCCTGGGGATCCAGCTGTGTGGTACAATGGCTGCAATGATTTCTGTTGTGATTCTTCAGCTCAGCTGTGATGATATATATATATATATATATATATATATATATATATATATATATATATACACACATACATACATACATACATACAAACACACACACACACACATACATACATACATACATACACACACACACACACACACACATACATACATACATATACATACACACACACACACACACACACACTGTATATATATGCTTTTAAAAATTGTTTTATACTTTTAATGCTATTTATTAATTATCGTTAGCTGCCCAGATTGATGAAGTTGAGATGGGTGGCCATATAAATCAAACCAAATCAATCCTATTTAGACAGAGATAGCTTGAATTCAGTGATGTTTTTATTCTTTGTACTTAAAATCTTTTGCTTTAGTACTTTCATTCCATTCTTTGTACAAATTTATTGGGGGAGGAATACTTAATCATTCATCTATGTATCAGTTATTGATGACACTATTTTCCCTTTTCTACAGTGCGTGTTCCATATGAAATATTTTAACGTTGTTTTCAGTTTAATAAATGACTTACCTTTCCTAGAGCGGTTATAGTTAACTGGAAAAGTTGCCAGAACCATGTCAACTCTGGCTACAAGAAATCTCACATGAAATGTATTGGGGTGTTCAATGATCCATTTCTTTAGAACCATAATACCTGGTAAGGTAAAGTCTTCCATAAATTAAGCTGACATGGAAGTGTTTTTCCACTGTCTACATCCAGGAAGGTTTTCCCCTTGGGATGTCTAAGTGCTACAGCCATAATTGGTTTTTCCATGGTCGTCCAAATTCAGCTACATGCCATCACGTGTAATATATTGCAACAAAGGCATGAAGCGGGGAGAGGACTTTGAGAAGCCCTTCCAGCAGGAAAGTGGGCTCTACCTGCTACAACAGAGATCAGTTCTGCTTTATCTTGATCTAAATCATGTTATGAGCCATTATATATATAAATAAATGTGGAAAGGCATGAAGTAAAATATTCATAGAGATTAAGTAGAACTGAAGGCAAAAAGGTGCTTTGGAGAATACATTCCTGAGTGCGACTTCTTAAGATAAATGGATCTTTCCCTGCGGTTGCACCCCAGCTGCAGAGGGTGATACCTGGAAAAGATGCAGGTACTTTCAGAAGTTGAAGACAGGTTGCATGTGGGAGCCCTGTGCTCCAAGCACCTTCGATGTACAGCCCTAATTTTTATTCATGGATATCTAGGAAAACTCTAAGCGGTATGGACTGCTTTTCAGCAGTATTCAAAAAAGTAATTTCACTTCACTTGGTAATGGATTGCATTGTAAGTAAATGTGCAAGAAAAACCCAACAACCCACTATTATTAATTTTACTTTGGAAGGCAGGTAATAAGTACAACAACTTTCTGTTCTGTTTCAAAAGCAAAGCTAAGCAGGTAGTAAATTATTTTTTAAAACATGCTCAGTAAATGTATTCCCTCTATTTCCAGTGGTTTGAGCTTCGCTAGCTACAATAAGCTAATGTTTTTCACCTTTGTAGGCTTCAAAGACTTTGTCCAAACATTTGACCATAAGTGGTGGTTACACAAGAAGACTCAAATGTAACAAAACATCCAGAAAATTCTGAAATGAAAATTCAAATGAAAACCGCAAATATTTTTATTAGGTATGATCCCAGGGAATATAAATGAAAAGCATCACAATTTATTTATATGCTGAGAGTGGCAAGAATCCATCCGGCAAAACACTGGAAAAGAGAAATCCCTATAATCTTAGCTAAAGTGTAAAGCAAATGAAAACCATCCATTTTATTACAGAAAATAAAGCAACAGAAGCATACAACCCCTTTGTAATTAACCCAACTCCAACAATAGAAGGAATTGTACCAAACTATAAACAAACAGAACTATAAATTAAACCAGTGACACAAAAGGTTCAGATAGCTAGATAGATCTTATCTGGCATTAAGTGAACATTAGAAAATGAAACAAGCCAAGCCCCATTTGTTTGGTTTTAGCTGTAAAAACCAGTGGGAATTCAAATCAATGAGTAGCAAATGAATTTTCCTTTCATAAGTTATTTGTTTCATTTGGACCTCATCCATTTGAATTGGGGCACCACACATCATGGAAAGGTTGCAGAGAAAAAGCAGGAGAGAGGAGGAATGAGAGGATTTCAAGGAAACAGATGAATTGGAAAACTGTCTAGTCTGTATCCAAAAAAGCATTTTAGCAATGAAGGTTTTCTAACTCATATTACCATACAGAGAGCTTTCCAATCATAGATGTGATGGCAAGCTGCAGCATGATATATTTAGCTGCCCATATGATATAATGCAATGGGAAGGCGGGGGGGGGGGGAATAAAAAACACCCACAGGGTATTATTTTAGTTGCAGAGCTTAGTTTTCATTTCCCCCCCCTTGTTTTTTAACAAAGTAATTTGCCCTTGTGCTATCAGACGTGGTTGGGAAAGAGTTGGGCTGCAGCAGGAACATCTGGGTGGAAGTCAAAGTGGGCAATCCAAGTTTTGCCCATTTGGTACCTGTTGATATCCCTTGCATTGTGTGGGACAACACATACAAAGGGGTGGAGTGTGGATCAGGACACCAAGTCTGGACACTCCTCACAGATGCTGCATATTCTCCCTACTCCATGCAAAATGAATAATGCATAAGAACACCAGAAATTGAATTATTCATTTGTTAGATTTATATTTTGCCTTTCCTCCAGAAGCTCAAGGCAATCTCCCTTCATTTCTATCCCCACAATAGCTCTGTGGAGCAGGTAACAGCAACCTACTTCTATATTGTTGATTACCTGAATGTTGGTGTGGACTTGTATCCTTCTACTGTTCTTCAGTCATCTCTGTAGTGTTGTCTTTGCTCCTAGTTTGCTCTCAGAGTTAATTTGCCTTTGGGTTCTGCTTCTAGACTAACTCACCAATCCTGACTTTCCTAGATCAACCCCTGACAGCAAAGAATTGTAGTTTTCTCAACCACTTTGCTGCCATCTAATGGTCATATGGAGTTTTGCCTTCCAGATCTGCAAGTTGCATTGGTTGTCAGTATGCTTCTGGGTTCAAGGTGCTGGTAGTGACCTATGAAGCCCTTCATGGCATGGGGCCAGGTTCTTTCAGGTACTGCCTCTCCCTGATTATGTCTACCCATCCCATCAGGTCCAGCAGGAGAGTCCTGCTCCAGGTCTTGTCTATTAAGGAATGTCATCTGATGGGTGCCTGGAGGAGAGCCTTTTCTGTCATGGCACCTGCTGTTTGGAACATCATCCCCCAAGAGATCAGATTGGCCCTGACCCTGTTGGTTTTTCACAAGGCCTTAAACACATGGTTCTGTCACCAGGCGTGGGGATCCAGATGTGTGGCAGAGCCCATGCCATGTTTGTGTTAATTTTTTGTTGCTGTTTGTGCTTTTTAAAACATTTGTTATATGTTTTTATATAGTTGTTAACTCTTGTAATACACCAAGAATCATGAGATGGGTGGTCTTATAAACTGAATGAATGAGTGAATGAATAAAGAAATAAATAGTCAATGTTCAGGGAGATTACTGTGACATTTGCAGAGATTGTTCATCTTGGCCTATGAAAGTCCACTGATGCTTATGAGGATTGTACATTGCAGGAAGGTTGAATGAAGCTGAGGACATGAACTGGGTGAGTGCCCCACAATCTTCAGTACTTTAAGAGGGCAAGAGGATGATGCATTCACACTGTAGGTGTTGCCATCTTCTTCTGAAATACAGTACAAGCACATTGCCAAATGCTGATGAAGAAAAATGGCCACACAGGCTTTCTATCAGCAGTCCTCTAATTTTCCTTGGCAACTGTCAAACTGTTCATCTCTTTGTTAGATGCTGTATGTTTGGTAATCCAAATCTGGAAGTAATAGAAAGTCATTAGAGATAAATGTGACTGGAAAAGAAGGAAAGAATATAATCTCCTCTTGACCATGGAAAGCTACTTCAATCTTTATTTCACCCTCACTTTTATACTCCAGATTATCAGTCCAACCCAGCCCCAAGCTAGTCCAGAAACCAATACAATCTAGCCAGCTTCCATTTGGTTTTCATTACTTCCCAGGCATCTGTTTGTCATCCTAGCAGAGGCTCAGAAAGGCTTTTCCAAGCCATCCAATTTATTTTATACCATATTATTGAAAGATTGGCCATTGTTTGAAGGTTTCTTTGTAGCTGCAGAAAAATTCTGTATGTAGTTTTCACAAATTTAGCAGATAAAAACAATCCAAGGGGCAGAATTAAGTTCAGTAGCTAATTATGAAAAAGGGTAACTAATTAGAAGCATGGGTTGGTTGAGGATCACCCAACACATATAGGACAAAGAGGGATGAATCTAAGCCTGAGAGACAAATAAAATAAGACTTTGTTTGTTTGTTTGTTTGTTTATATTTCAAATTTCTATCACCACCCATCTCTCCCAAAAAGGGGACGCTGGGTGGTTTACAATCAGAATTAAAACACATAAATTTACCAGAGCAGAAGACTCTTGCTTCAGCCAACAGACGGACAAGATAAATATAACACAGACAGCAGCCATGCCAGATTCTTGGGCAGAACTGAAGTAAGGGAAAAGGTCCCCCCCCCCACATTTTTTAAAAAAGATCACCAATTACTTTAAATTAAATAAAAATATAGCCATGTTTTACCTTAAAATCAGCCTCTTGAGTCTTCCTTCTCAGATGAAAGCAGACTGATATCTTTAATAAAATCACTTAGTTTGCCACAGCCAGTAGAATTAAGCAGTAGGGAGAACAAAAGATACCAAGGACAGAGAGGAGAAGGGATGCTTTCGAAGACTGATGGAAGCAAGCAGAAAATGGTTTCAGTTTAGTCTAGAACATCTTTAAGCAAGCCATAAGCAGGTAATTTGCTGTAAGGTAAAGGTAAAGGTTTCCCTTGACGTAAAGTCCAGTCGAATCCGACTCTAGGGGGCGGTGCTCATCTCCGTTTCTAAGCCTTGGAGCCGGCGTTGTCATAGACACTTCCGGGTCATGTGGCCAGCATGACGACTCGGAACGCCGTTACTTTCCCGCCGAAGCGGTACCTATTGATCTACTCACATTTGCATGTTTTCGAACTGCTAGGTGAGCAGGAGCTGGGACGAGCAACGGGAGCTCACCCCGCCGCGCGGTTTCGAACCGCCGACCTTCCGATCGACAGCTCAGCGGTTTAACCCGCAGCGCCACCGCGTCCCTTTGCTGTACGGTGAATAAAATAAAAACAATATTCTTGCAGAATTAAGAGATGGAAAGTACCTGGTTAGGCAAGACAAGTTGTACTTCACAGACATTTAGCAGCCAATATGAGAAATACAAATAAGCAGTTTGCATATTAAAGAAAAAAAAGTTTTCTGTCTCTTATTTCCCAACTTCCAGCCGTTTCATATTTCAGCATCTGGATTTTTTTAGCACTGTTGTGTGTTTTAATGAACTGTTTTTTCTTTCCAGAAGCAGCAGCAAAAATAGGAGGGGGGGTGTTAGGAATCTCCAGCCAAGCTACAAATTGCTAATAAAGACATAAAGCAGGCTGAAAAAGAATATAGCCAGAAGAAAATATGTTTTACTCATGTGCTAATGGATGCCATGCTCATTCTAAGAATGAACACCAGAGTCCAGGGTCTGCACATATTATGGTTCCAAGGAAGGGTAGAAGAAGCAGAATGCGGCACTGAGTAAAATGAAGCATCCTGAGAAATCCAACTTGCTTTAAAATAAACCAGGCCTTATAACTGCCAAAATATGCTTGAAAGCTGCAGCTTTGTGTGGGCATCTCAGAAATACATACAGTCCTGCTGGAAGTCTTGCACAGATGAAATATTAGCAGAAGTCGGTGTGAGTCAAAGCTTCACTAGATAAATGAAGAAGCTAGGATAATGTTGTACAATTCATGCAATACAGGACTGATTAATAGCTGTGCATCCTGTTATCTATAGGGGACAGATATTTGTTTGTTTCAGGAATATATAAATATGTGCTAAAGATTGTTATGGCCAGATATATTGAGAGCAGAATGTAAAATGGAAGGCTATTGATCCAGAACAAAGGTTTTACTCAACATTCATTAGACTTGACTCCAATCTGAGGCAGCAAACGGAGTCAGGTTTCAACCCCTAACCTCTGAAGCATCACCTTCTAGCTCTGAGACTATCCCCGGTCTCACTATGATCCCCAGGAGATGTGCCAAAGTCATAAACCATCTGCACCACGTACCATACTGAATATATACTGGAAGCCTCAGACACTGAACCTTTTCCTAATGATCCATGGAAATTGCTTACATCAGTAAGCAGGTACATTGGAAAGCCTGGTCCAGGGGGCCAGGGGTTATCTAAATGGGAGGGCCATCCTATGAGTGCTCCAGGTGAGTCCCGTTTTCCATCATCACTCTGATGACATCTGTTTTCATGCAGGAGAAAAGCCTTTGTGCTTGCAGCCATTGGCTCTGTACACAAATGTCTACAGGGAAGCCAATGTCATTAGAGAGACATTGATCATTAGAAGGGGGGTGGGCTTGGCCAGCTGCTGTCTGCATGTGGATACTCCAGTTTTCTAACATCTCCACTGAGTCTCTGCGCTTCACGTGTTTTATGCACATTGTCTTGTTAATCCTTACAACAACACTTCTGCTGACATATTATTAATGTCATAGTATGGATGGAGGACTGAGATTACACTGAATTGATACTAGAGGCGTGATTTTTCCCCCTCCTTGGTTAGATCTAAGTTTCTTTTTAAAAAAATAAGTCTTGCAAGACTTATTGAAAAAAAAGGGGGCTGGTGACAGATTATGTTGCACACACAAACACAGTAAGCAGTGAAAAACTTGAAAAACAAACCAGTTTCATCACATTATAGGAAGCTGAATTAAACAGTAGGAAGGGAAGTTAACGTGAGGCCGTTAATTCTTGTAATGTTTAACTTGTTCCCCATTAAGTCATATTTACTATCATAAGTCTTCACCAGCCCCTCTTTCCTAAATGTAGTTGCCTCCTAGGCACTGATTGTGGGGGCAGGGGATAATGGGAGCTGTGGTATGAGGGTTATCAGTCTGGGGAAGCCTGCCTTAGGGATATAAGCAAGACAAAGTATCACAGAGAGGAGAAAGGACATCAGGACTTTTTAAAACGCATCATAGTTTATTATCATAAATTGCATGTTACTAGAGTCACCCAGTTTGTTCTGGATCTCTTCTAGGCTCAGAGACTTGATGAGGTCCTGATCTTCCATGTGACCTTTTGAAAGCTTAGTTTTCTCTGTGGTGAGGACAACAACAACTATAACAATAACAACATGGGGACTTATGGAAGAAATGCACCCAAATCAAGCATCTGTTTATTCTCAAACTACTTATAGTAGGTATGATATTGATTACAGGATGCCAACTATTCCAATGTCTTAAGGGAAGATTCTTGGAGAGTTTAATGGTACTAAAGTCTTTCTCCCTCAAATAAAAGAGTAATTATCCAACTGTTAAAAACCATTAAAATCCATGAACAATGATTAAAAAAAGAAGGGCTTGCTCACATGGGTAATCATCTGCATACATTATATAGAATACCCCTACTGGGATATTCAGAAAATCAATGCTAAGCTATTTGCAAGAATCTGTTCAAGCATATGCTTCTGGTCAGTAGTACATTGATGCGTTCTTCTAGGGAATCCTCGGTGCTGGGAAAACTGGCCCTCCTGATGTTGCTAAATCACATTTCCCAGCAGCAAAATAGAAAAGTTTTTGTGGTCAGCCATGCCAGTTCAGTAAGTCACAATAACGAGAGAATATATAACTGATTTCCCACCAACAATAGGGACCAAGATCCTGATTCAGACATGGCTGAATGGAAAACACCACACAATAATTTCAGTCCAGGGTTAACAACATGAAATGTACAGAGACTTTTTTGATTGATTACATGCTATCAAACTGTTTTCAATGCTTAGCAACTACATAGATAGATTTTCTCCATGACAATCTGTTCCTAACGTGGTCTTTCAGGTCTTCCAATGGTGTACCCATTGCCACAGTAAATGAGTCCCTTCACCTTGCTGCTGGTCATCCTCTTCTTCTCTTTCCTTCCACCTTTCCCTGTATCAGAATCTTCTCCAGAGAGCTAGGTCTTTGTATGATGTGCCTGAAGTAGGATCAGTTGAGCCTGGACAATGTTACCTCAAAAGAGAACTCTGGGTTTATTTGTTCAATGATCTCTTTGTCTATTTATTTGTTTCTACAAAGGCTGAAAATATCAAAATTGTTCCCAAGAAGCAAGATTCACTGTACCAGCAATTAGGAAAATCCCCCTTTGGTCATGTTGGGCTTTGAGAGTTATAAAACTATTTAGTTTTTCCAATTGTATCCCACAATATCTCTTCTTAGGAAGTACTTCATGGCTGTAAGAAAGAACTAGCAATGGATTTGTTAATAACCAAGAAAAAACAAATGAAAATTTGGATGTAATCTCATACTTTCAATTTCTATTAGAAGTATCATTTGAAGAATTAGAATTGGAATTTGGAACATTATCAAAGTGATGAACCTAACAAATTTGGTTAGAATGTAAGAACAGTGTAATTACATCAATTTTTGGAACAGCCCTGCTGGCCAGTATAAATAACATAGAACAACTTCTAACTGTCAACCTTCCCAAGTAGACCAGACAGGAAACACAACCAGATGAGCTAATTCTACTTTATTGTAAAGCTACATTTAACAGAATCTTGCAAGTCTGAAAGTACAATTCTCCTGCTGTCACTTTTACACCCCAAGAACTTACAAAGGGTCTCTTCTGAGCCTCTTTCTCCACCCATTACGCAGCTGTGGGCTATGCCCTCTCTTATCTGACCATTCCCTAGGCAGCATCTCTTTGCCCCATCTCTCAAGGTCTTTCTCACATACCATTACACTAACTCCTTAGGCTAAAAATCAGGCCTGCATTGGAATGCTTAAATAAATTTTGTTGCATATATGTAATTGTTTGGTGCTAACAACAACATACCTCTGCCTGGGATTATAACTTTATGAAACTCTTCAGGTGACTTAATAAGTCAGCACAGACACAAGGTTTTCTCCCTCTGCTTGAAGTTCCTTTGTACTTGCTTCCCACTTCTTTTATGTGAGCATGGAAGCAAGCCAGTGAGCTCCAGCTATCTATCTATCTATATCTATCTATCTATCTATCTATCTATCTATCTATCTATCTATCTATCTATCTATCTATTGTTCAAATTTATATCACCGCCCATCTCCCCCAAAAAAGGGGGACTCTGGGTGGTTCACAATAAAATCAGCTAATAAAACCATAAAAATATAAATTACAATATCAACAACTGGTATAAATAAAGAATAAAATAGATACAAAATCCAAGCAGCGAGGATCTCATTCTTTGGGGAGGGCTCTATGATACCAGTCACTCCCAGGAGGAACTATTGCCCCTCCCACCCCAAGCGAGGTGGCAGAACCAGGTCTTCAAGTTCTTCTGGAAGACCAGGAGTGAAGGGGCCTGCATCACCTTCGGGGGAAGAATGTCCCATTATAGATGAAGACAAACTTGGAAAATTGTAATGAGTGTTTTCAAAACAAGGCAGGGTGTGAAGCCATTTTGGTAGCTTTCCATCCAGCCTCCCTTATCATTGGGCAATCTGAGAAAGCTATCTATTCTCAACCTACAGTTACCAAAACAATCAATCAGCATCCATGGCACAGTTTCTCCAGGCACAAAGTTGTCATGTTCACTGTTTCAATGTACAGTATACATCGTAACATTTCACATGCCATGGTGCTGACGCGCGTTTCTGTTTGGGAGGGAGCTGCTGTGAAACCTTGTACCAACCTTTGTATGTGAAATCAGGACAATGGAATGTGTTTGGGTTATTTTCTCTGCTCAAGGACTTTTCCCACAGACCATCAGAAACCGTTAGGAGCACCTGGGATTGTGAACTTGAGACGATTCTATCGGGGGAGGGATTTCATTTTCACCTAGGGTTTTTAGTTTGCATTTGGCGCGCTTTTATCATTCTCAGCTTTCTCTGTGATCCTGCATGCTATTTTTTAATAAATCAGATATCTTTGCATTCCTGCTCATGAGTCTGAGAGTGTTTTAGAATAGGCAACCATTACACAAGTCTACACAGACAGTCAGATTCAAGTTAGACATGAGAAATCCTAGACTGTATCTTGGAAATTCAGAAGCAGCAGCTTCTATGTTTGCCTTAGGGAGGAATCTTTAAAGCTACCAGGAATGACAGAAATTATTATATAAAGCAAAACTTCACTTGTAGGTTCTGCAGTGTGAGAGAGAGAGAAAGTTAGCTACATAGAATATTTAACAATATTTCCATTCTATCGAAACTGATGCTTGTAATACTACATTCGTTTTACATTCCTTTTTTATGGACTTGTTTTCATTTCATCTTTGTATCATATTCATGCCTTGGATTCTATTCTGTTGCAAAGGTCAATAGACCTAAAATACTATTACTACAACTTTCTTAAATGTATATTCCCAGGGTATCATATTCTGTATGACCTACAAACATATTTATTAAGAACCATAAGTCTGCAAAATTAACAAGTCTCCCCCCCCAAAAAAAATAAAGAATGAGTCATAAAAACTTTAGATTCCCCCCTCCTTCAATAAATGCATGCAACAAAAAGGAAACCTGGTTTAAAATTTTTGTAAGCAAGAGACTTCTGGATGCAATGACTGAACACACTAATACTGTATCTCATGGTCTCATCCTGGCAAATAATAATTAATGTTACCGATGCATTGCTGAAGATATGTTGGAATACATGTTAGTAACCACATGGATTCCTGTTCTTTTTTATTCATATCAGAGCAATTTAAGATGGGTAGTGAAATGCTTTACTTTAAATATTCCTGTAATATTTGTGACTCTAATAAATGTACGGCTTTAATAATTAACCATGTCCTTCTGAGATCCACAGCAAACATATCTGAAGGGCTGTTTCCCCCTTTACAAATTGTGTAGCTGAACTGTGTAGCTTGACAAACACACACAGAGGCACACATACATAACGGGTTTGTTTTTTCCTGGAAAAAAGACAATGGAAGTAATATTTCTAAAGGCTCAGTCATTTGCCAGATCATACTGTAGTATCTTTTCTTGCATCAAATGAAAAGGTTGGGGCGGGGGGGAGGCACTGACACTGTTTCAAGTCAAGGGAAGGGAGCTGGATGGTAGGAAGAGTACCAATGGTGAACAGTAAGAGCTTGTATGTCAGTCTCCTTGATCAACATGCTTCATTTGGTTCTCACCACCAAGAACGGGAAAGACCAGGGTTTAGAGCATTCTCTTCCCAGCCCCCATATCCATTAAATCATGTTTTTTTAATGCAGTCTGTGAGGATGAGACATTTTCATACGAGAACATTTCAGTAAGCTTTCTCTGCTGGCAGATGCTGTTGGCAGATGACCGGTGAAATTGGAGGCCGCCCAGCTAAGCAAGATTCCTTGCTGCAGGAGGAGAAGGAAGACAGAATGAAGGGGAGGCCACAACAGATCCATATGTTGCCTGAGGGAAAGGCGATAAATAAACAGAGGGAGATTTGTTCTAGTTTTCTGGCCCTCTAAGGAGCTTACATACTGTTCAAGTTCAGCATGTGAGTTCTCTTGCCCACATGCTGAACTAATTCACTTTTCTGGTTTTTCAGAAGTCTGTTCTAAGAAATTAAGGTGGGGAAAACGAAAACTACAAAAACACTTTTTGCCTTTTGCTTCCCTACCCCTAAAAAAAAGTAAATTTGGGACCACAGAAATGGTGCTGGAGAAAGCTCCTCAGCAACGGGTACCAGGATGGTGGGATTTGCTCTCCATAGCATCAAAGCAGAGAAAGAAATTGATTCTCAGTATTTTCTTCTCTCTCTCTCAATCCCTGGCGGACCAAACATGATTCCTCTGTAGGCCTTTCATACTAGACTTTTAAAGATGGCTTTCAGAAATTTTAGTGCATGTTCAGTTCTGAGGAAGGGACCTAAGCTGTGCTTTTCCCTGCTCCATAGCTATTAAATACTGCCAGACCACCTTCAAGGGCAGAGATTATAACCTTAGTGACCCAGCTAGTATCTGCCCAGCCGGTTCGATCCTGCAGGGTTCCATCGATTACCAATGCCATCTATTGGGACCCCGGAAGCAAGCCTTCTCTGTAGCCATGCCTGCCCTCTGGAATGAGGTTCCCCCAAGATTCAAATGGCCCCCACCCTGCTGGTGTTTCAAAGGGGCCTGAAGATCTGACTCTTTAGCTAGGGCTTTGGTGAGGATGATTGATGCCCCTTTTCTTCCTTTTCCTTGTTCCCATCCTGGCATGTTATCTCTGCCGTATTTGTTCATTTGTGTGTGTTTTTGTATTGTTCCTTGTTTTTTTCTGGGAGTTGGGTGGCATATAAATTTGTTGTTGTTGTTGTATGCATTGCTTACATTCTTGCCTTCCACCAGATTTTTCTGCTATGGGCAAATGTAAAAGAAAATGCAGATAAGGGACAGGTCGCAGGTCTTGCATGTAGACAATTCCAGATTCATGCCACCCTCAGTTTAAAAGGATAAGGACATTTAAAAGGGAAAGTCAAATGAGGGCCCTAAGCCCTGGCAATAGGAGTAGATTCTACTGTGCTAACCTTCCCTTGGTTTTTAACAGACATGGAATGATCTAGGGCTGACCATTAGCTTTCAGTTGTGCTTGTTTATTTTATAGATAGCATGAAGCTATGGCAAACAGGCAGGATATTAGGCCACTCGTTTTAACAGCAGCTGCAGAATAGCTGTGAAAGCAATTCTTACACTGTCATGAGCATCAGCTTGATCAGTCCGTTACCAAAACAAGGGACGTGTGGAAACCAGCTGTCCTGCCAAAAAAGAATGGTTTCTAGCCTATTGCTCTGCATGGGTAGGAGAAAATGGCAGAACCTTTGAACCTTGATTTCACTAAATATAAACAGGGCTTGCATTCAATACACAGCAGTTGCTGGAATTCTTTGTAATGGCTTCATTAACTTTGACAATGGATCTACAGTACATATCAAGCTTTGGTGACCTTGAAGGTCTTTTCTTGCAGTTTTCTTATCAAGCCAGTTGAGAGAAGTCTGACAATAGTTTTGACTTCTTCCAGAAAGAACACAGGAGGAATGTTTGCTTAGTTTTTGCCCTATTTGTGGTCCCATGAAGGCTTCTACTTGGCTGTCAGCACAGACAGACCTTTTAAAAAAAAATCTGATCCAGCAGGACAGGTTGTTATTATTATAGCTATTCACCTTGTACATACATTATAGATCCAAGTTTCTAGCATACAGCAATGTATTTTCCATACTACCCTGAACTTGGCAACATCTTGCAAATTAATTGTATCAGACCTCCTCCTCCTCCTCTTCCTCTTCCTCTTCCTCTTCTTCTCTCCCTCCTTCTTTATAATAACAACATTTAGGTATCTTTCCTCCATGTTGAACCCTAATTCTCACTTCAGGTTTCGGTGAATAGCAGGATTCTGTGAATAGCAGCTGTCGCACAATAATACATCCAATCAAATTTTATCTGCTGAACACTAACCTTGGCCAGAAGGGCTATCCTAGGCCAAGGATAAGCAACTTGGTTTAATTTCAATCACATCAGTCTGAACCAACATGTTGTAGTCAAAACATCTAGAGGGCACTAGGTTACTGATCCAT
The DNA here is from genome assembly GCF_035149785.1 of Candoia aspera. Taxonomy (NCBI): domain Eukaryota; kingdom Metazoa; phylum Chordata; class Lepidosauria; order Squamata; family Candoiidae; genus Candoia; species Candoia aspera. Next base: position 92,842,735 of record NC_086158.1, on the reverse strand, counting down.
ATCCTCAACAATCAGGGCTCTCTCTAAGAATTAAAGCATTTCTCAGCTGATTTATTACAATCCCTCCACAAATACAGGACCTAAAGTGGGAGGGGCTATAAGCTTTTCACAACTCTATTCTACTCCCCACAAATTCTGGCTAATGTATGCAAATACACACATACACTAATTCATTACACTTATTCAGTGCAGTAAAATATATCATCTTGCTTTCTGGAAAAACCATGGGTGATTTTCTTGTAAATATATCAAGAGTTGCCCAAAAAGAATATCTGTAATGACAGGCAAGAATTCCTATATTGCAGTTTCCTCACCACTATTAATTTTCATTTCCAAGAAACCAAGGTCTGATTTATTCTCTGGTCCAAACTTCCATGAGATCCACCTTGCTGAAGTTTGCCCCCATAACCTTGGCAGTAGCTAGATGTACCAGTTATCCATAAATTTATTTTAAGTGTAGTCAAGAGATCCTATCTTGAAAAGAAGAAAGCAGAGCCTTGACAGAAATAGCTTATATGAAGTCTAACCTTGTCTTTTTACAAGTAAATTGAGAATATCAGGTTACTTCCCACACTCAGCATTGGCTTGATCATCCTACCCATTTCTACGCCTCCTAAGGAAGACAGAAATAACAGCACCATGGAACTAATGAATTTGGAAACATTCGTGCTAATATTTGGGAATTTATTGGGATCATCTCAGATGACAGAGAGTTAAAGCATTATAATTCTTCTTTAAGGGCAACATTATATAAAGTGGTGTGTGTATGGAAAGAGAGAAACATGAAATCTGAAAAGTATGTTAAATAAGGTTTTTTTAAAATGTAATTCAAACTCATACTACTTGCATAAGAAGTAAAGAAAATGTATTAAATTTTGCACATCTTTGTGTGTGCAAAATTTTTACAGTGCATGAAGTATAGTACATTGCAAACTGTAAGTAACTGTAAGAAATACAGTTGTTGTTTTTCTCTAGATCTTCTCTGGTAATGTGTGTGTGAGACTGTGACAGTAGAAGCAAAATACTAGCAAAATACTGGTTCCCCTTTTTCTTCCATGCTTAGAATATTTGAAGGCCGTTGGATTATCAGTGGATTCCAAAGGTCTATTTGAAGGATGATTTATAATTTGGTTGGGTTGGATTACTCAAATATTGTGCATCACACATCTGCAAAGTTTCAGCAGTCGTAACCTTTTAGTTGGATTGCAGTGTCCCCTGAAAAATGTACATAATGACAGTGTATAAAATAAAGAAAATATAAGAAAAAGAAAAAAAGAAAAACACCAAAAGATAAGCAATGTCTGTAAAGGCTATCCAAAGTAACATAGCTCTGCCAAAAGAAAGGTAAAACAGAATCCAACAGGAGGAATTCCAAGTCTTCATTCAAGTTCATGAGAATTAAAAGGCTGTGTAGTTATGTGCATTTAATGTATTCCTATTCTTAATAAAATTAATACCATACATACTGTCATGAGTAAGGATGGCGAGCAGGGGGCTCCCACCCAGACTGTCAAGCGCATGCGTAGCACTGAGGAACTGTTCAGCCATTCAAAGAGACACAGATCGGGACCGCCTTAACCTTTGGGGTTTATATGGCTGGGTTTTCCCACGCCTTCTCAGTTTGTTAGGATTCTTGTTAAGTACTACTAATAAATATTAGAGACCAAGTCCTCGCCTCAGTGTGTTTCCTGGTAATCAGGACACATACTGTATACATATTTTCGTCACCCAGAATGGAATTAGTTTCATTGCAACTTACTATTCATGCCTTGAAATACAGCAAGTCCTCAGCATCTGACAGTTATACTGATGAAGTCTACAAAGATAAAAGTGATGTCGTCAAGGCTAGAGGAACCGTTTTTCTGTCCAAAGCCATCTTGGAAATCTTGGGTGGAAAAATAGCATGTAGATTTAATTGTTGTCAGAGTTCTCTAGGCTGACGAGGGAAGAAATTGAGCAAACGGATTTCCAAAAGCACAAATGCTCAGATAAGTAGATTTGTTGCAGAAAAACTAATGAAACCATTCCAAAAGAATTCCTGCAATTGTTGTGTATTAAATGCAAGGCCCATTTATAGTGAAAACAACGTTCACATTCTTGTGCCTCTTTCTGTTGCCGATGTCATCTAATAGGATAGAAGCCACTTGTTTTAGTGAAAGACTAGTCTAGTATAAGGCTGCTTGCTTGCAACTATTTGAGAACTGGCACTCAACACTTAGTTCTACATACTGATTTTAAAGTCTTCATTTGCATCTTTCAGAGAGACTACATGAAATTGTTGTGAAAAATGCTTATAACGGTAGTTGATTACAGACTGAATATGAGTCAACACTGTGATATGGCTGCCCAAAAAAGAGAAATGCAGTTTTAGTGTCCATCCATAGAAACATAGAAGCTGGAAAGACATCTGCTGGACTTGCTTTAATCTGGATTCCTACACTGAGCAGGAATTTGGAGTAAGTGGCCTAAATAGTCTTTCCAACTCTATATTTCTATGGTTCTGTGAATTCATATCCAGCTTCCAACAGGAAATACAGATTTACTATTTCAAAGGCACAGTGGATGGTGAAGCAATTTATTAGCTTGAAGGATGCTTTTATCAGTTGCTATAGCAATGAGACTAGACTCTTCAGAAAATTAAGAAAATATTCAAAAATACGGCTTGTGCTTGCTGCAAATGTAACCACTCTAACCCATGCTTTATACATTTTGTATACAGAAAAGACCTTTTCATGAATTTCAAAATAAAAGTGAGTATGAGATATCTTTAAGCTCACCTGCATTTTTGTTGACATTGAAAACAACATATACAAAATGCATAACCATTCATGGTAGGTGACTTCTCAAATAATTATGGTTTTGGGTTGCACATTCTCAATTGCTTAGCACTGGTTGCACAGGATCTGGCAGATGATCTTTGTGAATAAGAAGCCCAAAGGTCATCAAGAATGAAATGAACCATTGACAAGAAACTTGCTTCCCCTCTGAAGACTTAGAGGTACTGCTTAATTATTTGCTCTTGTCTTGTTGTTATGCAGTGTCAAATATTTCTATAAGTTCAGTTGTTTAGAACTATTGGTAGGTAAAGGTAAAGGTTTCCCTTGATGTAAAGTCCAGTCGTGTCCGACTCTAGGGGGTGGTGCTCATCTCCGTTTCAAAGCCGAAGAGCCGGCGTTTGTCCAAAGACACTTCCATGCTCATGTGGCCGGCATGACTACACGGAACGCCATTACCTGCCCGCCGAAGCGGTACCTATTGATCTACTCACATTTGCATGTTTTCAAACTGCTAGGTGAGCAGGAGCTGGGACTAGCCATGGGAGCTCACCCCGCTGCGCGGTTTCAAACCGCCGACCTTCCGATCGGCGGCTCAGCGGTTTAACCCGCATCCCTGCACAGAACTATTGGTAGCTTTGTCCTTATTAATTTCGGTTCCTGCCTTATATATTTCAGAGAATAATTTCTGTGTCTTCTTTTTATGACCACAGAGTTCACTCAATTATCAAGCATCTTTTTGTGATGTACAACACAGTTCAATTACCCAGAAGTTACATTCAGCACAGCATCTTGATCCCTGCAACCTAATTCATCATGATACACCCCTGTGATCTTCAACATGGCACACAAATCATCTTTTGTGCTCACTAATCTCTTTGCTCTCTCTCTCTCTTTTTCTCTCTCAGTGATCATCATCATCATCATCGTCATCATCTCTCATGATGCCAAGCAAATTGCCAATCTTCTTTATTTCCAGAAACGCCCTGGGCCCCAAATGGTCTCCATAAACCGATCAGTAGCTACAGTTCAGTGGTAGGTTTAGAAGTGTGTTGGCCCACGAGAAGAGAAAAGTTGCTTCTTGAGGGAGGGGGTTGCAGAGGAAATAGCAAATAACATTCTGGTAAATTGGTGAGTTCCAACCAATTACAATTTGTGAATGGGGAAGTTCCCTCACAAGCCATTTTGCAAAAGCTTCCTCAGCACTTTCTCAGCATCTCATATCTATTAAAAATGTTGGGGATACCAAATATACTTTTTATGTACATCTACAATATGCAAGTGTTGCTGGTTACTCACCCTTCCTCATCAGCAGTAAGAAACAACAGGACAGTGATGCCAACATGGGAACTAAGTCCTGAAACATACCCAGATGTTTACTTTGCCACCACATCTACACAAACAATACCATCACAGAACCCAAGATATGCACACCCAGGGTTAGAGGTGCTTTCAGGTGATTTTCCTCCAAAGTGAGATATGCTAGCAGTATCCCCCTGAATTCTACATAGGACAAACAGGACAAACTTTGTGCAGAAGACTTGCTGGACACAAGTTTGACATCAGGATTCAAAACAACGACTAATATCAGATCATTCCAACCTCAAGGAACACTTTGTGGCAGACCTCAGAGTAACTGTTTTAGAAAAGCAGAACTTTAGCTCCATCATTGAACGAGAGACTACTGAACTCACTTATATCAACAGGTTTCATGCAATCTCAGAAGGTCTCAACAACACAATGTGTTGTTGTTTTTCCACATTGCAATTGTCAGTTGATAGTAATCTGTCTCATATGTAACTTGCATTTGCACAACCAACCTATCTTCCCTTCCTTCGCCCATCACCTTCCCCTTTCTCCTTAATTTAAACCCTGCCTCAGTTTCTCCTTTGATCTATCAACTTCTAAGATCCTCTGGCTGAATATCATGGCAGTTGAGGATAAGAAGATGTGATTCAGTATTCTCCATTTATGTTCCTCAGATAAGAAAGAGGTTAAAGAAGACAGAGTTAGCCAGGAACCCACAACAAGGAAAGTAAATAACCCCAATCCAATCAATCTCTACAATCCAATACAGCAGTAGTTAGTTACTGCAAAAAAAATCAAGTCTCCTTTCCTTTGAGCTGAGATTGACTCTAGTGACTTCATGGAAATATCCATGTAGTATTCTTGGCAACAATATGGAAATGGCTTTTTACTACCTTCTATTTTTTTTTCTTTTTTACTTCTCAATATTCCTGAAAGACTTTCTGCCAATTTTCTGCAAAAATAAAGAAAATGACTCCATGCCAGTCATATTTACAGCATCTGAATGCAGCTAAGAAAATATTAAGGCTCTGCAGATGTTTTTTAATTAGGCCTAACATTCTAGTACAGTAATGTCAAGATTGCACCCTTCCATAACTCGATACCCTATAGTAATAGGATTAAGGTATATTAGCCATATTGTCTGGGAATTCTGGAAGTGGTTGTCCCAATACTCATAAAAGGTACCACATTAGAAGTCTGTCTTATTGTTCTCCTGTTTATTAGGAAAGCATTAGAAATCACAGTTAAAAGATCTGTAGCTCCGTATGGAAGGATGTCAAGATAGCACCAACAAGCTAATTGTCAGTTCAAGCTGTCTCCTCTTCACTTGTTGGTCTTCTCTTCAGTTTGGTTCCTAGGTTATTAAAAGACCTTTGCAGGCTTGGGGGACATCAACAATCACTTGATGCCAAAAAGCGTTGCTTGATAGAGCTAATTCTTGGGGGGAAATGTGAGAGGAAAATAATTCAGATTTCCTTCCACAAATAACAAAATGACGGAGGGAATATAGTATAAGATGCTGGAAAGATTGGGCTAAGCACAAAATGAATAGTGTGGGCTTATATGTAAAAGGTAATTATTAAAAACAGTAAGTCACTATGAGGATCTGATAGTTGAACAGAAATGTAATGAGTGGATATATCAATCTAGGGAATATCATGGAAGATTGTGCTTCCTTTTCTCAGATTTTGTGTATCTAGGATTCAACATGATTTTTTTTTTTAAGTGAGAACAACTGAACACTCGACCCATTAAAAAATTGATCCTTTCCCTGTCATAAAAGCAAGTGTTTCCTTTTACAGATTCCATAGCTGTTTGGGAGGCCCTTTCCTCCTCCCTTCCATCTTTAGAAGTCTGTCAATTGCATCCATGAGACATTTAAGAAGCCTGCTAAACCATGCTAAGCCACTGAACCAAGCTACCAAACCTGAAAGGCACCTGTTATTTGGGTAGCATTTTATGGTGACCTCAGTGTGCCCTTTGACAGAAATGCTACTTTCGTTCAACCTCCCAATCTGATCATTTCTCTACTTCAATTTTCCCAAGCTGGATATTTTTTTAGAATATTCAGTCTATTGTTTTGCACTGCTTCTAGAGATCAAATAAGTCAGGGTCACACTTCTTTCTTGAAAACCTGGGTCTTCCAAACTTGCCTCTGTAAGCTTTGACACCACAGATTTTCCATCAAAGTGGAGCGAAAGGAGATTCATCAAATGCAAGCTAGTTCTTTGAAATGCACCTAGCCTTCAGTGTTACAGTGAGACTGTCAGGAGGATAAGTAATTTAAAAAAGAAAGCTACAGAAAGAAAGTTAATTCATTCAGAAATTAGGGTGATAGGTAGGTGCCTTTTGTGGGAAAGTAGTAACTGAGCATACCTTCTTTGCCATGGTGCCTGCCTGTGGAGCAGGCCTCCATCCTGAGATCTGGATGGCCCCAACCCTGCTGGCCTTCTGGAAGGTTTTGAAGACCTGGGCCAGGATGTTAGTGTACCCCAGAGTGTGTCTGTTTTCTGCTGGGAAACAATTTGTCCGAAGTTTCATTCATTTTTAACTTGGAGATACCTTACAGCTTTTACATGGTGTTTTAAGTATACGTTTTGTAAGCTGCCTAGAGCTCCCTGGCTAAAATGGGTAGCTATATAAACTTGCTAGATAGGCAAACAAATAAATAAATGATGGTTGTGTAAAGAGAGCAACACACACAATAAGTGTGGGGAAAGTGACAGGACAAAAGAAGAGGGAACTGGAGAAATTAAAATTGGGAGAGGAGAGAAAAGACTACATGAGGAAGTGAGGGATCTCAAAGTCAATCTTACTCAAGATTTCTCGTGGAGGAACCATCTTACTTTGAGGGTTTCCTTCCCTTCCCATTGCCAATGTCACTACATTACCTCACGTAGAAAGTCATATTGAGAAGTTTATTTCCTTGAGATCTTAATCTGTGTCTCAGACAAATTTGAGGACAGAAACATAGAATATAAAAACATGTAATTTGACAGTTTCCTTTGTAGCAAGTCATTTATTAAAGAAAACTCAACAGGCATCTCACTTAAAAGGCCAAATTAGTGACAGACATTGGTAAGACTGCTAAATTGGCATCCTTGAAGCAGTAGGACTATAAGGTAAAGGTAAAGGTTTCCCTTGACGTAAAGTCCAGTCGTGTCCGACTCTAGGGGGCGGTGCTCATCTCCGTTTCAAAGCCTTGGAGCCGGCGTTGTCCATAGGACACTTCCGGGTCATGTGGCCAGCATGACTCACGGAACGCCGTTACCTTCCCGCCGAAGCGGTACCAATTAATCTACTCACATTTGCATGTTTTCAAACTGCTTGGTGTGCAGGAGCTGGGACGAGCAACGGGAGCTCACCCCGCCGCGCGGTTTCGAACCGCCGACCTTCCGATCGACAGCTCAGCGGTTTAACGCGCAGCGCCACCACTATAGGCACCCTAAAAAGGGATCTGGGGGGAGTGCTTTGGATCTTGTGAGCATACAAATACAGCAGCACTTCTCTGTGGGCCCTTAAAGTGGCCATTTTTCCTCCTTTCTTCCAGGATTCTGCACATGCCTGAACAAAGAAGCTGCTGCAACTTTTAAGAGCTGTTTTAATGAATCAGCTTATTAAAACTGGTCCATGTTTAGCTTAACCAGTAGCAAAGAGGTGGTCTTCTCCTGTGTGTCCTGAAGCACTCATGTTCAGCTTTAGGGAGCATGAATATCTGGAGACCAAGCCTCATTTTGATCAGTTTGTTTCATAAATGCACAATTTATTATTTGGTGTTAGCGCTTGGTCAGTATAGCCCTAATAGAGTATGTCCGTTGTTCCTGTGTCTGTGTGTGTGTGTGTTTTCAGAATAGACAATGATCCGGTTTATGGATAAATCGATTTTATTTTATTTTTTTCATTGCTTGATTACTCGACTAATCTCCTCTTGATTACTCTGCCCCTGTCCCCAAATCCCCAGGCATTGGCAGAGTCTAAAAATGCACCAGCAGAAATAAACTGTATTGAAAGGACAGCCAAGTACTTGACAAGGCTGTAGGCCTGCAAGATTCTGCCCTCATATGGTAGTGGGTAGAATTCATGTGAACTCCCATCATCTTGTAATGGTGTTATGTGAAAGGAATGAAAAAGGTGACAGGCATAAAAACAGTGTATCTAAAATGAGTGAAAAGCTCAGCGTTTCTTACCACTGAATCTTGGGGCCCTCTTATGTGAGTCTTGTTTCAATTTCTATTCTTTAATATCTGTGCAACCTTCTTCTCTCTTTCAAAGTCTTCCTATTGAAGCCAGCAATATGAATGAACTGCAGCTAAATTCTGAACAGGGCCGCAACTAGGGTCTTTGTCACCTGGGGCAAACATGGTTTCCGTGCCCATTTTGGCACCCCCCAGCACTCATTTTGGTGCCCCACCAGTGCTTATTTTGGCACCCCACCAGCGCAGCACCCAGGGCGCATGCCCCGGTTGTCCCCCCTAGTTGCGGCCCTTATTCTGAACATATACACAGTATTGGTCCAAGCATTCTAAGGAGTCTGTTGTGTATCCACTGCCCATTAAAAGCACTTGGTATCTAAAGTGGCTCATAGATCTCACTAACTTTGGCTGATCTTGAAAAGCTAAGCAGAGTTGGATCTGGTTAATATTTGGATGGGAGATCCCAGGAAATTGCTGGGAACCACTCCCATATTTTTGCCAGGAAAGCTACATGGTTGTTGTTGTTCAGTCGTTAAGTCGTGTCTGACTCTTCGGGACCCCATGGACCATAGCACGCCAGGCCTTCCTGTTCTCCACTGTCTCCTGAAGTTTACTCAAATTCAAGTTAATTGCATCGGTGATGCTATCTAGCCATCTCATCCTCTGCCGCCCCCTTCTCCTTTTGCCTTCAGTCTTTCCCAGCATCAGGGTCTTTTCCAGTGAGTCCTCTCTTCGCACTAAGTGGCCAAAGTATTTGAGCTTCAGCTTCAGTATAGGTCTTTCCAATGAACAGTCAGGGTTGATTTCCTGTAGGATTGACTGATTTGACCTTCTTGCAGTCCAAGGGACTCCTAAGATTCTTCTCCAGCACCAGAAGCTACATGGAGATACCCACTAAAAAGCCATGGGCTCAGTTTGACTCAAGGGACACTTTGCATTAGCTCAATGGGAAAAGCATAGATCATTCTGGTGCCAGTATTAGTTACTGTTATAAGGAATGAAAAAGAAAACAGTGAAGATATCACTTTAGCTGACAGATTTTGTTTATTAAAAGTTATATAACAATTCTTCAAAATCACGAAAGACCTTATTTTGAATCTTGGGTTGTATTCCTGTTTACTTACATGTACAGGGCTATTTAATAAAATGGAGATGAAATGATCAGTCAGCTGTTACCTACCTAAGTTGACAGACTTATCTTAAACCAAGGCAAGAATTCATTATATTTGGTATTCTGGATCTCAGGAGACCTGAGTAAACATCTCTGTTGATCAGTGGAGTATTCAACAGGAAACTATTATAACAGAGTAAGGAAATGAAGTGTGACTAGAAGGATGTCCTTAATTGTTCCAGTAAAGTAAAGTAAAGTAAAGTAAAGTAAAGTAAAGTAAAGTAAAGTAAAGTAAAGTAAAGTAAAGTAAAGTAAAGTAAAGTAAAGTAAAGTAAAGTAAAGTAAAGTAAAGTAAAGTAAAGTAAAGTAAAGTAAAGTAAAGTAAAGTAAAGTAAAGTAAAGTAAAAAGTAAAAAAGTAAAACAAAGATGGTATCAGGTTGAGCTCAATTCTCCGATAACTACATAAGGATAATCATGCAGCTCCCTCCACAACAATATAGAAGTTTACTATTGTGTATAGAACAATATAAGTCACCATTACCATTTTTTCCCCTGTGACATTTTTGATTCCCAAGTGGTCCCCCATCCAAGTACTAGCTAGAATCAACCCTAGCTTCTGAGATCAGCCAGTGTCACCTAGATACTGCCATCTGTTTTGAGACTCTTCCCATAGTCATAACTTTTATCCGGATGGTCTTTCCCTTTCACCCAATTGCTCTTCCCTGCAAGGTGCCCAGTGCTCACCTGAAACATCCTTACTGTGGGGCAGAACTGCTAGGGGAACATGATAGCTGGGAAAAGGGTTAAGATTTCTTGCCTGTCTTTTCTTAGCTACAAATTTCACCCTGCACTGCAGTTCTCAAATTCCCACATCCAGGTCAACTGCCAAATGTGTGTTTTCACTACATAATCCCTTCAATGTGCCCACGGGTTACGTGTATCTTGAGTTGTGAGTGACATACACATTTATTTATTACATTCCTTTCTATACTCCATTTTTCTTTGAGATGGATTTTTTTTAGATTTCTTTCTTTCTTTTTTATTATATTGTTGTAAAACATACATAATAGATTACATTATTTCAGTACATATTATTAACACTCTAATGTTTAGGTAACTTAGACCATTGCAGATAGAAAAAAAAAAAAGAAGTATTCTATCAGTATTGACTATGATTTGAAATGTCAGTGTTAATAGGCAAAGGATTATTTAGGTTTTTTATATATATAGATTGAATGTAACATTTTTAAAAAGCTGCAAATTACATCAAAATATTTGTTGTACAATAAAAGTTTCTGTCTTAAGCTGATTAATTAATACAAAGGTCTCCACTGTATTGTTACTTATTATTATTATTTGTGGATGGTGGGGGGGAAAAGTCAAAGCAAATTTGACAATGACTAAAAAGAAAAAGAAAAAAAGAAAAAAGAAAAAGGCTATTCGGTTTCTAACTTGCCCCTTTCTGTGCTTCTGCTAATTTACTATATTTATAAACATTTGGGCCTCCTAAGAAGCCAAACTCTAAATGTTTATACTTGCCATGCTGCATGATATATTGTATATATGGGAACCATTCTTGCTTAAATTTGGTTAAACTTCTGTTATGAATATATACTGTTAATTTTGCCATTGCTGCATATTCTCCAAGTTCAAGTTCCCAGTCAGATATTGTCAGAATTATTACTTCCTTCCAGTTTTGGGCAAAATTTATTCTTGCTGCTGAATTATTTCATTAAATTGTGATGTTTCTTGTTAATTTTTTTCTGAAATTATACCTAGTAAGAAAAATTGGGGTTTGACTTCCAGAAATTTGTAAATACTTCAACCATGGTATATTCTGGCCTTCACTGAGTAATTCTTGCTGTGTCTTTAATCTATTAAGTCTGAGTGAACCATGTCTGCATATGTAATTTTGCTTTTCTAACTGTAATTATGTCCCACATGGAAAGCATTTGAAGGAGAAGCTAGAGGTGAAATTATTGGGCTTATTATTTTCTTTGTAGAATTCCATACTTTTATCAAACTTTGTCTAATAATATGTCCTTTTAAGTTTTTATCCTCCTTTGTGTTTCTGTACCATAAGTATCTATGAAGTCCATTTGCTAAGCCAGTTCCTTCCATTATTGCCATTTGTCTATTCAGGAATTTTATCCAGTCTGTTATCCCTGACAAGCAACTTGCTTTTAAAATTTGGAAGGGCAAGACCACCTCTCCCTTTGGAATTTTATAAAATGTTTAATTTAATTCTGGGTCTTTTCTCACTCCATCTGAATTTGCTGACAGGAAATGTACATTCTGATCTGAATTCAACTCACCAACAGTTCAAGATGTTGAATACAATATGCATGGATGTTATCATATGTATCCCTTTGCAATACATACAAATTATGTATCTTCTTCCAATTATTTTGGAAGTCAAAGAGCACAGTGAAAAAAAATGAGATTAAAATTAAATATAAAGTTGACCAAACTAATGACAACAGGTAGAACAACCAGCCTTAGAATTGACAAGGAAGACATTGAAGTGGTGGAGAGCTTCTGCCTTTTAGGATCAACCATCAACAGTAAGGGAACAAGCATTCAAGAAATACACCACAGACTAGCACTTGGTAAAGCAGCCATGAAAACCTTGTAAAAGATATTCAAATGCTGTGATGTGTCTATATGTACAAAGATGAGAATCAGGCAAGCTATGGTATTCCCTATGACACACTATGGAAGCAAAAGTTGGACTTTGAAGAAGCAAGGTAAGAAGAGTGTTGATGCTTTTGGACCTTGGTGTTGAAGAAGATTCCTGAAAACATCATGGACAGCCAAGAAAACACACCAATGTAACATTGAACAAATCAACCCAGAGTTCTCACTCAAGGTACAAATGACCAGGCTCAAGTTATCCTACTTCGGATATATTATGCAAAGATCTAGCTTTCTAGAAAAGTTTGTAGTGCTGGGAAAGGTAGAAGGAAAGAGAACAAGAGGATGACCAGCAGCAAGGTGGATGGACTCAACTCTAGTGGCAATGGGGGCGCCATGGAAGACCTGAGAGACCCTAACCCTAATCCTATAATCAATCACTCAATCAATCAATGATCAATTTCAAGCTACAGGCTTAAAAGAGAAAAAGGAGTGCCCTCAAATAACTTTCACCCTTCTTTCTCAGCAAATATTTGACCTAGTTTCTACAGTCATCTTCCACATATCATTTGCTTTGCAACAGTACAATACTGAACTAATACATATGTATGTGTAAGAATAGTAGGCTAATCGCCTGCCTGAATATTTATATTTAGCACCTAAATGAGCCAGCAAAATAACAAAGTGACTAGTTTTAACTCGTATTAGTTCAACTTACGGATTTACAAATAAGCCCTGTCAGAAGAGCTTTCAAACAGAGGTTAGTATCGATTCTGGTCAATAGGAAAAGCACAGGGCTGTGACAGCTTAACATGATCCAGGCTGAGAGGATGATTTGCCAGAAGTTGATGAAAAGTAGGACATTAAAATATGACACAATCTGTTGCACTAAGAGCAAATATAATATCAAATGATTAGCCAGAGGCATTGTCCTAACAGCCAGGAACCATGCTGAGACAAGGAGTAGTTCTCTAGTGTTTATTACTGCTACATAAACAGAATCCTAACAAACTGAAGAAGCGTGGGAAAAACCCAGACATATAAACCCCAAAGGCTAAGGCGGGCCTGATCTGTGTCTCTTTGAATGGCCACCTAATTCCTCAGTGCTACGCATGTGCTTTACAGCCTGGATGGGAGCCCCCTGCTCGCCATCCTCACTCATGACAGGCATGCCTTTTTTATAGGTCCCTATTGATAATGAAATATCCAACTCTTCTGTCATGTATCCTGAGCCATCGTTACGAGGACAGTGTCTCAAACACTTCTGACATAAAGCACACTATCTTCTGGAACTAAAGCAGGAGACCAGCTTCATCAACTGTGCATGAATGAGTGTGATATAAAAGTGTGTACGTAAATCTGTTGCAGGCACACAGGCTTATTAGTAGGAGGCACACTGAGATGAGCATGAAAATGTGGTTGCAGATGGCTTGTAAGGGTATGTCATGCTGATGTCTTTTAGTGTTAACTGAAGATAGGGCTCAAATTAACGAGGAGGAGGAGGAGGAAGAGGAGGAGGAGGAGGCATCCATTATCTTTAGCAACTTTCTAGGAATTTGGGATGAAGGTGCTAAGACATCCTCAGGTCAGAATCTAATACAGATGAAAAGCTGCTTGATAATCAGCTGTCTAATGGCTCTCACATCATGCACCCATCTGTAATTACTACCTAGAATTTAGCTTGCTTGGATAGCTTTAAACTTTAATTATGGCAGAGCTATATATATCAACAGGAGTGCTGCTAAATGGGAAGTCCCATAAAAGGAGTTATCTCAAGATGCCTTCCCTTAGGATTTAAGTGTTGAAGTCAGGGTGGCTCGACAGATGATTAGCCAATGAAAGACAGGTCATTGACACACAATCCTCAGCTGCAACAGTTCTCCACCAAAGTCTCTCTGTGTGGTGAGCAAAGAGGTTGGCCTTGAAAGAAAGCGAGGAGAACCATTACCAAAGAGATCAAAAGGAAAACATAGATTAAGTTCGAGACATGTAGAAAGTATGTGCAAAAGTCTCAACAGACACCTCTCTAATTCACATAGTTATAAAAGAGAGTGGAGAGGGAGCACAATCTGACTTGCAAGACTGATGTCAGACCTACAAAACCAACTCCATGGAAGACTAATTATGTACTCCTTTTATTTAGATTGTCTATAGGAACATAATTTTGCAACTGTGGTTGCTTTCGCCATCTACTGCCATTGCACAGATTTATATATACAGTTTTCTTGGCAAGTTTTTCAAAAGTGGTTTGCCCTTGCCTTCTTCCTAGGGCTGAGAGAGAGTGACTGGCCCAAGACTGCACCAAACTGGCTCTCATAGCACACCCTGCCCTGTCATATTTCTTTAAGCTTAAACACCCCAAATATGTTGGCATTCAAGGTATAGAAGTTGATGTAACTCTTTGATACTTTTGATTTTCAAATAAGCATTCTTGTCACAGGCATTTGGGAATTTGTATAGTTCCATCTCTAAAGTGCTTATTGGCTCTCACTTGGAATACTGTAGAAATATTTGAAAAAAAGCAGATCATAATATATTAAGCTGGAAAACCATAGGCAGTATTTCAGTGATGTACTGGATGTCATCTTTTTATAATATTATGGATAGGTATGGATATTATGGATAGGGGTAGGGATATTATGGATAGGGAATGATATTAAAGGCAAAACTGAAATACTTTGGCCACGTAATGAGAAGACAGGACACCTGGAGAAGATGCTGATGCTAGGGAGAGTGGAAGGCAAAAGGAAGAGGGGCCGACCAAGGGCAAGATGGATGGATGATATTCTAGAGGTGACAGACTCGTCCCTGGGGGAGCTGGGGGTGTTGATGACCGACAGGAAGCTCTGGCGTGGGCTGGTCCATGAAGTCACGAAGAGTTGGAAGCGACTGAACGAATAAACAACATGGATAGGTATAGTTAATTAACAGGTCAGATTAACTGAGATGATAATCATTTTTTCAGTTCTTATGAATAATTTTTCTTATTTCCTTTCTGGTGTTTTTTTAAAACTTAATTAATAGTAATGTTTGCTAATATTCTCAAGTAAGAGTGTAATTCAATCTTTCAGTTATGCCAACAGAGGAGCAACAAGACAAAATATGGTAGAGCTCCATTATAAGATGCAAAGCCAGAAATTTGGGATGTACAATGAAGGTATTATTGAATTTGGGCATCCATAGCTAATTCTTGAGCAGTTCAGTGTCAGTCTTCTCCAACATGATAGCTACAATAGTGGAGGCTTTTTAATAGTACAGAAGGAATGGATTACACAGCAAGGGAGCTTCCTCCCATAGGAATTGTGTGCACTCTTTCTCACTCTCTTTCTCATGCTCATTTTGCAAATAACACATCATATGTACTGAAAATATAGATGGGAAAAGGATGCCACCAAGCTGAAAGTGTGTGTCTGCCCTACATTTCCAAGGCAGTACAATTTTCATCTGCTAGAATAACTAGGTTCTGCATTTGTCTAGTTCTTGGGCTGATCTCTGCACCAGATACCAGAAAATGCAAATGGCTGGAGATGTAATAGAAAAAGGGCTTTAGACCTTTGGCTTTTAAACCTGCCTTGGCTGTGAGAATGTTCACTATCTCAAAGCTTCCCCAGGCCAGTTAAGAGCACTGGGTCACACTCATGCAATCAGGCAGTTTTGCCTGTTTGGACCTAGGAAGTCATTGGGTGAATGAATAATAAAGGGAAGGACATGTGCTCAAGAGAAAACCCCAAATTAGCTCCCACTTGTAAATTTCAAACAAGCTGCCAGGATAACTGGAGGGGAGCAGGGTGTCTCAGAATGCCTTGGGCCATCTGTTTGCAATGATATGGCCAGAACATCAGGTTTCTAAGCATACAATTTTGCCAAGCAGCTATGTTTATTGATCAAGCACTGATTTGTTTTCCTCCTGCTTAATGCTGATTTGTAATCTTCTTACTTTCTCTAGCTTACTCTCAGAGTTATTCTGCAATATTTTTTTGCTCTGAAGAACCAGCAATTGAAAGCATGAGGAGATAATATCTGAATCCTCCCTTAATGCAACCTGAAGAGTAATCAGAATGGAAACTGTTAAATAATTCTGCTCTAATCTTGCTTTGGTGGTGGTTTCTATTTGGACTTTCTCCAGAACACCTATAGATCTTGCCTCTTCTCCCATTCTTCAGATCCCTCCACAGAAGTCATTTGTTCCATGAAGTCCTTTTCTTGACTCTTTCACTCATAGGCCTTTTCAAGTAAAGCCTGTATAACTATGTTAAGTTTTAATATTGGATTGTGAATGACAGAGGGGATTGGAGTGCTAAAGGACCCAGTTTTCCCTGGCTTTGGCAAGAATGAATTCTGGGCTGTTGGTTTTTGTAAGACAATTCCATCATTCACTCACAGTGATTGGGCGAAAGGGAGAAAACAAGAGTTTCATGGATGGTTAACTAAACCCTGAATATGGACAACAACTCTCCACATTCTGACATTAATATTTACTTGTGGGAAATATGGATGGATTGCACCAATTTGCTGAGTTGTGACCATGGAGACGGGAGCCTGTTTCCTAAACATTTCCTAACAAGTGGAGAATTACAAATGATTAATGGTTTTATTTAGTGACCGAAAACAATTACGTATCAGTAAGTGGCACTGCCCAGCCAAAATTATCTTGGCTTGCAGAATAAATGAAGTTGCATTTGGTTAGTCCTTGGATGGGAGACCAATGTTAATATGTTTTCTACTACAGATTAAGGTTACTATGGTAACTAATCATTTTGGCCTGGTGAAGAGGTTGAATTTAATTGTCCCATTTTCATGTGTTAATGGTTGCATTGCCTAAGGGAAGAACTTGCCTGGACTTGTTTTTAGTTTCAGTTTCCCTTCTGTGTAGGCTTGCAGAGAATATGCAGCTGAGAGAAATCTCTCCTCTCAGTAAACAGCCTTTAAATATGTTTGTTTTCTGTAAATAAAATTATTTTTATAGAAATGCCTGGTGTGTGACTTTTCTGATCTCTCCTGGGCCAAATGCTTTCCTAGCAATCTGCCAACAACCAATAGGGAATCTCAAGACTGGGAAGCAGAAAAAACTTTCTTAAAGAAAGCAAGGGCAAACCACTTCCATACTTGACTGAGAAAATTACATGGATGTGGGACTTCTTTAGTAATTTTTATACAAAAATTTAAAAAAAAAGAATAAGAAAGTACAGAAAATAACAAAGAATAAAAAAGAAAAAGATGTCAAAGGGTGGCTGGATATCATAGTGGTTAGAGTACCACCCTCTGACATGGGAGACCAGGGTTCGAATGCTGGCTGGTACCTACCTGACCAGTGGGGGTCCTTGGGCAAAGACCCCTTAACATTTTACCTGCCTACCTCGGTTATGAGAGTGACACAAACTAAGAGAGTCATGCCAGCTCAGACATCACCTGGATTAACAAGGTCCATGCTAGATGTTGGGGAACCAGGACAATCTGATGATAAGTGGGCTACTGGAACAAACCATACATGGACAAGACAAAACAATCTGGTATTGATGGAATGCTACCACAACAGTAGACCTAATGAGAGGGGATATTTTTTTATTTATATTTTTTATCCCACCTTTATTATTTTTATAAATAACTCACAGCGGGGAACATACCTAATATTCCTTCCTCCTCCCATTTTCCCCACAACAACCAGCAAATGTACTGTATGAGAGGACTATGGACAGACAGAAGACCTGCATCCTCATTAACTGAGAAACGGTTAGTTACCCAACACTTCAACACAGTGAAGAGGAAGCTGCTCTCACAACTTGAGATAGACCAGCTACACATTACATCCCGGACTCAAGAAAACCCGGAAGAACAACTGGATGTGTAGCCAACACTTGAAGCTAGAACTTCACTGCCACCCCCTCCATTAAAGAGCACAGCAGCTGATATGAGGCATAAGATGATGGATAAACTAGCTACAGTCAACCCTCGAGACCAATTACCAAGGATCAGTGGAGAAGTACCACTGAGCATCAGATAGTATGCTAGAAGATGCCAGTAGAGCCCTCACAACAATATCTACTACCACCATAACTCAAATGAATGAACTGGTACACACTACAGCCACTGTAATCCTGGAGATCCTTGGCTTACATGATCAAGAATAACAGCAGTACATACCCCTTCCCCCAGAATATGAGGTTGGAGGATAAGATCAAGGCAACTCAGAGAGACGTTAGCCAGCTGGTAGAACTACAGAAGAGTGTGGTGATTAAGGACTCATCTACTGAAAAAATACAAGGGCCTGACTCCATCTGAAGCCCTAGAGACTGCTAAACAAAGGCTCACAGCACTGGCTACCAGGCTAAGGAGATACACTAGAGAAGCAGAGGCCAAGAAGATAAACACCCTGTTCACCAAAGAACCATCCAAGGTGTACTCCCAGCTGCAGTGCAACAACACTGTTACAGCAGAGCCACCAACAGTACTGGAAGAACAAATGGGAGAAAGAGAAGACACATAACACCAGTGCAAAATGGCTGCAGGACCTCAGAGTAGACCTCATGAAAAGACATTAGAAAAACGTTATTCACAAAGACAATATCACAATCTTCCATCAACAAAGAAGAAAAAAAAAATATGCATCTTATTCCATCCCACAGGATAATCATTAGGAATAGGGACAGCTTTCCCTGTTTTCCTAGATTTAATGTGAAGTGGAAAGTCCAACCCTTGGCTGCCATCTAGTCATGATCTGGATTACTGGAACACCAATATGGTAGCCCTGCTCATGATATCATCAGTAAATTTTTGGAAGAATCTCTGCCTACAGGAGCTAATGACCATATGAGTAAACAAGGTTGTGATGTCTGAGAAGGGAAACAGGGCTAAGAAAAACACAATGGAGACAATACTCAAATATGTTTCAGCACCTGCTGATGAGTCAAAAAAGGGAAGGTATTCACAACACTGACTACAAAAGAGGATATTACTGTCTTCCTTCCTTCCTTCCTTCCTTCCTTCCTTCCTTCCTTCCTTCCTTCCATTTCTCCTCATCCCTACCTACTTATCAAAAGATCCTTGGAGAAAATACTGTACAAAAATTAATAACTCAGCCACACCTTTCTCCTCTCTTATCTTTTTCATGTCCTTTTCATAGAGACGAAAGGCCACTGAGTCCAATCCCAGCTCAGTCCATGTATCCAGATTCAAAGATCCATCACAGATCCAATTTTTTTCTGATCTTTTTTTTAAAAATGAGTCTCAATTCCAAACATATGGAAAACATACGATCTCTCTGTCAGATGGAAGTTCTTTCAGGCAGCTGTGATCCAACACATCTGGTTGGTATAAGATTATTTCATGACCATACCTTCTTCCCCTTCTCCTTTAGCACGTTTGTTTCCTAGACATTTCTATGTATTCAACTGGTTTACATTATTACCTCATTGTCATGCAAAAAGCACTTCATTTCTTTTCTTCATTTCTCATAGAGAGGAGTCTAAGAAACTAATGACCCTAGTGATATTCTAGGCAGTCCACTGAAACAACAACAACAATAAATAGCAGCTATGCATAAATACTAGATTGCCTGATAAAGTGTAACTTAAAATCTATTAAAGATTTTCAAGCTTTGTATAACAGAGAGATATCAAAGACAATATTTTCTTAATAAAGTGTTAAGACTCAGTCCTTCGTTCAGAAATAGATGGTCTTCTATCATATCCATTAATATTTGCTTAGGCTTTTCAAAGTGTACTAAAACACAAAATCACATTTCCTTAATAGTTTGTAAAGCCATCCCATCTAGCTTTGTCAAGTATATTATCTAAATCTTGCATAGCAGCTCTAACACATTTCTAGTAGCGAAGCAGCTGCTAGGATTCTTAGCAGCAAAATCTTTAACTGTAACATCTTAATGTAATGCTACTCATTTTATCTTTGTCTCTGTCTCTTATCAACATTTCTTTGAAAAACTGTAACTAAGGGTTCGTTTCCAGCAGAAGTCCTGTCTCTACAAAAGCTACTTCACAAGCTCACTGAAAACCAGGGGCCACTGAAAATAATATTCTAGGCCAGAAAGAGGACAAATCAGACCTTCACATTCACAACTGTCCTTTTAGTAGCCCTAAAATTTTGAGTGAGAAAAGAAGATTCTTGCAATAATCCTAATAAGATAGGCCAAGAGGAGCCTTGCTAAGGCAACCACCTGCAGGAAACTTAAAGTTGTTCAAAGAGGATTTCATTACTTTCTAAGGCCATGGGATAATTTTGATGAAGTCCTATAAAGTGGCTGTTTCAGTGCTGGGTAAGCAGGATGCACAGCCTTGGACCTCAACTCGAGACTTGGACAAATCAAGCCTTTTTGCAGTATGCTCTGCAGAAAAAGGGAGACTGGATGACTAACTTCACATTTCTACTTTGCGCAAAGTTCTGAGCAGGAGAGAAGCTGGAAACGAAAGACAGAAAGTGCTCCTTAACAGGGCAGGAAGCCAAGAAAGACCTTAAGATTCATAAACAATGGCCAAAGTAAATGGGAGGCTGAAAATAATTACTCAGACCTGGAATCTGGCCAAGGTGATCTTCCCCCTCAAGGAAAAGAAGGAAACCAGCAAGGTTATATAGAACTGAAGACTGTACAATTAAAAAGAAATAGGGAAGAGAACATGAAAAGGAGATGACACAAGTCCCTAAACTAAATAATGAGAAATTTCAAAGAGAATGAAGAACAAGGGGTCACTGAAGGAACCATGTAACCATCCTCGAAAAGACGGGAAGAATAATTTATTCAAGAGAGGGGAAGAGAGGCTGTAACTCAAAGGAGCTCAAGCCAAGAATTCAAGTGTAAAGTTCAAAACCAGTACATTTGGTCAAAGGGAGTTCAAATGTAATAAATCTCAGCAGGTCAGAAGAAGGAAGCATAGCCACTGATTTATAAAAAGTCAGCCGAAGGTTGGCAGAGAATGTCATCATGGCAAGGGAACAGATACTTTGGCGAGGCTGTTGAGGCAGTGAATAAAGTGAAGCCAGGTGATGGAGACAAAAAAGAAAGCTGAGAAGGTGACAAACACGGGGAGGAAGAACAACTGGTCCTTTAATTTGTTCCAGCCCTCCTCTACTGTTTGGCCTCCCCAAGTGATGTTTAGAGATATAATGTCTAAACATGGGAGTTTCATTTAGCCAAGAAAATTCCCCTCCCCACCCACCAAAAACTGAACAAGAGTTAAAGGACAGTTGTAGTTCGAATAGAGGATTCCTAGATAATTATAAAATACAACTAATATGGCCTAACATAGGATGCCAATTTACTGGGGGAGAAGAACATTAATCTTAGGGAAGGTGCCCATCCAAAGGAAACTGGAAGTGGACAAGCTCAGTCTATTTTCTCTTCTGGCTGCCTCTTTACAATCAGCTATGATTGGGGCAAGCTAGATTCTGAAGTACTTCAGCACCAAATCTAGATAAGAGGGCTAGGGAGTCAATCACACATAGCGTGTGGTGCACAACTCCTCTCTAACTGTTCTTTGTTTTGGAAAAGAATGGAAAAGAAATCCAGAATAATTCTCATGCAGTGAAGTTGTTTGCTGTGGAAGAACCAGACAATCCAACTTTCCATTCAACAAGAGACTTTGAAAGTCATAGCATTATGCTGCAGTTCCCATACACTGCAAGGGAGAATTGTAACTTCCCACTGGTTTGTGCCAGTTAAGCGTAGGTGGGTGAAGAAATGGATCTAAAAATCTACCAGATCAGGGATTCGGGGGCCATCAAATTAAAAAACAAAATCATTGAAATGATGAGTTATGCTAAAAAAAATGAATGCATTAAATAGTTGACAGTTTGTTGGCTTTTAGTGTTACCTCGACATTCCTCTGTTACAGGAAGGCATCGCACAATTTATTGGGCCAGATTTGAATGTTCTGCTAACACAGGGCTGTGCAATTTGCATTAGACAGAGGACCATGCCAGGTTTTGGCATGTTGAGTGGCCATTTGGGGAGGACTTTTATGGCAAGACACCTCTGCTGTAACATCTCCAAGACACATTTGCCCCTCAAAACTTCCTAAAGCACCAAACATTTCAGAAAAAGATCCCAAGCCCCAAACCGTTCCTAAACCAGTGGTGCATAGACAGGCTTGCCGCAAGGAAATCTATCAGTGCTTAGCTCAAGAAACACTCCGGATCCAGTAAATAAGAGTTTGGGGAAAAGGGATGATCCACAGTACAATTAATTTCAGCTTTGCCTTGCAAGGGCTTTGGGGAATTCTAATCAATAGAAAGGGTTTTCAGCTTGCTAAACATAAGGCACATTTCATACAAAGCTGAACGTTTTTCTCCGTGTCATCCAGAATTATCTTAATTATTGTTTCAGGGAACAGACTTACATAAAATCAGCCAGCAGTCCTTCCCTTCCCCTCAGAAAAAACCCAGCTCAGAAACTCATCACACCAATAATTTATGACTCCCCCCCCCCTTTCTCCCCTCCCTCTGCTTCTAACATCTTGGTCCTGTTTGATATGCTTGCCATTTCTTGCTGACAGGAAGGTCGATTAAATCACATTTATATTGTAAACGTATGCATTGCTTTTTACCCTGGGCGGCGGATGAAGAGATACATGTCCCCCGGGGAAAAAGGAGCCAATCCACTTTCATATTGTAGACTTCTGTCAGTTGGAAGAAATGAATGGTTGCCAGGGAGAGTTGGGAATTACTTGAGAATGCAAAATGTTATTTTAGAATCCTTTGGAGGACGGCTCTCTTTGTCTCCCCACCCAGTCCTGACCATCTCTGTTCCTCTTCCTTTCCCAGAAAGGAAATACAGAGAGGCTTGGTGTGAGGAAGCCAGATTTTGATAAATTTGCAAAAGACACACATGGAGAAGGATTAAAAAAAAAAAAAAAGTGAATGGAAACTGGGGGGGGGGAGTTTCCAGCTCCTAACAATGCAAAAGATAGTAGAAAGAAGATAACCTGAGGTGTCTCAGCAAAGGCAAAGAAAGTGTTAAAAATGAAGAAGAGGGAAGGTCATTGCCAAAGGCTGGAGGGGGTGGCTGGGTGGGTGGGATCAGCTACAATGCCATTAATCTAAAAGAACTAATTAGGAAACATTCCATGTCATAAATTATGCATGGGTCTCACTTTGTGCTTTTTTCCCCCAAGTTTCCTCCCTAACATGGCTAATTGGGGAACATTATAAACAAAAAAGACTACTCACATTAATGCAGTAATGCGGTGGAACCTATCCAGTACAAACTCCTTGGGCTTACCTTTAGAGCTTCCCCCCACCCCCACCCCTGCTCTGCCACTTACTCCTGTCTCATTTTCCTGCTCTGACATTGTTCTACCTGTGATCTTCACTTTTCCATCTCTGCTACCTTGAGCTGTTCAATGAACGGTTCTTGTCTAAAAACTACACCCCCTCTTTCTTGCTCCACCTTATGTCCTGATAGTCCCTCTCATAATCCTTCTCTGGTCCCTCCCCAGCCAAGTCAACTCCAGGATATCATGTTCTGAGACTCAGAGTCTAGGAGCTAAGGGCTGGTTGCCTCTTGAACTCCACCACGCATATCAGGAGGTGGCACATGGCACCTAATTCAGAGAGTAGAATTCCATAAAAAGCCATAGACATTAATGGTTGTCTCATAAAAACTTAGTCAAACTTTCTTCTGTTGGTTGGACCTTAATCCTTCTACTTTCTTTAATGTGACCAACAGAAGAACAATGACCTTGGGAAACCACATCAAATACATCATTGAGCTGAATTCAAAAGGGAGAAGTTAATATTAATATTTTGTACTTCGAATACTTTGAGAAAAGCTATGGTTCTGAGGGAGAATATGATTGGAAAAAAAAAACTAATTGTGTTTTAGCCTAACCAGGGTCTCCAAGTCATTATAACAGCCTGCAAACACTTCTTGATACATGGACAATGTTAATGGAACATACCAAGTTCCATACCATTCTGGGATCCCTCCCTCCCTCCCTCCCTTCCTTTTCATTTCTGTTTCTCTACATTACTTACAGCAAAAACAAATAATGCATACAGTACATTACCATAATTCAACATTATCAAATGATGATAATAATAGAAAGTATGGGAGAGAGAGAAAGAGAGAGAGAGAGAGATTGATTGATTGATTGATTCTTGGAAAAGATATTTAAATGATGTGCTGTCTGTATACCTACAAAGATCAGAATCATACAAGCCATGGTATTCCCTGTGACACTGTATGGAAGTGAAAGTTGGACTTTAAAGAAACAGGATAGGAAGAGTGTTGATGCCTTTGAACTTTGGTGTTGGAGAAGACTCCTGGGAATACTGCGGACAGCCAAGAAAACAAACTGATGGATCATTGAACAAATCAACCCAGAGTTTCACTCCAGGCACAAATGACCAGGCTCAAATTGTCCTACTTCAGACATATAATGAAAAGATCTAGCTCTCTGGAGAAGGCTCTGGTGCTGGGAAAGGTGGAAGAAAAGAGAAGAAGAGGATGACTAGCAGCAAGGTGGGTGGACTCAGTTACAGTGGCAACAAGTGCACCATTGGGGGACCTGAAAGACCAGGTTAGTGACTGATTGCCATGGAGAAAATCTATCCATGTGGTTGCTAGGAGTCAAAAATGACTTGATGGCACATAATCAATCAATCAATCAATCAATCAGAGAGAGCAGTTACAACGCTGACCAAACAATGTTGATGCCATATTAAAGGCTATCCATTTTCCATCATATTTTGGGACACCATTATGAGTAAAGAAAGTCAGCCCATACAGCACACTCCTGTGAAGAAGGTTCAGCGTCTTTCACCAGCAAAATCCCATGCAAAACCACTAGAAATGTACCGATAAGAAGTGGAGGAAATCTATCCCTTCTGATAGCAGGCATGATGTGCAAAACAGGCAGACTATACAAGTGGTACTTGGACACCCAAGGAAGGGCTTACATAATGTGTCTTTCCAAATGTATTTCTTCAGACATATCTACACCTGCATGATAGTGAAACTCCATATGGTTCATTAAATCATCATGGATCGTTTGGTTGCTCCCACCAGAATTATTTAGGGCTGAAGGGGTGCTCCAAACTAAAAAGTCTGCCAATTGTAAACCACTATTTTTTATGGTATGCCATGGATCTAAGTATATAGGAACGGTGCCATCAATTAATGGTGAATCGATGTTGCCTTTTTCCAAGTATTTGAACTCTCTTGCCTTAATCTCAAAGATTAATCATGAAGTAAGCTATTCTGTTGCCTTACAGATATGTACTTGTTGATTCTGTCATCATTTCCAGGACCAAGAGTAGAGTCATATTTTATTTATTTGTTCATGTCTTTATTTATTGCACAGAGACATACCTCATGCTTTCACATACCAAGCACTGACTTTCTATTCTTTTCAATTATTTTGATAATTGGCTTCTGCAATGTTTTGGCATAATTGAGAGGAGAGAACATGAAATCCAAATAAATTACGAGGGAAACATTCATTCATTCATTCATTCATAAAAAAAAAAAAAATCTCTTCTCACCCCTATGGGTGTTGTGTGTCTTTCTTTCTTTCTTTCTTTCTTTCTTTCTTTCTTTCTTTCTTTCTTTCTTTCTTTCTTTCATTCATTCATTCATTCATTCATTCATTTTTGGGGGGTCCTGTCTAGTGTGGTAGACCCCTGCTTCTATGGATCTGGTGCTTAGTGCCTGTTCTTGTGCTGTTATAATCAGTGCCTCAGGGCTGTCTTTTAGTCCAGCCCTTTCCAGACTCTGGTAGGATTTCCCAGGGTCAGCCACCTCAGCTATAGTATCTGTTGATGGTATGTCCAGGGCAGGGTCTTGTGTTGCCATGGCCACTTGATCTTCCTCCCATGTCTGCTGCTGCTGCCTTAGGCATTATTTTAGCAGCTATCTTTGGGTTTACTGATGTACTCCTGGATGCTCCAGGTTTCATCCAGGCTTTGACACTCACCAGACCTGTGAGACCAATCGGTGCTCAGGTCAGTCTGTCTAGACTTTGAGTCTTGGGAGACTGCTGTATCTATGAGCAGCTGGTGTTTGGAGCCTCAAAAGGGTGTTGTTCCCAATGCCCTTCTGAGCTATGCTTATGTACTGGCCTCTGTGGTCCTTCAGCTTGGTGGCTATGATTCATGAGAGGACTTTCCATGTTGTGGGGAGGCAGGTTATTGGCTGGTAGTTGGATGGTGCTGTTCCCTTGTGGGGGTCTTTCATGATCAGCACTGTCCTTCCCTGTGTTAGCCAGTCTGGGTGGGAGCCTGCTGCTAGCAGCTGGTTCATCTGTGCTGCTAGGCATTCATGCACTGCTGTCAGTTTCTTTAGCCAGTAGATGTGGATCATTCCTGGGCCAGGTGCTGTCCAGCTCTTCATGTTCTTGATCCACTGTTGGATGTCTGCTACTATGATGGTGACTGGTTCCTGTTCTGGTAGATTGCTGTGGTCTTCTCTCAGGTCCTGCAGCCACTTTGCCCTGGTGTTATGTGTCTTCTCTTTCTCCCATATGTTCTTCCAATACTGGTCAGCTTCTGCTGCTGGTGGCTCTGCTGTTACTGTGTTGTTGCACTGCAGTTGGGAGTACAGTTACATACATAAATCATACCATCTTACTGTCTCAGTTAATCCATGTAAAGCCAGTCATGTTTTCTGGGGGCCTTCATTTCCAAACATTCTAAGCATGTACGGTGTAGGCAATTTATCTGAGCAAAGACTTTGTCATGCTCTCCCTCAAGTCCCCTCTGCTGTGTGCCAGTAGTCTCTCTGCTTTCAGGAGCATAAAGTTGTGAATCTTACCTTCAAGAAGGAGGGTGTGAATTGAGTTCAAGCTTTTCAGCACTTCCATGACAGACTTCTTTTCCTTTTTCAGTTTCTTGTATGTGTGACCAGAATACCCTCATGAGTAAATGTATGTTCCAGAGGTAAATTTCACTGAACTCCTATTTGAAAAATGTCTGACTCACAGCAGGCAGCAGAAAGAACAACTCAAGGCCAAAAATATCTGCTCATCAGCCTTGCCATGCCTGGAAGTAATGATAGCCATCGTGTCTTGATGGAAAACTAGTTTTCTATATTCTGTATCAAGAAATTCATAATACTCCTGCAACTGCTTGGTTTAGGCCAGGTAGATATGAAATTCTCCATAAATGTCAAAATGGTATCAGTTTAGCATTCTTTGCTTCTGCTCCATGATGTACACATTTTTTTAAAAGGTGTTCCTTGCCAATTAGCATCCCCTTTAGCAACAGCTTCCTTATGTTTGCCAATCATAATTTTCTTCACTGTGCTTTGTTGTTTATTCATTCAGTCACTTCCAACTCTTCGTGACTTCATGGACCAGCCCACGCCAGAGCTTCCTGTCGGTTGTCGCCACCCTAAGCTCCCCCAAGGTCAAGCCTGTCACCTCTAGAATATCATCCATCCATCCTGCCCTTGGTCGGCCCCTCTTCCTTTTGCCCTCCACTCTCCCTAGCATCAGCCTCTTCTCCAGGGTGTCCTGTCTTCTCATGATGTGGCCAAAGTATTTCAGTTTTGCCTTTAATATCATTCCCTCAAGTGAGCAGTCTGGCCTTATTTCCTGGAGGATGGACTGGTTTGATCTTCTTGCAGTCCAAGGCACTCTCAGAATTTTCCTCCAACACCACAGTTCAAAAGCATCGATCTTCCTTCTCTCAGCCTTCCTTGTGGTCCAACTCTCACAGCCATATGTTACTACGGGGAACACCATCACACTGTCAACAAAGGTCCGCATAGTTAAAGCAATAGTGTTCCCCGTAGCAACATATTTATTTATTTATCAAATTTGTCACCACCCATCTCCTCCCACCAGAGGGACTCTGGGCAGTTTACAACAAAGTAATCAATAAAACAATAAACATACAATAAATCACAATATATAAAAATACAGTATATAAATAGACAATAAATACAGCTAAAAATAAAGTCCAGATGGCAATGATCTAATTCAGTCCTTGTGTGGGATGAGCACTTTAGGACACAGGGACAGGTTACTTGCCAGACCACCTCTCCTTGAGGGTGTTTGCCCATCTGACCAGTTTATATAGGGTGGGTGCGCGCCAGTTCCCCTCCCTTAAATGTTGCCATCTGATGGGAGGCACACCTTGGAGGCACACCTTCTTGGTGGCCACCCCAGCCCTTTGGAACAGCATCCCGTCTGAGATCTGAGGGACCCCTACCCTTTTAGCCTTCCAGAGGGCTGTGAAGACCTGGCTGTTCCACAAAGCATTGGGCTAGGATGGGGGGTTGAGCTGTGAGGTTGTTTGGTCTGGCACCTGGGGGAAAAGGTACCTTTGTTTTTATGTTTTATGGATTGTTGTGAGCCACCTAGAGTCATTGCATGAGATAGGGAGTCATATAAGTACTGTAAATAAATAAATAAATATTTTTTTAAAAAAATGATAAAGCACATGTAACACTGTCATCATGCAGATGCTACGACCAGCATACGTGCATGAGATGTCAAGGCAGAACTACACCAGGGTGCCATTTTCATCACAGCATCACTGACAAATACGTCATTGTTTTGGGGTAATTGCAATTTGCTGAGGTTGCCACCATTGGTAGCCTCTCATATGTATTCTTCATCTCAGTTTTCATTGATCACAAGCTACTAGTTGACATTCCAAATTATTCCTGGAATACTTTCAATGAAGTATGATCGCTTCCATCTGAAGCATTGTATGATTTTTTTTTCCAGATGTTTTTAGAGCAATTTCAACAAAATGTGATGCTAATACTGAGATAGCCACCACTTCTGTCTTGGTCTGAGGGCTGAAAATTTGGAAGTTGTCTCAGCATTAAAGAATAGCTTTTTCAGTGACAGAGTATCTATCCTGTGACTTGAAACTACAATTCCTAGAGATGTGCAATGCAAAAGAACTTTGCTACAGTATCAACATTTTTTAATTTGCTATCTGGTCTCACCAAATTCTTCAGCAAAGGATCGTTACCTTGTCGTGGTGCTGGAGCTTGAGCACCTCAGTGATGCCATGAGCTAAACCGTGAAGGGCCACCCAAGACAGGAAGGTCATGACAGAGAGGTCAGACTAAATGCGATCCCTGGGGAAGGTAATGGCAACCCACCCCAGTATTCTTGCCATGAAAACTAAATGGATCAGTACAACCAGAGATATGTCGGTATACCATCGGAAGATGAGACCCCCAGGTCGGAAGATGGTCAAAATGCTACTGGGGAGGAACAGAGGATGAGCTCAACTAGCCCCAGACGTGATGACACAGCTAGCTCAAAGCCGAAAGGACGGCTAGCGGCCGACGGTGCTGGTGGTGAACAGTGAATCCGATGTTCTAAGAATCAACACACCACTGGAACCTGGCATGTAAGATCTATGAGCCAGGGCAAATTGGATGTGGCTATTGGTGAGATGTCAAGGTTAAAGATAGACATTTTGGGCGTCAATGAACTGAAATGGACTGGAATGGGCCACTTCACATCAAATGACCACCAGATCTACTACTGTGGACAAGAGGACCACAGAAGAAATGGAGTAGCCTTCATAATTAATAGTAAAGTGGCTAAAGCAGTGCTTGGATACAACCCAAAAAACGATAGAATGATCTCAATTCGAATTCAGGGCAAGCCATCTAACATCACAGTGATCCAAATATACGACCCAACCACAGAAGCTGAAGAAGCTGAAGTAGAGCAGTTCTATGAGGATCTGCAGCACCTACTGGACAACACGCCTAAAAGAGATGTTATTTTCATCACAGGAGACTGTAATGCTAAGGTGGGCAGTCAGATGACACCTGGAATTACAGGTAAGCATGGCCTGGGAAAACAAAACAAAGCAGGACATAGGCTGATAGAATTTTGCCAAGACAACTCACTCTGCATAACAAACACTCTCTTCCAACAACCTAAGAGACGGTTTTATACATGGACTTCCCCAGATGGACAACACCAAAATCAGATTGACTACATCCTTTGCAGCCAAAGGTGGCGGACATCTGTACAGTCGGTAAAAACAAGACCTGGAGCTGACTGTAGTTCCGATCACGAACTTCTTCTTGCACAATTTAGGATCAGACTAAAGAGATTAGGGAAGACCCACAGATCAGCTAGATATGAGCTCACTAATATTCCTAAGGAATATGCAGTGGAGGTGAAGAATAGATTTAAGGGACTGGACTTAGTAGATAGGGTCCCGGAAGAACTATGGACAGAAGTGAGCAATATTGTTCAGGAGGCGGCAACAAAATACATCCCAAAGAAAGAGAAAACCAAGAAGGCAAAATGGCTGTCTGCTGAGACACTAGAAGTAGCCCAAGAAAGAAGGAAAGCAAAAGGCAACAGTGATAGGGGGAGATATGCCCAATTAAATGCAAAATTCCAGAGGTTAGCCAGAAGAGATAAGCAATTATTTTTAAACAAGCAATGTGCAGAAGTGGAAGAAGACAATAGAATAGGAAGGACAAGAGACCTCTTCCAGAAAATTAGAACCATCGGAGGTAAATTCCAGGCAAAAATGGGTATGATCAAAAACAAAGATGGCAAGGACCTAATAGAAGAAGAGATCAAGAAAAGGTGGCAAGAATATACAGAAGACCTGTATAGGAAGGATAACAATATCGGGGATAGCTTTGATGGTGTGGTCAGGGAGCTAGAGCCAGACATCCTGAAAAGTGAGGTTGAATGGGCCTTGAGAAGCATTGCTAATAACAAGGCAGCAGGAGATGACGGCATCCCAGCTGAACTGTTCAAAATCTTGCAAGATGATGCTGTCAAGGTAATGCATGCTACATGCCAGCAAATGTGGAAAACACAAGAATGGCCATCAGATTGGAAAAAATCAACTTGTATCCCCATACCAAAAAAGGGAAACACGAAAGAATGTTCAAACTATCGAACAGTGACACTCATTTCACATGCCAGTAAGGTAATGCTCAAGATCCTGCAAGGTAGACTTCAGCAATTCATGGAGCGAGAATTGCCAGAAGTACAAGCTGGGTTTAGAAAAGGCAGAGGAACTAGGGACCAAATTGCCAATATCCGCTGGATAATGGGAAAAGCCAGGGAGTTTCAGAAAAACATCTATTTCTGTTTTATTGACTATTCTAAAGCCTTTGACTGTGTGGACCATAACAAATTGTGGCAAGCTCTTACTGGTATGGGGATACCAAGTCATCTTGTCTGCCTCCTGAAGAATCTGTATAACGACCAAGTAGCAACAGTAAGAACAGACCACGGAACAACGGACTGGTTTAAGATTGGGAAAGGAGTACGGCAGGGCTGTATACTCTCACCCTACCTATTCAACTTGTACACAGAACGCATCATGCAATATGCTGGGCTTGAGGAATCCAAGGCTGGAGTTAAAATCGCTGGAAGAAACATTAACAATCTCAGATATGCAGATGATACCACTTTGATGGCTGAAAGCGAAGACGAACTGAGGAGCCTTATGATGAAGGTGAAAGAAGAAAGTGCAAAAGCTGGCTTGCAGCTAAATCTCAAAAAAACCAAGATTATGGCAACCAGCTTGATTGATAACTGGCAAATAGAGGGAGAAAACGTAGAAGCAGTGAAAGACTTTGTATTTCTAGGTGCGAAGATTACTGCAGATGCTGACTGCAGTCAGGAAATCAGAAGACGCTTAATCCTTGAGAGAAGAGCAATGACAAAACTCAATAAAATAGTTAAGAGCAGAGACATCACACTGACAACAAAGGTCTGCATAGTTAAAGCAATGGTGTTCCCTGTAGTAACATATGGCTGGGAGAGCTGGACCATAAGGAAGGCTGAGAGAAGGAAAATCGATGCTTTGGAACTGTGGTGTTGGAGGAAAATTCTGAGAGTGCCTTGGACTGCAAGAAGATCAAACCAGTCCATCTGCCAGGAAATAAAGCCAGACTGCTCACTTGAGGGAATGATATTCAAGGCAAAACTGAAGTACTTTGGCCACATAATGAGAAGACAGGACACCCTGGAGAAGATGCTGATGCTAGGGAGAGTGGAGGGCAAAAGGAAGAGGGGCTGACCAAGGGCAGGATGGATAGATGATATTCTAGAGGTGATGGACTCATCCCTGGGGGAGCTGGGGGTGTTGACAACCGACAGAAAGCTCTGGCGTGGGCTGGTCCATGAAGTCACGAAGAGTCGGAAGCGACTAAACGAATAAACAACAACTCACCAAATTATTTTATGTTTTCTGGATTAAGTGTTTTTTTTTCTTTTTTAGCTTGTAAGAGATGATAAGTCCACAACACCTTTATTTGCCATGGAGATACAGATGACAACAGTATGAATCAAATAGCCAACTTCCCATTCCTGTTGACCATTTTGGTCTTCAATTGGTCTTTAGTTCTGCAGTGAATTTCCACTTTTATCCTGGCATCATCTTCACTGAAAATGAGGAAAAAAAGAAATCCACATCAAAAGAATCTGCAGCTAAAACAGTATTTAAATGATCTAGGTTAGCAACTTCTCTTTCATGCAAACACACAAACACACATACACAACAGCAGCCAAAACCTATCAATACCAAAGACACCATCTGACACCTAGTGACCAGCAATACTTCTATTTATATGCCTGCTAGCCATGACTCCTTTCCTCTGCACATCAGTCTGAAGGCAGGAAGGGAAAAGCAGAGCCTACACCTGGGAATGCCCACTTCTGTTCTTTCCATCTCTGCATGATGTCCTCATCAATGTATGGCTACCATCACTCCATCTGAACCAGTGCCCTTCATGGTACCTTTTCTTATTGCAACATTTCTACACTGCCTAAATGTCTTCTGAAGGTAGGTGTTCCATAGTGTGGGGGCCACCACTGAGAAGGTGTGCTTGCAGACACCCACCCCTTAACCCCATACAGGTGGGAATCCAGAGCAGCCACTGTTGTACTGAAAACATAAGATGGGCTAATTCTGACTGAAAAAAACCAGTCCTGAAAGTATGCTGGTATCATTTTATTTATTTATTCATTTATTCTTCAAATTTCTATCACGGCCCATCTCTCCCAAAAAGGTTAAGGCCCATGTTGGGCCTTAATAATTAAACAGAGAACCTTGAACTGGGCCTGGAAAATGCTGGCAACCAATTCTGAAATTACTTCATCCCATCAGCTGTCAAGCAGCTGCATTTTGCCCCAATTACTGTTTCTGAACCATCTTCAAGGGCAGCTCCAGGCAAAGAAGTACATTTAGCAATCTAACTGCAAAGTTAATCGAAGCAGATTCTCTT
Organism: Candoia aspera; assembly: GCF_035149785.1. Classification (NCBI taxonomy): domain Eukaryota; kingdom Metazoa; phylum Chordata; class Lepidosauria; order Squamata; family Candoiidae; genus Candoia; species Candoia aspera. Next base: position 92,809,527 of record NC_086158.1, on the reverse strand, counting down.
TCCTGGTTGCCCCAATCCTGGACAGTTTGGGATCTTCTTCCCAGCCAGCTACAGTGGGACTGCACTGAAAACCGTGCATGATCCCTCCCCACCCCCCCAAATATTAAATATATGGCAACTTTATTTAAGCTTCCTTTCTATCAGGGAAGGCAGTTTTGTTTTGTTTTGTTTTTTCATTACCCCTACTGGTATTCTAGCAACAAGGAGACTATTAAGCAGCCCCATTTATGCAATGATCCTTCCTTTCTTGAACTTTGGGGAAATAATTGTTCCCTTATGGGAAATTAGCATGGTGGGATGAGAACGAAGGGGTGAAGATGGGAGGAGAAAGGGGGTCTTGAAAATCAAAGGCAGAATTCACTCTGCTTGGCAGTGGTTGCTTTTATTGTGAAATCAGCAGGGCTCCCCCCCCCCCCAGATGACGTTCTATTGACCCCCGAGGCTCTCTACTAGTGCTTTTCCCGTGGGCTGCTTTGGAAATAGAACAGAGCACCTCCTCTATGCTCTCGGCTGGGCTGTCGGAAGCTTGACAACAGCCAGGCAACCATTGTGCAGAAGCCTCCAACTAAGACTGTGTTCTTGTTTCTTTGTGCCTCCCCTCACTCGCTGCATTCATCGATTGCCTCCCTCCTTAAAAAAAAAGGGGGGGGAGAAAGAAAAATACATGGAGAGATTATCTATCTTTTCCTTCTGCCTATATGCTATTGAGCATAATAGACTCTGCTGTGGGGATTTGGCTTAATAATGCAAACTCTTATTTATGGAAGCAAATTCCCAAGGCTTGGTCACCCCCTAGCTTGGCTACAGAACAGAAGCCAGGAGGAGCAGAGGCAGGTAGAACAGGAAGGCTGATGGGGCTGTTTTGAAGGGTTTTTCTCTTTCTCTTCTCTCTCTTTCGTAGCACACATCAGTGCTGAATCAAAGCATTTCGTATAAAGACCTTTTCCATTGATTTCTAGGAAACGGGCAGCAGCAAACCATACAAGGACTGGACTGGTCTTTGGTGATTGGTAGGCTGATCTTTAAATACAAGGTGGGCACAGGAATATCTCTGGTTTGGGATGGGGGAGAGGCCGGTTGCAAGCCAGATGTGTTCTCCGTATACTCTTTGGAAAACAACCCATGGAAATTCTATACTCTCAACTCCAGAGGATATTCTTTATGGGGTGGGGAGAGCTGTAGCAGCCATTTTTCAGAACAGCCAATCTTTCCCCACAAAAGGTGAACCTACTGCTGTTGGCATATATTGCCCAGTAATTGACGGCTTCAATCTTCCTTATTCAAGCCAATCCAAAGCTGCTCCTGGCACCATTTTTTTTTTTTTTTTACATTTCCTATTGGGTACGTAGGGGTGAATGTTTGTGGGGGTATGTGTGTCTACTTTCTCCTCCTCTTCATCATGAAACTCCTGCCAGCTCACCCCTTGCCCCCTTAATTTCTGATTCTTATTTAATGTTACTTGTAGGGATTCTCTTGTCCAATGATAGTGTGCAATTTGCACTGAAAGCAAGTTTGGCTAAAAAGGCAGATTCAAATGCAATGCCCACCACTTACACAGATGAGATCAGGTGCAGAAGTCATATGTGATGTGAAGTCACTTCATTGAGGTGCTTCACATCTGCTAGGCCCAGTGGCCAGACCATTATTGCAAACAACGGAAGATGCTCAGATGCATGCACCATGCATTTATTATACATGCCCAGAGGCTTCTTCTGGATACTGAATTATCAGATCAGGCTTTGGAGCAATTCAAGGGATAACATAGAATCACAGAATTGTGGGACCTGGAAGGAACCACCAGGATGATCTATTCCAATCCTCTGCAAGGAAAAGCAGTTGGCTGTCCAGCCTTTTCTGTTAAACCTCCATAGAACCCAAAGGAAGACTGATGTACAAGTCTTGCCATCAGGAAGTGTGACTGGTGAGATTGGCTGCTGATCCTCCTTCTCCATGTTTCAGCAGCCAATCAGAAGACAGAGATTCAAGCCTCATATATTAAACTGATGCATGGTACATACATGTATTGCTTCCCCCTGCCCATTGCAGCTTAAATGATATAAAACAAAACATTTTATTTAAATGTATAACTCTCTATCAACAACCCCCCAGCAAAAAAACCTTATTCTCAATTATTTAAAGAGGCAGGCTGCAATTAATGTCCCAGATATCAATTTATCAGCTCCTGTGGAAACAGTGTTGCATGGTATTTATTATTATTGTTATTGTTATTGTTATTATTAATTAAAAATACCTATATTTTGTCTCCCTAAAGAAGTTCACTTCAAGGAAATACAATCCTGATTTAATTAAAGGAAAAAAAAAACGAGAAAACTAAAACGTTACTTTAAAAAAAAAGTGGAGCAGCCAGCAAAATTAAAGAACCTTTAGAAACATATTCAAAGTCTGGTGAAATAAACATCTTGACTGCTTACTAAAAAGTAAACTTTCCTTCAAATTGAGTTTGATTCCTGGTGTCATGCCCCAATACGTTCCTTGATAACAATGCAGAAGTGGTTTACCATTGCTTTTTTCTGGGATATTTTCTCAACTTCTCAGTCCAGCCTATAACCCTGGGTTTTTACCAATGGTCTCCCAACCAAGGACTAATAGAATGACCCTGTTCAGCTTTCTGAGCTTAGCCAAGGTTGGCTCAGTGCTGCCACCCAGCAGGGCACCATAAAAAAGTAACAATGACAACTTCCCTGGTGAGAGAGTCAGATACCCGGCTCGTGAGTTTGCAAATATCACCCCAGTGCAGTTGAAATTCAATGTGAAGCCACTTTCTGTCATTTTATATCTATGGCAAGTGGCTGTCAGGCTCCATGATTTACCCACAGTCACTGCGATAGAAAGCTCAACCATCCCATAGTCCATATAGGAATATTTCTGATTCCATACAAGCTATGCTCCAATGGGCTACATAAATATGTCTGAGAGGCAAAGGCCCACCGTTTCAGAAACATCTCTGCCATCATCTTCTGCCTTCCTGCCCCTGCCAGTTCAGCAGTATCATGCCTGAACCTAAATATAATTCTCCAGGATTTCAACTGAACACAGTTCTTTATGTATTCTACGGATCCATTTAGACTCAGGAGGATCACTGCATTAGCTTCAATAATGCTCCTTCCCCAACCATCCACTTGCTTTACTCCTCCTCTAATATTTGATCATAAGTCCCTGGGAGAACGCTTACCTCTTTCCCATAGTAATCAATACAGCTTAGAAGTGTTTTGTTTGGGCTAAATTATAGGCTCTGTCTGGCCTGTAGGTCTTACAGCAAACCAAAAAGTATAAAGGACTATAATCCAGGTCCTCCCGCTCCCCCTCCCCCTCCATCATTATCATTACCCTCCTTCATCTTTAAAGAATGTATTTGTCCTTGTAAACCCATCCCTGGTAGTTGTGGCATTATCTTCTCTTAGCCAATTGCATTGTTAACATACTACCTGAAGACATGCATTATTTTATCTGTCCTGAATTTCTACTCTTAGCTTCACCAGGGGGACTCCAAGTTGCAGTGTTTTAGGATACCATCCATATCCTCTGAAGTTTTACAAACTTTATTACATCTTGTCTGAATCCAGCACCCCAAACACTGGAACGTTTCTTATAACAGAGGAGTTCCAAACCCTTGACCATTTTGGTGGGTCTCTTCCGGCTCTTGTTCCAGCTCCATGACCTTTTTAAGGTGCAGCTACTCAGGATACCAAAGCTCCTTCAACATTAGTGATTTATAGCATCTTCCAGCATCCGCTGTGATGACATAGAGCCTCCAGCAATGGCTGGATAATGTGAGAATGCACTATAAATCACCTGTATGGAAATGGTTCCCATCATTTTGTATAAAGCATTCCAGAATTTGTGATCCACAAGCAGTGTAGAGCCCATGAGGCAGGATCTTTAAACTGCTGCAAGTCTGAGCAGGAAAACATGCTTCTAGAGATCCTGGTAAACTGCTGTACTCATATCGACAAGATCATTAGGATTGGCTGAACTCCAACTGTGCAGTGCTGTTCAATTATGTAGCAGTGTTAGCTAGGATTTCAACCTTGTTTAGATTCAGGCCATGGTCTCCAAAATGCCATCATAAGAGCAGCCTGGGAATTTAATTTTCATCTTATTGTTAAAATCGCCTGCAAGAATTGGATCTGGCCATAATCAGATAAAAGGTCCTGCACTGGGCACATCATCCCTGTGATTCACTCAGGCAGTGTTTATCTGAAAAGCCATTCTCTATCCCATGAAAAATAGCAGGAGGTTCCATTTCTTTATCATTTCAAACTCACTCATCCTTTGCCATCAGCCTGTAGGTGAGAAGCCTAGATTGATGATGCTCTCATGACTGTCCTTATGATGACTTTTGATACAAGAACAAGAGATCACTGATGGAATGGAGGGGAGCATCCTGTTGGATGTTGACCTTTTCAGTATTTCACATTTTTGACTCACTGGCCATTCTGTCTGTTGGCTGCATGCACTACAAAGGCAATCAACATTGTCATTCATGGCTGTTAGTAAGCTATAAGATGGCAAAATATGAGGGAATAATCTTGCTGGTTGGAAGACCTACAGTACGCACATTTAAACCTCAGTGCCCTTGAGGAGTAGGAGCTCATCTGAAAGGGTACAACTCAAATCCTTAACAGAAATAAGGGAAGGGATAGAGATTTGGTGAAGATATGCAAATTTCATTCTGCAATCATATTGATAGATCAAACTTCATTGCCACAAACAGTGGTGGATGGATCTCCTTTGTGGACAGACTTTTGCAAGTGTTAAATCACACTTAATTTCCTATGTATTCAATTTGGGAAGATGGGAGAAAGCCTGTCTCAGACCTGTTCTAATTTAATCTTCTGGGTGGCTTAGACAAAGAGTTGCAAGTAAGAATCTTGGAGGTATAGTATTGGTTAGATACAAACACTATGGAGAGGGCAGAGCCATCAGCAGGTTCCACCTTGCTCATAGTACTGACTGCCTCAGAAATGACACCTTGCATACAGGCAAAGAATTGTGAATACTCAGACATATCTGCAACAAAGTGTTGAGAAGGCCAAGGTCTGCAGGCTAAGTGAATCATCAGTACTATAAATGCAAAGTAAATGCTTGAGAATTGTGTACCACTTCTAGAAGGCTAAAAGGTCCTGGGATCAAATATGTATTACCATTCAAAAGATTCTTAAAGTAAATATACAAAGAAAACCAGAACATTTTCTTTTGGGATCGATGGAAAAGGAATTAGAGAAACAACATGGAATGTTGCTGTTATACATGATCACGGCTGCAAGATTGTTACCTGCACAATGATGAAAAGATCCACAAATACCTATGGTTGAAGACTGGATTGTTAAACTAATGGACTTGGCTCAAATGGCTGAATTAACAGCTTTAATAGAGATCATTCTGCTTCTGCATTTAGATCAACTTGGCAACCACTTTTGGACTACTTGCTTGTAATAGAAAAAAAATGATGTTTTGATTTTGGGTTTTAGAGATTAAATGGTTTGCTCTTATAGAAATAATGTTAAGATAGGCTAATTAATTGTAAGAGATTAGATTTGTAAACTTACCTATATCTGTTTCAGAGAAAGTCGGAAGTCACTTTCCTTTTCTGTTTTCTTTCTACTGACACTTTTATAGTTTGTTCTTTTTTCTTTAGTTCTGTTTTCTGTCTGTTCTACATTCTCTTCTGTTTGTATCTTAACCATATTTAGAAAATAATAAAGTTTTATTTAAAAAAAAGACAATTGTGTACCACTTCTAAGCTAAGCAACATCTCACTTACGCTGCTCTGGAAGGTAGAGTTCAAAGCCTACAACAGTGTATAGTTTAAATCTTGTTAGTCTGGGAAAACTGATATTATTCAGTATTAATACTAGGACTGCCTGCCTGTGTGTACAAGGCTGCCAGGTCAACAGGTATATTTGTAATAAAGGAAATGTTAAAAAGATTATCCACAGGAAGCTGTATGGACAAGGAAAGAGACTCTGTAAAAGCTGTTCCTGGGACTTGGTAAGGGTTGGAGATGTAGAAGAACCTTAAAATATCATATTTAACTGAAAGTGGATTGCAACCAAACTACAGTGAGTAGTTGTAAAACTGTGCATAAAATATGTGTATCTTGCAAAGGGGTCTTTACAAATAAAAATTCTGTTCATAGCACCATATGTTAATTAGTGAACTAAGATCTTGGAACACCTAATCTCCTTCTCCTTCTCCTTCTCCTGGGAAATAAGAGCTCTGCTGTTGCTGATGTTTTCAGATCTTTAAACCAGTGATTGTTGTTGAGGATCAACTGACAAACGGGTGTCAATAAGCCTTTCTTACACTTGAATAAATATGATACCTACTGTACTGTGGCTAAAATCATCTGTATATTACAGCTACAAATATATCTTCCAATTAAAATTCCTGAGGTAACTGAAATACTTCTTCTTTACAACCAATGCATCATCATTATGACATTATTAACTTCTGTCTATCCCCTTCCTAGGGGACGCGGTGGTGCTGCGGGTTAAACCGCTGAGCTGTCGATCGGAAGGTCGGCGGTTCGAAACCGCGCGGCGGGGTGAGCTCCCGTTGTTAATCCCAGCTCCTGCACACCAAGCAGTTCGAAAACATGCAAATGTGAGTAGATTAATTGGTACCGCTTCGGCGGGAAGGTAACGGCGTTCCGTGAGTCATGCTGGCCACATGACCCGGAAGTGTCTGCGGACAACGCCGGCTCTAAAGGCTTAGAAACGGAGATGAGCACCGCCCCCTAGAGTCGGACTCGACTGGACTTTACGTCAAGGGAAACCTTTACCTTTACCTATCCCCTTCCTGCCCACAACAGAATATTCATAAGTGCAAATAAATCTAAACATTTTAGTAAACAATAATCTCATTTGTAGCCACAACCCAGTCCAGACAGATTTGCTACTCAAGTAATTAACACCCTTGCAAACTGCTTCTGCCCAATTTTCCCCAGTTCTGTTTACTTTGCTGATCCCCTCTGAGCTGCTTCCTATGTCTTTCCTGAAGCAAAACCATCCCATTCCTAAGGTTAACTTAATCATGGTTTATTCAACTCAGTTTTGGAGTATTGCACAATGCATTGAATTATAAACTAATCAGGCCTGCTGATTAACATAGCTCAATAAATGTTAGGTAAAATTAAAGCCCAGTTAAATACCACTTAAAGTGGGGCTACCAGAACTGTGTGCAAAAATCCAAAATGCCAATAGATGGCAACAGTGAAGAGAGCTTTCCATATCTCTTTGCTGCCATTTAGTGGCCCTCTGGATTTTTGCAGACCAGATCTGGGGGTCCTAAGAAAAAGTAGGCAGAATAGAATCCACACAAGATCTTCCCCAGAATCACATCTTGCAGAGCATTTGGCTGGAATGGTCATGAATGATCATCATCCTATTAATTTGGATTCTTTTTGACTTACTGATCTTGAGGATCTGGAGAGGACGCACAAAGTCCTCCTTACCTGGCCCTTCCCCCTCGTGTCTATTTAAATGGGCCAGAATGGGACAAGTTACGGGACATGCATAATCCCCTTTATAGGAGGGGTATTTTCCCCACTACCTAAAGGATGTTATAGTAAGACTTGTATTGGTGGCAGCTTCCCTTGATCTGAGAGTCCCATGCAGTTATAGGCCAGCCTCAAAGATTCCATTCCTGGAAAACGTGGCAGAGAAAAGGGTGGCCTTTCAGGTCCAGATGCACTGAATCAGGTCCAGATGTGCTGAGACACACACACATCTCCTGTTTCAATATCAGAGGAAGATTCTCCACTATTCGTGTAAAGGGGTTGAGTAATTGTTTCGTTTTGAAAGAAAACCTGACATGATGCAGATGCAGGGAAGCCTGTTTTGGAGATATTTCTTATTTATGACTTTCTTTCCTTGCCTAATTTATCTTATGCCTCCTAGTGAGCAGCTGTCCATGCAGCGTACCTTATTTAAAATGACAGCTAACTGAACTGAGCACAAGGCTATGGCTGCACTCAAGGTGTAGCTTGCAAAGAGAATTTTGCTTCCTCTGCTGGAAAGGAATTGCCAGTTGGTTAGATCAAAAACAGCGTCTTTGCCCTCTTTTGATGAAACTGGGCAGGGTTTGACTGTGAAAGGTGCCACTGCAGGAAATATGCGAGCATTGTTTGGGGGTGGGTGGGATGGAAACCTTCCCCTTTATGCACATTTTTTTCTTGTTCATTGCGAGCACTGATTTGCTGATGCTTAGGATATGGAGGAAACGGTGACTCTTGTCCCCATGGCCGAAACAACTGGGCTCAGTCTTCCTACTTGCCCAGCTCCTGTGCAAGAGAAGAGGGGTTAATTTGTTTATGCAGAAACAAACAAACAAAGCATTGCCTGTTCACCTGGCACTCAGCCCCTGCAAACAGCCCCATGCTCTTTTATCAGTGGATGCAAAACATTGCCAAAAGTGTCCAGAGAAGACACTCATTTGACAAGGAAAGAAAGATGTGGCCCACAAAACTCCTAACTAGTTTAAATTGCCTTGGGGTGTAATCTCATCCCCCAGAATTATCATACCTGGTTTTTCATGAAGGGATTGCATCTGCATGTCTAACTATCAGTTCATGTTGCACAAATGCAAATATACTATCCCATGCATTTTATGTCAACTACAGTGAGTATCTGTAAATAAGATCTGGAAGGTTATGAGCAGTGTTGCATAACAATCTCTCTTTTTCAAAGAACCCCTGAATTAAAATAAAAAAGCAGCACTCAAACTATCTTCAAAATCTGAGAAGTTCAGCCCTGGAGATTACGAGTAAGTAAACTAAGGTCCTTGACTTCGAACACATACCTACTTTTCCACTGTCTGAATGCTGGACCACAAAATATATTCTCGAATGCCTCATGGCCACCTCCTTTATATATATGGCCAGCCACACTCACTCCCACTTTCTACACCTTCTCATGCTGGACAGATGATTGAGTAGCAGTGCTTCCAGTTGGAAAGAAATAATAGGAAGTTATGGCTATATATGTATCCTGCCAACAGCCAGCCAGCCAGCCTCAAAAATTTAAATTGGCAGATTCTTAGAGATTCTCACACACAAACACACAGAGACACAATCTAGCTAGATTGAGATTTAAGAGCTCGAAATGAGGGCACATCTACAATAAATCAGATGCATAGTAACTGCCCCCTCATTTGGCCCCCAGGAATCAAGTCAGACTGCAGGGTCTCTCTTCCCCATGCCATTTGATTCTCAAAACCATCCCAGGCAGAGAGAATGATTACGTGACCAGATTAGCCCAGGTCAAAGCTTTTGGCTCAGCTCTAATTAATGGTACCAAAACTGTATAACTGTGTGTATGAGTGTGCACACATGTAAATGTATATGTATGTATGTGTTATACGTGTGTGCATGTGTGCAATGTCCTCTGCAATTCCACATCTGTTTAATTTTTTTTTGTACCACTTTTGAATCAAGAACTGTAATTTATTTGGAAGTAGAGGGTCTGGGAGCCATGGAAATTGCTTGCTTTTCAGCACTAGTTAAGCATTTCCTTCTGTCTGACCTAACAAACCCATTCTTTACCCCATCGCATGAGTTTGTGGGAGTTACAGCATCATTTTCTCAGGACCCCAAAATTACCTTCATGATGGGCATGTAGATCTCCTAGACTAGCTCCTTGGAATGAATAGATGCACAATATTTGACTGAGGAACTGTTCTGAAAAATAAACTTTCTGATACTCTGTTTCAGAACATGCCGAAACTTTGAGATTCTCCAAATGCATCTTGATAATTATTTCAGGGGTAAAAAAAAAACTTCATCTCCCTTGATCCCATTTATACTTCCTCTCTTGTGATGAAAAGAAGAGAAAAGGAATTCTCCAACCTGTGGGGCTGGTAGTCCTTTGTTTCAGCTTAACACCCAAAGGACTGACCCCAAAGCCAATCAGATGAAATGCTGTCTGGGGGGTGGGGAAGAGTTAAATACAGGGCTTTGGATTAGGGTGCAACACTGTCCTTCAACCTCAGCCTGGGGTGGGTCACATAATTTTACTTATAAAATTCACTTATAAAGTTTATATACTGCATTTCCTTTCCTTTCTTCAGCAATCCCAGAGTGGGGAAGAACCTTTTTGCATATGTGTCTGGCTCTGCAATATTCTTCCACAATTTCTTCAGTTGTGTTGCACTGCAACTTCATTGCAACTGTTTGTTGCAGGCTGGGAGACACTGGGACCCCATCAAAGCAGGGATGGGCAATTTGCAACCCCAGTTATTACCTCTAGCCAAACACTGGTGAAGCAGCTTCCCATCTTTTTAAAGAAGGAAACCCACAACCATTTCAGTGTAAAAAGAGGGGGGAATCACCCTCTTAAAAATCCTGAGGAGAAAAAAAAGAGGAAATCCTGACTTTATCCAATCCACTTTGTGTTATTGCCTTTTCTTGCCATCTTTCCTTCCTCCCCCAAAACATTAACTTAATTTCCTGGCCACGCCTGTATTATACTAGGTGCCTCCAACCTTCTCTTAATTTGGACAGCTCAGGAACTCCTCAAATATGATAATGTTTTGTGCTCATCAAGTTCTCATTCTACTTAACCAAGTAGAACGGTTGGCTCTAACCAAACCAACCAAAAATACACAAGTGTATTTTTAACATGGGAATTTCCTGAATCACTACTTGGGCTACACTTTCCTAACTTTTTGATTTATACACCTACTGTCAGTTCTGTAAACCACAGTAGTCTCTTAGCTCCGTGGCCTCAGTAGTGACTTTAGTTCCTTGAGATTCCCTTCCCTTCCCTAGAATCAGAGTATAGATCCCTTTTTCCACCCCAAATTGGGTCTCCCCAAAGTTGTTGCTAGGGGGTGGTGCTCATCTCCATTTCAAAGCCGAAGAGCTGGCGTTTGTCCGTAGACACTTCCTCCATGGTCATGTGGCCGGCATGACTACACGGAATGCTGTTACCTGCCTGCCGAAGTGGTCCCTATTAATCTACTCACATTGGCATGTTTTCGAACTGCTAGGTTGGCAGGAGCTGGGACTAGCAACGGGAGCTCACCCCGTCACGCGGATTTGAACCGCCGACCTTCCGATCGGCAAGCTCAACAGCTCAGCGGTTTTATAAATACATAAAAATACAAATACAAAGTCTAAGATATAAAATATAGTATATAAAATATACGGTTCAAGATGGGACGCTCTTAATCTTGGCATATCCAATACAATAAGATATCCAGTACTCTTGACTCAGGAATTCAGTAAGGGATCAACCGGCTTCTGCTTGGCTCACATTCTGTTCCCTGTGATTTCCCCAGCACCTTCCCTACACTCTCCCTTTTGTTCAGGTGTGTATGCCATGATTCTGGGCTAGGTTTTTTATTAGATTTTCCTTATTTGAACCACCTCTGTAGACTCAGAAGCACCCATTGCTGATTAAGAGACGTTTGTGGCTTTCCAACCAACGTCTATTCATGAGACAACTCAGTTGCAGTATGAGTTCAATATTTTTATATCACTCCCCTTTCTGAGTATACAAGAACAGTTGCAGAATTATTATCCTGGTGGATGTTTGAGGATCTGTGATGAGTTGCTGAGAGTCACTTATGTATGGAGTCTATGAATTATTGACTCTAAAGCCAGAGGTTTATTCATTCAATAGCAACTTGAAAGTGGAGGACATTGCACTATGACTTTCAAGCCAAATGTAGCTATTCACACACTTAGCTACCTTCTCCTTCATTCCTCTTTATATCAGTGACTTAGCCATTCCATCTTGTCTTCACCACCTACAGCTCAAAAGTCCAACTGTTTGGGGAAATATTACTGCTAAGTTGTCTAAGGAGCCAGCATGATTAGCCCATTTAATATTTATGATAAAAAAAAGCACACACTTTGAGTTTCCAACCATGCATAGCTCATTGGAAAATGAGGTTCTGAGGATTTCTTGGCTCTAAAACAAGATCAGCTGAAGCACTTCGTCTTGATGTCCTCCTCCGTGTGTTGAAATTACATTACATTTTATCTATGCTGTTCCACTGTATTAAACGCAGCTCCCTGAGCCTTACGTTACTAGTATCTTAGCAGCATTCCAATCTTTATTTTGATGAATTTGAATTCCTGGGCTTTTCCCCCCTCTATTTCTATTCCTAAAAATGCTCTGCCCTTCCAAGTGCTATGACATCTTCATCAAGCCTTCTTTCTTAAAAATTTAATTAAAAATCTAGATTTCTAAATTTCAGCTATCGGTATCCCCAGCTGTGACAATTAACGCATGCACAACAGTCCTTTACAAAAGGCATACACAGCCACAGAAACACACGCACACTGAAAGGAACATCTGTTGGGTACACATGCATACATGTAATATCACATGCATATTATTTGCATACACGTGCAGCATCATTGAAGAAAAAAGAAGGAAGACAATGCAGTTTCACATAATCCCATTCTTCTGGCAAAAAGATTTAAAGGTGAAGTCAAAAGCTTTACAAAAGACTAAGATTTAAGCTGGGTCTTCATTAAAAATTGAGAGAAAACTTGCTGTAGAGCCACCTAGGTATGTTATTCTAATTCATTCCAAGCCATGGAGATGAATGAATAAAGCCAATCTGATCTAGGAGGGGGTCTCCTTCAGCTATTCTGTAAAACAGCATTGAGCTGGCCTGAGCACAGAGGAAAATGCATGTGCTCCATGTGCTCCGAACCTTAGTTTTACCCTGAAGTGCGTCCTGCCTCTCCCTCCCTTTCTTCATCCCTCCCTTCCAAGCAATTCTCTTCAAACAAAAGAAATCCAAACAATTTTTTTTTCCTATGCCTGGAAGAGATCAAACTTTGTTTCAGTGGGATTCAGCACAGAATGTGCTGCCATTTTAAAAAAAAAAAGTTATGCTTCTGAAAGGCAGGATGGACCTTTTCCATTTAACCACCAATGCCTGAACGGAAGAACTGATTTGCAGTCGAGGCCATGTTTGACTTCCTCAGAAATCAGGAGGTATTGATTTGTGTAGGGGGGTTTTTCCCCCTCCCCCTCAACAGATCCTCTCTTCACTATTTCTAGCTTCTTGCTGTGGCTTTGGAGCAGCTGCGGCCCAAAGCATTGTGGGAACGGCTTTCACATCTGAGCCCATTAGTCACCAGATGTCATCTGCTGCTGCCAAAGCTTCAAACAGCCGAGCAGACAACGTCCCCTGCATGCTGAACATCTGAATGCCGACTCCTTCAATAATATGGACAGCTCAATGGGTTCGAATGACATCCCAGAACAAGCTGACCTCAAAGCCATGTTTATACTGACACCTACAGCTTTTGAAGGAAATGCAGGCAGGCTCAAACAATTTTCTGTGCCAGCACGCGAGCTGTTTCTTTCACGTTTATTTCAAGAAGAAAGGGGACAGGAGAACAGAAAGTCCTGCTCTTTGAAGGAGGAGTGGAGTGAATTTGCTAGACAAAATAGGCTCTTGATTGACTTTTGCATGTGATGCTTTTCATTTACTTTCTCTGGGCAGGAGCATCAGGCAGAGTGTTTAAAAAAGGTGCTTTGGATCCAAGGAAAACATGGACGTGTGGATGTCATCCCACTGGGGTAAAAAATAACGTGGGCTTATTAATTCTCATGCATTGTTAGACTCTGAAACAATGGTGGGAATAAATCCAGTTTCAGGGAGGACTTTGATTAACCGCTTGCAAGATGGGCGGTGCAGAAATGTGATATAAAATAAAATAAAATAAATACCATCAGGGAGTCCCTTGGCCTGTGCTACTCAGTAGAATCAGGATGGGCAAACCAGGGAGCAATAGAGATGTGCAAAGCAATTAAGAAGTCCTCTACAAAGCATGCTGCAGAGGCAAAAAAGTATGTTTTGTTAAGAATGTTAAGATGGATGCATCTTCTAGAAGCTTTTGAGGGCTTGCTCAGATGACTTCCACATTCAAAGAGTGCTCTGAAGATTATGTTGGCCTAAGCCAAGTGTTTCATTGCTACCTGTTGAGGCAAGGTCCCCCAGTGCAGTGACTTCAAGGGCCTTCCCAGGGAATATTTGTGTGGACCATACAGATATGTTGCTTTACTGACGGTTCAGCAGAAGTGTTGTTCTTGTGCAAATCACCCCTAGAAAGCCCTTAAGGCAGAACACTGACCCTTCTGGGATAGGTTCAGTACTTTGGGAAGTTCTTCTTGGAATGCTTTGCACAACCCTAACAGATCGTTTTAGAAGGAGATAACTTCATCAAGTTCAAACTAATGGGGGAAGCAAAAACACTTCTAAAAAATTGTTCAGCTTTGCTGTAGGTCTCTGTATGGCTCCTCCTGGTAAATGCATCTCTTGACCCTCCACAGGGCCAGAAAATGTGGTGAAAATGACCCTAGGAAAAAAACAGAAACCCCAAACCAAAATGGAGGCCCTAACCTTTGTATTGGTGGTTGATTTACAAAAAATGTATTTGTTGGGTGTTTGAAGATGGACCTTGCCTACTTGCTTTCTAAAGTAACTTTACAAATGGGGATGAGTGAGAAATGCATTTCATTCATGCTTCCATGTAAATTTCAGGAGCCAACTCACGCTTCCCAAATATATATGTGTACTGGAATACATTTCTGTGCCCAAACCAACACTTTTCCTGTTTTCTTCTGCAGTGCCACTTACAGTTCAAAAAGCATGCTTCCCAAGACAGATGTTAAGGATAAACACACACAAAGATGCAGGTATTAGGACCAATATACACAACACTACAGTGCTAAGGAAAGCATATATACTGTAGCAATGTGTATGCTGCAAGAAATGTGCACAGCAATCCTAAGAAACTTCCACATAAATTTTAAAATTATCATTACTGAATTGCAGACTGATACAGAAATGGTCTGAATTAAATTCTAGGTTGGAGAAATGAGGAACAGAACTTAATTCCAGTAATGGATTCATACTTCCCCTCTTAGAAAGATATAGGGATGTCACATGGAACTATTCTCAATCCATTGGAAGGCTTATTAGTGTTCTGATATGTTCAAAACATCTATATATTGTATTTTTTTTTTAAAAAACTGTATATTTTAATGTGCCCTAAGTGAGTAAAAATAAAAAATACAGATAAATGTACAGCTAAAGTATAATACATACATTAATTAAAGCAATTAAAACTATGTCAAGAAGAAGGACGCTTGCTTCCACAGTTGAAAACTTGTTTTCTGTGTGCTCCACCCCTGCAGCAAGTTCTGTCTGTGCACTGGATGGATCTTGCAAAGAACCAATTCATACTGTGGATTCAGCTGGATGAGATAGTCAGATCTTCTATTTGATCTGAAGGGTTAAATCAAGTTGATTTGCCTCATTGATTTGAATTGGGGCTTCAATAAAAAGTATGGACCAAGCCTGTAAGCCTTTCATAAGGCACTGAAGACCTTGCTGCTTCCCCAGATGTTAGGGCCAGGAAGTTAGCTGAGCTCTGCTGCTGTTAATGTGCTTTTTTATGATTGGGATTCTTGTGTTAACCTTGGATGCTGTGGGTTGTACATTGTGGTTTGTGGTTTAACCCTTGTACACCCCCAAGAGTCACTGTTGTGAGATGGGCGGCCATAATTAAAAATAAATAAATGAGAGAGGTAACAGGCCCAAAGCCAGCAAGCTACTTGGTTAAGTGGAACTTGAATCTGAGTCTCCCCAGTTTCGTTCCAGAACCTTGACAATAACTTAGAGGATGGACCATTCTGTGACTGTTCTTGAGCCAGGGAACCTGATCTGAGGTTTTATAACAGAAAGGAGATTTATTTATAGAAAATGTATTATAGGGAACAGCAAAGCCTAGCTCTAAGTTAACTACATCCTAACAGGTAGTAAAGGTAAAGGTAAAGGTTTCCCTTGACGTAAAGTCCAGTCGAGTCCGACTCTAGGGGGCGGTGCTCATCTCCGTTTCTAAGCCTTGGAGCCGGCGTTGTCCATAGGACACTTCCGGGTCATGTGGTCAGCATGACGACTCGGAATGCCGTTACCTTCCCGCCGAAGCGGTACCTATTGATCTACTCACATTTGCATGTTTTCGAACTGCTAGGTAAGCAGGAGCTGTGTATGTGCTTTGGAAGAAAGACAGAAAGAGTAACCACAGTTTAGCAATCCCAGAGATAAATAGCAGGCAGAGTAACAGAGAAAAGTGGACAAGGGTAAATCCTTAATTTCCTATTTACACCCTATTGTTCCTATTTGCCTCAGTAGGTTCCAAGGTGCTGAAGAGTCAGTACCATTGGATTCATTGCTCCAATGATAGTATCATGCTGTACCTATTCAGCTACAATCTTAGCAGACTTCACTTTCAGGATGCGTTATTTGATGGAATGGCATCATCTGAA
The DNA here is from genome assembly GCF_035149785.1 of Candoia aspera. Classification (NCBI taxonomy): domain Eukaryota; kingdom Metazoa; phylum Chordata; class Lepidosauria; order Squamata; family Candoiidae; genus Candoia; species Candoia aspera. The sequence continues at coordinate 92,793,205 of NC_086158.1, read as the reverse complement.
AAAAGGCAGCCTACACACAACTAGGCACATCTTATTTACAACCTACCTGGATCAAGCCCTCCTTCTGCCTTTTGCCTTCTGTCATCTGTTTCTTGCCAGTTCCTGTTACCACCATGTTCTGTTATAGAGATCATAGGGTACTTAATTAGCACTGGTTGGCATTACATGATGTTGAATGGAATGTGTGACTAATAAATCAACTGTGATTGATTCATTACATAATCAAACAACAGTTGCATAAGCATGTCACATGCAGAATTTATTTTCAGCCAGAAACCCACAGTCAATTGCTTTAATCTGAAATAGGAGGAGTGCCCCTTATCCAGCAAAAATTGGGCCTCATCTAAGTTTAATTTACAGTGTGGGCATACACTTCAAGAGAGAAATAATCTAAGATAGCTTCAGAAGCATCCAGTAGAAGAAATTATTTGGGAAAGAAACTGTTTAGGGAACTGTTGAAAGAATTTATACTTCATCAGAGAGGATGGGAACCTATAAAAGGGAAGATATAAACATACTTCTGTATGTAAAATGTTGTTAGAAAAGGGGAGGGGGGATTAATGATAAATTGTTCACCATGATAACAGAAAGTAAGCCTAGAAGCAAGACACTGTGTGTACAAAAAGGAAGACTTGGGTTAACCAGAATGAAAAGGCTTTCCTTCCTCTGGTTTGGATTAGAAAGGTGGTACAATCCCATAATTGGTAATATATTAAAAATTAAAACCCACCAGGAGTAGTTGAGGGGACAGTAAATAAACATCTGGCAGAGATTAAATGGGTCTAATTATTTCTGCCTAGGCTACATAACCACTGAAGAATTCCTCTGATCATGTGGTACCATGAATTTATAAACTAGTAGAATTCCTTAATAGCAGCTCTTTGTGTCTGTAATGGTATGTGGGAATGACCTTGGGAGACAGGGCAAAGAGACGCAACCAAGGGAGTGGTCAGATAAAAGGCAGCTGAGCCTCCAGCAGGAACATGGATGAGGCTAGTCTCAGAAGAGACTCTCCATAGTATCTTGGGCTGTAAAGGGGACCGGGGGGTGGGGGGGAGATGCATCTCTCCCCCTTCACACTGTAGTTGTCTAAAGTGCTCTAATTCATGTGACTCCAGCCAAATCATTCAAGAATGCATGAAAATTACAGCCCCAGTAAATATGCAGAGTTTTCTCATCTCAGGAGAGATCTGGCTATATCAAGCTCCCCTTTCAGATATATATACAGATATTAGTATTAGTGTTTGCTTTCCTTTCTCACCGACTAAACACACAGGTGGTAAGGAAGCTTTTTTGTTGCATTTAATTCTTACCCACCTTCCTGCCATACACAAACCCAAAACCAGAAAGAAAAACCCTGCCGTTCTCCACTTCTCTCACAGACTGTGAGACTTGGAACTCCCTCCCCCCTCAAAAAAAGGTGGCATCTGAAGCCAGTTTAGTGGCCTGCTAGAACCACTGAAATGGAGCAGAGCTTATAACACAGCTGGGAAGCTGGCACAGAAAAAGAAAATTATCTTAAAATAGCTTCAGTGAGCATGCCAGAGAAATATAGGTTATTGCTCTTACACACTCAGCCCTCCCAAGCATAAAGAATCACACGCTTAGACATATTAGGTTAAGAAGTAAAAAGAATCTTACTGACTTTATTCTTTGTTGTTCTGTTACATCCATCTTGGTGGAAAAGATGAAGTTCCTTTGTTCTTCTTTTCTTTATAAATACTTAGTTTGCCCTAAACTCTCAACCCTATTTGCTGCCAAGAGCTGTGTGGAAGAAAGGGTCAGAATCCTTCATCAAGGCCTGAGCACATGGCCCTGGTGAAAGGAGAGCAGAGCAGCATGCTTGCTTCTCCCTGGGTGGAAGGAGGAGGAAAGAGAAAGAGGAAATGGGAGTGGCAACAAACAGCTTCCTCAGAGTTGCATTGTGGGACAACTCAATTTACATGCTAATTCACATGCTAATGAGGCATGCTGGATTTGCCAGGACTTCTAACAGCATCCAGCCTTTCAGAATCCCTATGAAGACTTATGTGGTGTGTAAGAATGAGAATGAGAATGAGAGAGGACTTTTTTAGATGGTCAGCCTTTCCTTCTCACAACCTTTCGGATTCCTCTACAGGACTGTTCTTCTGCTATCTGTGGGTTGCAGTCCTTCACATATAGCCCTGCAAAGTGAGCAGAGATGAATTGACTAGAGTGAGTTAGCAATGGATCAATTATTAGAAACTATTAGCAAAGAAACAATTTTGCTTGGGAGAGGTGCTGGGTGGATTGTCAGTTTTGGTGAGAGCAAATGTTTAAAAATGAAAATTCCCATTTATGGAAACAATGGAGATATACTGAGATATTGAGCAATTGCAAGCTTCTGGCCATGATATCCAATCAGTAGGAGACTTGTCGCTTGCCAAAACTGAGACTGCAGCCTTGTCTGAAAGTGAGGGCAAAGAAGGAGAGAGAGAGATAGGCAGGGAGAGGAGAGGAGTCTGGAAAACTTAATAGGGCATATTAACGTCTAGCCTTTAAGACTGCTTTAAATGGGCTTCAAACTGAGAGAAAGATCTCAGCTCCAAGCACCCACACCCCTTCCTGCCTCCCTTCCCAGACTTCTATGGGTAACATTCCATTGTGGTCACATCGATTCTATGTCTATTGACAGATCTGTATTGTTCTGCAGTCTCTGAATTCCTGATTCAATATCTCTCTGAAGTCCACTTAAAAGGTAGCCACCCACATGACAGCTATGCAAATGATAAGGGCTGACTTGAATTTCTCTCTTGTCCGCATGGAAATATGCTATGACAAACAGACATATTTTTAGACTAGACTGATGTAATTCATGGGAAAATGTTATACTTCATGGAACATTCGGTTGTAATACCATAAGAACACAATCAGGCTGAAAAATGGCTTCAGATACAAACCCGAAATATTTGTTCATATTAGGAACTATAATAAGATCTCTGAATAGATAAGGTACTTCAGATGTAGCCCAAAGAAATCATCTTATTTGGTAATCCTTCTGCAGTTTCCATACCACAAGCAGATGGATTTACGTAGGTTTATGTAGGTTTGGTTCACATTTGCTTGGGACTTGCCGCTTGTGAGAAGAAAATAATCTTGCCGTTAAATCAGATCAAGGTTTATGTACTGTATGTCAGCATTCTGTTTTAGTAACAACTCACCTGAAAGAGCATATAAGAGAAAATAGGGGGAGGAAGGAGTATTAGGTGTGTTCACTGCCTTAAGTTATTTACAAAAATAATAAAGGCGGGATAGAAAAATAAATAAACAGATAAATAAATAAGAACAGCCCAGCTAGACCTGGCCATAGGTCCATCTAATCCCACATTCAGTGTCACATGATGGTCAATTGGTTACTTTTAGGAAGTTCATAAGACTGAATTGGAGGACTATATCCCCTTTTATCATAATTTCCCAGCAATCAGTATTTAAGGTACACTGCCTTTAATTCAGGTAATTAACAGTCATCATTCTAAGTAGTCATCAATAGCTGCTTCTCCATAAACCTGTCCAGTCCACTTTCAAAATGAACCAGGCCCATATTTTGCACTGGCAAGCAGTTGAGAAAGAACCAGGTATGCAGAACAGCTTCTTTTGCACCACTGAATTCTCCCTACCTTTGGTCAACTGCTGAGTGACTGAGAATCCAGTGGCCTAAAAAGAGAAGGTATGAAAGGCCCAGGGAGAGTTATGGGGGAAGGCTGAGATAAGGAGGTTTTTCTCCCCCTCTGTGTTGGCTGAAGGGCTTGTAGGCCAGAGGACTTAGGAAAGGCTACAGGATTATCTGCAGGATATGCTGAAGATCCGCGGTGTGGAGACCCCTTGGCATGGACTGAAGGTGTTGCAGGCCAGGTGGCTTCAGCAAAATCTGTAGGCAGTCCTGATGACTCCCATCCTAGAAAGCTCTTCAGCCAGTGGAGGAGGAGAAGAATGAGAGTGGTAATTCAAAGCCACTCCAAATTGCTATGTTGGAGTGAATTGGGTGGCTTCTTTTCTTCAGCAGAGTAAATCCAGTTGACTCCATGGCCCAGAGCAGTTTGTCAAAGAAAATCTGTGCTAATTTCCCTTTTATTGCTTAGACCTAACTCTAGATCATTAACCTAAGTTATAAAAAAGCACCATTCCCAATACCAGTTCCTGGGAGATCCCACTTTGCACATCTTAAGAATTGCCCATCTCTTCCAGCTCTGTGTTTCCTGTTTAATAACTAGTTGTCAGTCCATGGGATTACTTGTCCTCATATCCCATGACAGCTGAGTTTGCTCAAGAGGCTTTGACAAAAGACTGTCAAAGACTTCTTGAAGTCTCTTCATACAGTATTTACTGGGCCACCCTTGTCTGCATTTTTGCTGACACCTTCAGAAGTACTGTATGTAGAAATGTATGAGACAAGGCTTATCTTTGCAGAAGCCATGATGTCCTTTTTCAGCAAGACTTGGTCTTCTCTGGGTTTGTATATTTTCTCTTTTTAAATACTTTCAACAATTTTCTTCCAGACAGATTTTGAGCTAACTGGCCTATATTTCCTTTATCACGTCTCAAACTATTTCAGAAACTCAGTGGAACTTTACAAACTGGGTTTGCACTTTTTCCCATCTCTTAAAGAACAGAGGGCAGTCTGTCCCTATTCCTTCCAGCAACCTGAACTTTCATATAAAAGGCTTTGGAACACCAAGACAGAGGGATGATAGATAGATAGATAGATAGATAGATAGATAGATAGATAGATAGATAGATAGATAGATAGATAGAGTCTTTCTTTTACTGGGCTAATAGGCCACTCCAATGAGAGATAACTTTGAGCCACCTGTATCCCAACATATATACATTGGGTTAAAACATAAAATACAGAACAAAAATCAAAACATACCAGCATCAGATATAACACCGGGAACATCCGTCACTTGCCAAAAAAAAATGACCATTGGAGGGAAGAGTCTCAAACCCCAAAGGAATAATTTATTTTAATGCCTGTTATTAATTTCTTTATATTATTAATTTCTTCCTAATAATTACCAACAGACTAAAGGTAAAGGTAAAGGTTTCCCTTGACGTAAAGTCCAGTCGAGTCCGACTCTAGGGGGCGGTGCTCATCTCCGTTTCTAAGCCTTGGAGCCGGCGTTGTCCATAGGACACTTCCGGGTCATGTGGCCAGCATGACTCACGGAACGCCGTTACCTTCCCGCCGAAGCGGTACCAATTAATCTACTCACATTTGCATGTTTTCGAACTGCTTGGTGTGCAGGAGCTGGGATTAACAACGGGAGCTCACCCCGCCGCGCGGTTTCAGACTAATTCATGGTTAAATGTGTTTTGAAGCCATTGGCTCAACTGCCTATTGTTATATTTTGTGAAAGTGAATTCCCCCTTTTCTATGATGCCTACATGCCTTATATGATGCTGGATCAACCTGGTTATTGTTCCATTGCAAATATGGTGGGATTTGCTTGCTAATTAAATCTTATTTATTACATTCTTCATTATGATTATGCATCCTGTGTCAGGACACTGCATGCAGTCTCTAGTTGATGGGATGCAGGCAACAGTATGCTAGGCAGTCTGAAGTGAGATCCTAACTTGCATAGAACAGCATGAACATGCCTGGGATAAAACTGAGTTTTGGTTGTGCTTGCAGTATCCTGGCCAATAGGTGCCAGAACTGACCAGTACTGTCCTTGCCATTAGCAGAGAATGATGCATGTGCCTCAGGTACAACTAAGGCTGTTAATCTAGCCTATATAGTGATTGATACTTACAGCTGGATTAACATGCTATCTTCCAGTTCATAAGCAAGCAGAAAGTGTGCTGACATAACTTGCACTGCTCCAATGATGGAGCTGTAATCCAGCTCAACAGTGAGGCAGGCAAGTGGTGGTGTTCTTAGAGTTTCATTGCAGGACAGGTTAAGGAGAACAATTGGTGGATTCCCCATTACCTCTCCCACTGAGCATCACCTGCCAGCAAGGGGGGTGGGGGGTGGGGGAACACTCATTCAAGCCACCAATTGTTTGGGGATGGCAGGTTTAAGTGGGGGTTGTGTGTCTAGGGCTCAAGTGGCTCAAGAGACAGGCCACCAGCATGGTACTGTTGACTGTGCTAAAATAGGAAAATGTTCTCCCAGCGCATCAGGAGACCTCCCTCCTGTTCCTCCCTATGGTGTGTGTGATCTCTCCCTGCTGTTCCATTCTTTGGGCATGGATTTAGTGCTCTTCTAGAAGAGTGCTAGACTTGTATTCTGAAAAAGCCCAGTTGCCAAGTCATAGGCACAGCATTAGGAGAGCTATCTCTGACTTCACCGCTAGAGAAACTTGGAACAGGCTTTCAAGTTTCTGTTATCCTACCCTACAATAATAAAGAACATTCATGGAATCTCTGCCATGTCTGTTTTCTTCACTGAGCCATTTCAAAGGGCTAACATCACTTTTGAAAGCCAGTCCAAGTTTTTCCTGTTTCAACTTATACTAAAGGAAACCAAGGCAGGGCTATTTTGAGTTCCTTTCTCACCCTTCTTTCTCAGGATGATATAATATTTTCTGCAAATTCCTTCTAAATGGTCCATTCATTTTTTCTTTATCCCCACGGTCAGCTCTAAATTTCTTTTCAGTGCAATTGGAAGAAAGCCATTCTTGTTCCCCTATTGAAAGGGAAAGGTAGCAAAAGTGAACGTAAAATCTGTGGGAGGATTAGTTTGGGAAGGTTTCCATAGAATTCTGGCTGAAAAAGCAAAATTTGGGAAGTGCACTGACATTTTATTTATTTAGAAAACCTATATGGCTGCCTATTGTATACATGATCATCCTAGATGGCATTCAATATAAATAGAATAAATATGATCAACCAAAGCCACAACAACACCATATATCCAGTGTGACACAACTCTAAATTTAAGGTTGCATTTTCTTGGCTCACTCCTATCCTAGTCTGAGCAAAGAGCCAGGTCTTCATAGCCCCTCTGGAAGGCTAATAGGATGGGGGCCCTCTGAATCTCAGTGGGGAGGCTGTTCTAAAGGTGTATCTCTGAGGTCTCACCATATGGCAATAATTTAAGAGAGGGATCTGGAGCATGGTTACTCTATCAAACCTGGTAGGATGGGCAGATACCCTCAGGGAGAGACACAAATATCCCACAAATATCCTGGGCAGGGAGTGTGCAGCTAAGATTCTTGCTCTTCAGCAAGTCATTGAGAATTGTATGAAAATGAGAAAGAATTTTTATTTAATGTTTGATTTATAAAAAGCCTAAGATAAGATTAAGTGTACAGGCTTAAAGTATGGAATGTTTTGATGAATATGGAGTTGAAGGTCAGTTGATTAATCTAGAAAGAACAATATATGAGGAAAGAAAGCCTAAGGGAAAATAAATGGAATGCTTAGCAAATGGTTCAACATTGAGGAGGGGGTAAGGCAAGAATGTGCAATGTCTCCTCAATGATTTAATGGATTTAAGGACAAATGAATAAGGAATGCTTGATGACATTGGAGGCATGTTGATTGGGGACGTAAATATGGGGGGTGTACTTCTGCATGCAGACAGTGCTGAGGGGTTGGCTGAGAATTTGAATGATCTGCAGCTAATGTTAAACAGATTATATGATGTAACAAGAAGTGGATCAGAAAACTAATCTATATAAAAGACTGAGATAGTTGCATCTAACAGGAGAAAGTGTAAATGATTGCAAGTTATACATAAATGGCAACAAACCAAGAGCAAATTTATTAATATGTGTACCATGGTAGAAGGTTTACTTAAGAAGGAAAGTGGATGGAGGAATATTTAGATGTGCAAATAAAACAAAAATAGCAGCATATAAAAAGCATGTTTCTTTGTCATATGGAACTGAGAATTGGGTATGTTGGGAGAAACATCAGAGTAAGTTGAATGCAATGAGGATAGGATATTTAAGAAGCATATGTAGTAGGCAGCAGTATCTCCCCATGACCCGAGTTCGGTCCCAGCAGAAGCTGGATTCTCAGGTGGCCGGCTCAGGTCAACTCAGCCTTCCATCCTTCCGAGGTCGGTAAAATGAGCACCCGGCTTGCTGGGGAAGGTGATGACTGGGGAAGGCAATGGCAAACCACCCCACTCTATAGTCTGCTGAGAAAACGTCACGAAAGCGACGTCCCCCCAAAGGGCCAGACATGACTCGGTACTTGCACAGGGGACCTTTCACCTTTTTCACCATGCAGTGAAACAAGAAGAGATTGGAGTTAAGAACAAATATGTGATGAATGGATGTGGACTGAATATAAAGGTGAGTGATCAGTACAAAAGAGATTATTTTTCAGTCATTTGAACTTACAGAAAGAATGAATGAAGACCGAATTTTAAAAATACATATAGGAGAGAAGAGTGAATGGATTGAGAGGGAGAAGATTACTAAGGAAGTCATAGTTGGATGAACTTGAAATCCTCAAAAAGAAAGAGGTGTGTCAAGTGTAAAATCAGTGCATGGCTTGCAAAGGATCGCTTACAAAGATAGAAAGGTATGAAGAGGTATAGTGAACTATATTGGTGTAAATGCAGATGAGGCTGCCTTTCCTCTCCTTCCTTTCCCTTCCCTTCCCTTCCCTTCCCTTAATTAATTTAATTTTTCTCACTATTTCTCCCTCCCTTTCTGCACTTTGCATGACAGTTTCCTCTGAAAAAAGAAATAGCTTGATGGGTATCTAAATATATAATACTGTAATTAATTATTATTCTTAATGCTATTGTCACTGAAATATTTCAATGGCATCTATTTCCATAGAGTTTGTGGATATTATTAGTAGTCATAGCTAACTTACAGCTATGTTTACCATACATGGCTAAGCCCCATTTTGCAGACTGCCAAATGCAATCACAAACAAGTAGCAAAACTTTTTAAAAACCCTAGTTTATTACATTTCAAGTGAGCCATCTTAGAAGTTGGCTTGTTTCGGTCCACCTTAAGTCAGAAGTGGCTGAAGTCTGTTCTGGGGAACTTTACTGAATAGATGCAGTCTACCAACAAATCCCTTCAGCAAAGGATCGTTACCTTCTCGTGGTACTGGAGCTTGAGCACCTCAATGATGCCATGAGCTAAACCGTGAAGGGCCACCCAAGACGGGAAGGTCATGACAGAGAGGTCAGACTAAATGCGATCCCTGGGGAAGGTAATGGCAACCCACCCCGGTATTCTTGCCGTGAAAACTAAATGGATCAGTACAACCAGAGATATGTCGGTATACCATCGGAAGATGAGACCCCCAGGTCGGAAGATGGTCAAAATGCTACTGGGGAGGAACAGAGGATGAGTTCAACTAGCCACAGGCGTGATGACGCAGCTAGCTCAAAGCCGAAAGGATGGCTAGCGGCCGACGGTGCTGGTGGTGAACGGCGAATCCGATGTTCTAAGGATCAACACACCATCGGAACCTGGAATGTAAGATCTATGAGCCAGGGCAAATTGGATGTGGTTATTGGTGAGATGTCAAGATTAAAGATAGACATTCTGGGGGTCAGTGAACTGAAATGGACTGGAATGGGCCACTTCACATCAAATGACCACCAGATCTACTACTGTGGACAAGAGGACCACAGAAGAAATGGAGTAGCCTTCATAATTAATAGTAAAGTGGCTAAAGCAGTGCTTGGATACAACCCAAAAAACGACAGAATGATCTCAATTCGAATTCAGGGCAAGCCATCTAACATCACAGTGATCCAAATATACGCCCCAACCACAAATGCTGAAGAAGCTGAAGTAGAGCAGTTCTATGAGGATCTGCAGCACCTACTGGACAACACGCCTAAAAGAGATGTTATTTTCATCACAGGAGACTGGAATGCTAAGGTGGGCAGTCAAATGACACCTCGAATTACAGGTAAGTATGGCCTGGGAGAACAAAATGAAGCAGGACATAGGCTGATAGAATTTTGCCAAGACAATTCACTCTGCATAACAAACACTCTCTTCCAACAACCTAAGAGACGGCTTTATACATGGACTTCACCAGATGGACAACACCGAAATCAGATTGACTACATCCTTTGCAGCCAAACGTGGCGGACATCTGTATAGTCGGTAAAAACAAGGCCTGGAGCTGACTGTAGTTCAGATCACGAACTTCTTCTTGCACAATTTAGGATCAGACTAAAGAGATTAGGGAAGACCCACAGATCAGCTAGATATGAGCTCACTAATATCCCTAAGGAATATTCAGTGGAGGTGAAGAATAGATTTAAGGGACTGGACTTAGTAGATAGGGTCCCGGAAGAACTCTGGACAGAAGTTCGCAGCATTGTTCAGGAGGCGGCAACAAAATACCTCCCAAAGAAAGAGAAAACCAAGAAGACAAAATGGCTGTCTGCTGAGACACTAGAAGTAGCCCAAGAAAGAAGGAAAGCAAAAGGCAACAGTGATAGGGGGAGATTTGCCCAATTAAATGCAAAATTCCAGAGGTTAGCCAGAAGAGATAAGGAATTATTTTTAAACAAGCAATGCGCGGAAGTGGAAGAAGACAATAGAATAGGAAGGACAAGAGACCTCTTCCAGAAAATTAGAAACATTGGAGGTAAATTCCAGGCCAAAATGGGTATGATCAAAAACAAAGATGGCAAGGACCTAACAGAAGAAGAAGAGATCAAGAAAAGGTGGCAAGAATATACAGAAGACCTGTATAGGAAGGATAACAATATCGGGGATAGCTTTGATGGTGTGGTCAGTGAGCTAGAGCCAGACATCCTGAAGAGTGAGGTTGAGTGGGCCTTAAGAAGCATTGCTAATAACAAGGCAGCAGGAGATGACGGCATCCCAGCTGAACTGTTCAAAATCTTGCATGATGCTGTCAAGGTAATGCATGCTATATGCCAGCAAATTTGGAAAACACAAGAATGGCCATCAGATTGGAAAAAATCAACTTATATCCCCATACCAAAAAAGGGGAACACTAAAGAATGTTCAAACTATCGAACAGTGGCACTCATTTCACATGCCAGTAAGGTAATGCTCAAGATCCTGCAAGGTAGACTTCAGCACTTCATGGAGCGAGAATTGCCAGATGTACAAGCTGGGTTTAGAAAAGGCAGAGGAACTAGGGACCAAATTGCCAATATCCAATGGATAATGGAAAAAGCCAGGGAGTTTCAGAAAAACATCTATTTCTGTTTTATTGACTATTCTAAAGCCTTTGACTGTGTGGACCATAACAAATTGTGGAAAGTTCTTAGTGGTATGGGGATACCAAGTCATCTTGTCTGCCTCCTGAAGAATCTGTATAACAACCAAGTAGCAACAGTAAGAACAGACCACGGAACAACGGACTGGTTTAAGATTGGGAAAGGAGTACGGCAGGGCTGTATACTCTCACCCTACCTATTCAACTTGTATGCAGAACACATCATGCGACAAGCTGGGCTTGAGGAATCCAAGGCTGGAGTTAAAATCTCTGGAAGAAACATTAACAATCTCAGATATGCAGATGATACCACTTTGATGGCTGAAAGTGAAGAGGAACTGAGGAGCCTTATGATGAAGGTGAAAGAAGAAAGTGCAAAAGCTGGCTTGCAGCTAAACCTCAAACAAACCAAGATTATGGCAACCAGCTTGATTGATAACTGGCAAATAGAGGGGGAAAATGTAGAAGCAGTGAAAGACTTTGTATTCCTAGGTGCAAAGATTACTGCAGATGCTGACTGCAGTCAGGAAATCAGAAGACTCTTAATCCTTGGGAGAAGAGCAATGACCAATCTCGATAAAATAGTTAAGAGCAGAGACATCACACTGACAACAAAGGTCCGCATAGTTAAAGCAATGGTGTTCCCCGTAGTAACATATGGCTGCGAGAGCTGGACCATAAGGAAGGCTGAGCGAAGGAAGATCGATGCTTTGGAACTGTGGTGTTGGAGGAGAATTCTGAGAGTGCCTTGGACTGCCAGAAGATCCAACCAGTCCATCCTCCAGGAAATAAAGCCAGACTGCTCACTTGAGGGAATGATATTAAAGGCAAAACTGAGGTACTTTGGCCACATAATGAGAAGACAGGACACCCTGGAGAAGATGCTGATGCTGGGGAGAGTGGAAGGCAAAAGGAAGAGGGGCCGACCAAGGGCAAGATAGATGGATTATATTCCAGAGGTGACAGACTCGTCCCTGGGGGAGCTGGGGGTGTTGACAACCGACAGGAAGCTCTGGCGTGGGCTTGTCCGTGAAGTCACGAAGAGTCGGAAGCGACTAAATGAATAAACAACAAAAACCAACAAATCCTTCTGAGATTCTGGAAATCAAAAATAAAAAGCGATCATCATCTTCCCACCTGCCAGAGGACTCCAAATTCAAACTACTTTTTTTCCCCCTGAAAGCAGACTGAACCTTCAGCCCTTTTGGAATTTGCTAAAAGCAGAAATCCAGCCAGATGGCATGTTCTGGAGATTTTGCTGCATTTCAGCAAGAACACATATCTTGCCCTTTTACAAAAACCACTATCATATAGTCACCCCCACCCCCACCGCCTTATTTCATAGCATTACTACATGCTCCAGTGCTTTGGGGCTTTCAACTGATTTGTCCCATCCTGCTGTTCACATCCTTGACCTGGCCTCTTGTGAATCCTCTGGCACTCACAGGATGTTGTCCATGACTGATGAGTGTGGCAAAGTAATGAAAAACATAGAGAGGAGGGAAAAGGCAACGAGACCACTGCAGTGGAAAATGACAGGTGATGCCACTCCGAACAAAGGAAGATAGCATAAGAAATGCCATAGTGCCCTCTGCTCATTTTTACTGGGGTGTTAAAAAAAATAAATAAAGGCAGGACTGAATTTCTCCTTAGATATATTTTTTTCCCCCCAAGCTAAAGTTCTCCTTTGCTTTAGGCTATTTCCTCTCTCCTTCCATTTTCTGCTTTTTCTCCTATGAATTGAGAGCTGCTGGCTTCTCCTTCATCCACAAACTACAAGGCTGTGTTTGTCCCCTTGTCTGCATCTTTAGTGCACATACAGTCCCCAAGTATCTGGTCATATTTCCTGAGTTGTCTCATCAACACAAGTACCCTGCATGTGTCAGTGCCGCCCGCCGCTATGGACACGTAAGAGTAGCTTCTCTGCTGCTCATTCTTGGATCTTGGCAGAAAGAGTCAAAATAGAGCACAGTTGCAAGAGACTGATCTTGTCATTTTAAAGATTTTGACTTGAATTTGTCAGGAAGTCTAATTTAATTCTTGGGAAAGTCTAGCCCCCAATGGCTGGTGAGATGAATACATGAAGCTGATTTCATGTTGAAGTAGAGAAGTAGATCCCTGTTTCATCAGGTTGAAACTTGCCATAGCTACTAATTAATTCAAAGCATTGATCCCCACTTTCCCCAAACTGCCGAAGTAGGAATACAACATGGATTTAAAACCATTTCATCCAATCAATACATTAAAACTACAGTTTCAAATGTGAACTGTGAAAGCTAAAACAATGGTATCACTTTCACAATCAAAATGTATTTCTCTTTCCATCAGACCAAAGGCCTTGGAGAAGAGATGAGCTTTGTAAAGGTGACTAAGGGCCAGGGGGAAGGAACACCTCTTTGGTTTGTCAATATTTTTCAGTAAGGCTTCCAATCTTGTTATGGAAATGAGACACCTCGCTGGCCCCAATGGACAATGGATAAACAGGGAAAGTGCTTTCCAGTTGATTCTCCTTGACCTTTTAGCAGTACATCATGGTATCTTATTACGTGTCCTGAAATATTTTCTGGGAGTTGGCATTTCTGATTTCAGTCGTTGCTTTTTATTTGAGCAAGCCCAGAAGGTAATTCTAGGTAGAAGTGATCCTTATGCTATTTAACATCTCTCTCCTGTGCTATTTTCTCTCCTCTTCTGTTTCAAATCTAAATTGTGCAACTAGGCATTTTTTTTCACTAAACAGTTTTAAATATATGGAACTGTTTACACAGACAAGGAGACTGAAGTCATCCATGTCCATAGACATCTGGTGGAAGCCACTATGAACCTATGTTGCAACATCATCACACAAATAATATTGCTGGTCTTCTTCATATTGGTTCTGCTTGGTTGCAGACCCTGCTTGTCTGCACTGCATGTTGTGTAGTTCACATAGTAAAGCCACCAATCCATGATACAACGAGATGGTATTCTTCAGGTTTGTTGGAGAGCCCAACTCTGTTCTAGAGCTAACAGAGAGCGACTAGCCCAAGGGCACCCAATTGGATTCCATACCTAACGGAGGACTAAAACCTGATTTCCCTGCTCTTAATCACTATGTCACACTGGTTCTCCATTGCACAAACGATGCGACTGGTGTAACTTGCATCAATCATGTCATGATATGAATCACAAACTGTATGTAATTTGCATAATGTGTGAGATAAACTCACGACATGTGTGACATTACTTGCCCCTGTCCCTAGCTTGTTTCAGATCACATGCCGTTATGCCTCAAGGGTGCACATATGATTGATTAGTATGAGTAGCCACAACAAGCATAGATATAGATAGATATAGATAATTGTAAGAATGTTCACAAGCTGTGCCTTGAATCATGTTGTGAGTCTTGTCCCCCTCCAAAAAGTCAAATAAATCTTGCTTCTACCTTTGAAGCCTAAAGTAAGATTAAGAAATGTGTATAGGGCAACAAGCAAGAATCCATATTTCCAGGAGCCAATGCTATTTTTTCCATTTATCTTTTAAAAAATTGATGAAAGAAGGGAAGGGAAGGGAAGGGAAGGGAAGGGAAGGGAAGGGAAGGGAAGGGAAGAAGAGAAAAATCAGTCATTGGATATTGGGCCAGATCTACAGAATCAACATTATATAACATAGTTTCCCCCCTTTCCACTCTTCATTACACTGAGATGATAATTAAAAATTGGAATTAACACTCTGAACTTCACTGAAGAACACTAAGTGGTTATTTCTTTCGAAGCCAGCAGATGGAGAGATTTCATTTGTCTTTCAAGTGCTTTGACTAAAATGGCTTCAAACTTGTATATGCAATATTGGAAAATGCAGAAGTTGGGGAGAGGTGATTCAATATCCAAAATATGCTATGAATGTTTTCTTTGGCATCTTGTTCTGTAGCCCTGTACAGTATCTTTTTAGACTGTTTTTACTGGGTAGTCTGTTGAGGAATGGGAAAGTAAGTGACAGACAAAGCAAAATACCCTATTTAGCAAGATTCATTATCCGCATAGCCCCCATTACTGGCGTTCACTGCAATAACGCAACATGATAATTAATTCCCTTCAATTAATTACAGCATCACTGAAGGAGAGGAGGAGCTGTTGCAGATCACAATAGACACAGTAACAATTAGCATTTCGGATGAGTGGGTCCCCTCGTTTGTGTGTAAGTGCTTATTCATATTTATCATTGCTGTAAATGAGTTTTAATTAGAGTTTTCGAAACTCTAGTTGTTGTTGTTGTTTTAAAGAAGCATTAAATAATATCTAACAAGAAGATTTTCCAGACAGAGAAGGTTCTCTGTTTTAGTTTGCTCTTCGTGTCCCTTGAAGATGTTCTAGACTTAAAAAGACTGCTGTGATTAGTCAACTGATTGCTTGGATCAGAGATAAGGAAACACAGGCTTGCAGACTTTACTATTGTGTTTTGACATCTAGATGCTTTGGTATACCTTGCTGTAGGGTGCATTGGTTAGGGCTTAGAGGGAATCAAAACCTCTGGAGAACGTGAGTTTAACCGCTCTTCATTGACTAAATTTCTACTAGAACACCGAAATCCATTAACTAGAATTGGGGTAATCTACCAAATATTGGCTCAGTGAGATATCAGATGTGAAGAGCTAAAGTCAAGGGTGCCTCTGAGTAAATACTTTGTCCAGGAAATTGACCACCAGTTTCAGAATCAAGCTCACAAAAGCTTTCATCTCAAAATGGCCACTCTTGGTTTCTCCCCAAGGTTTTTTTTTTTTTTTTGGTAGTAATTTGGGAGTGGATGGAAGCTTTTTAATTCTTGCTTTTGTTATAGAAATGGTAGTCAGTAAATCTTGCTGATTTCCTGATCTATTAATTAATCCATCATGTTTTGTCAATGAAAAAGGTGTGCCTGAAATGAGCACTGGTAATATCAGTGAAGGCAATTCATATATTTTAAAAATGGTTTAAACATAAAAACTGATTATTGGAAGAAATGCTGTAAAAAATGGTATTCTTCCCCCTCCTGTATGAGAGGGGACAGCTGCAATGTATTTAACAGGTGAAATCAAAGTATGTTTTTATATCCCAGATCAGCTCAGGTTGGTTGCCTGCTTGTGGGATGTAATTCCTGCCTCTTTGAAGGAGATTGCTATTAGAACCCTTCTGCAAAAAAAGGTAATTCAAAACAAGAGGACATTAATATTGTTCTGCATCCAATATACAGTACACAGTAGTATTATTTAAAATGCTTTGTTTACTTCTCAATTGATGATACTGGAATGATACATACAAAATGTAATATGATTTGACTGCCTCTCTGTCCCAAAGCGGAGTCTTGCCACAGTGACATACTCCTGTTCACACAGGTGGGAAGAGGCTCTCACCAACCCCTCGTTGTCCCAGTAAAAAAGCTTTTGTTTGGTTGAAATGGAAGAAGATCTCCAGTGGAACAGAAGAAATCAAGAAGCATGCCAAGGTGGAGTGAAGGAACAGACAGAGACAATTGTCCTTCAGCCCCAGATTTAAGCTTGGAGTTTCCAGAAAACTAAAAAAACAAGTACAGGTACAACTGAATCAGAAACAATGAAATTTTCCTGAATGATGTAACTGGACCAAATAAATTAGTAAGATATTCTTTTTACTTACTTTTGAACCTACTTTGTCTAAGTGTGTAATTCTTTATGCTTGGGTGGGCTAAGTGTGTAAGATCAATAACCTCTATTTCTGTAACATGCTTATTAATGCTATTTTAGATAATATTCTTTTTCTGTACACATCCTTCACTGTGTTAAGCTCTGCTCCACTCAGTAGTCCTAGCTGTCCACTAATGGGTTCATTCGCACCATCAACCATAATTATGAGGAATTTCAGTGGTTCTGTTCTTTCCATCAATTCTATTTCCAAAATCAATTTGGATACAACTTACGGACCACATAATATAAAGGAACTGTAAGTGAAGTTTTGATATTAGAAATAAATTTCTGAAACAGGTCCTCTGCTGAGAAGTACTCCATTCCCTTAATTCTCATTAAGTGGGTCTGCCTGGACCCAATATTTTGTATCTGACTTAATTCAGTGGAACTTGAAGTTTTTGAGAAAATAGATTCTGAAAGACTGAAATCCACACTCATTCAGACACACACTTACCAACTTTAGTTTAATACTGTGTGCACCCATATGAGAATGCTCACTGTATGACAGTAATGCCATTTTGGGGGGTGGCTTTTATTGTTTTTGTTTGTTTGTTTGTTTTGGTTCCTTCAAGTCAGTTTTTGACTCCTGGAGACTGCCTAGACAAGTCCCTGCAGTTTCTTGGCAAGATTTCGGAAGTGGTCTGCCCTTGCCTCCTTCTTCCTAGGGCTGGGAGAGAGGGACTGGCCCAAGGTCCCCCAGCTGGCTTAGTGCCTAAGGTGGGACTAGAACTCAGGTCTCCCAGTTTCTAGCCTGATGCCTTAACCACTACACCACAATGGCTCTCAATGACATATATAGTAACTAATTCCCCCACCTCCACCCAGCAAATATACAGTTTTCATCCTGAGACCAGATATTGGGAGCATCCTCACACTTTCAAACCTGGTCAATTAACAGAAGAGTCCAGCCCCACTATTGCTATGCACACTGTAAATTAATCCTGGAAAGGAATAACCCCCTCTGAGCCTTCACACATTTCCCCTCTCAATCTATGCACATTTGCAAATTGGCCTGATGCGTTTAATTGATCTTTTTCACTTCTAAGTTTTTCTCTGACATTCTCTTTCACTCAGTGTTTGTCCTTCACCAACAGCATACTCGGTGGCAACCAGAAATGCAAATATTCTGCCCTCTCTCTCTCTCTCCCTCTCCATTTGCACCAGACTGAAATAAAACAGCCACACAAGGATATTGTGATGGTGCAGGAAAGCTAAGCCACACCAATCACATGCTGATGTTGTCCTATGAAGCGCCAGACATTAACTGTTGAACTTTCTGTCAATTGGAGCTAATCTACTTCTGTTAGAAAACACATTGCCGGTGGCAGGTGAGGGTCTTTATGGTCTAACTGAAATAACAACATCCCCAGTAAAAGCTTTCAAACAAAGCCAACTATTGACCACAAGAAGCAGAGGGAAGCGGAAGAGAAAGCTGACAGGAAACCACATTTCTTGCTTAGCTGCTTTAGGTCAAGTCTAAATGACAAAATTGTTCCAAGACTCCTTGTGTGTGTGTGTGTTTGTGTGTGTGTGTGTTTGTGTGTGTGTGTGTGTGTGTTTCTGTGCAGGGGATGTCTTTAGGTCTTGTCTTGTTTTGTTTTGTTTTTTCAAGAAAAAGCAGTGGGGAAGAACAGTGAATTCACCCTTCTTTTCTGGAGGTCGGATCCAATGGAATGCTTCTTGTTGCAAGAACTGAAATACAGGGAATTAAAAGTCCTATTATCCCAGCAGAAGCTACTGGTAGTTTTGTTTGTTTGTTTGTTTTCTTTTGCTATTGTTGTCCAGAGAAAGCCAACTGGTTGGAATAAGTAAGCAGGGGGCAAGGGGTGGGTTGAAATGAGAACTTGTGTGAGGATATCATCACACAAATGACACGACTTGCCTTCATTCAGGCATCATGATGTCATTACGTAATTGTGGCATTTGCAGGATGGCATTAGGATCCCCATGATCTCAATTTCATATCACTGTGGCTTGTTGGTGAGGGGTGGCAAAAGCATAAAAATCCCCATGAGGTTTCCTGAGTGTTTGATAACAAGATTTAAAAGTTCAGTTAATTTCACAATGAGAAATATTGGTTTATTGGTCTATAAGATTTATATCCTATTTTTCCTCTAGGAATTCAAGGTTGTATAAAATTGCCCTTCAATTTTTCCCTACTACAATAAACCTGTGAAGTAGCTTGGCCTGAGCGACAGAGCATAACTGGTCCAAAGTCGCCCCGTGAGCTCCTAGGCATCTGTCCCTAACCATGACAATGCAAAATGACAAAATGTGCATTGTGATGTCACAGTGCAAGCTCCACTCTTTCATACTTGTGTTGTAACAAAATACACCAGTACCGAATGAGCAGGATTTATACCATAGTGTACATTTCATCACAAATACCTTTGGGTGAGTTTCCATGGCTTGGAAACTATTAGCGGGTAGTTGTACTTACTTCACCATTGCCTTCAGTGAAGTTCAACAACATTTCAATGCAGCTGAACCAGTTAGGTTGCGAAGAACTCTATGTCCCTCTGTTCTATGTGTGATTCCTGAAAATGTAGGATTACTTATGTGATTAACACAGCAAATATTATCTGCTCAGTGGTTTTATCATAAAGCAAGATCAGATGTGTTTATACTCATGATATGTGAATATTCAAAAGCTTGAATCAATTAAACTGAGACTCAGTCAGTCTGAACATTTGAATTAACTTGATGAATAAAATAGAAGAAGCTTTTGGATTAGTATCATTGAACTTAATGTATCCAAACTGATTTGGACCCATTTGGGATACTCCTCCTGCATGGATGCATGTGTTTTAAACATATGAATCAGTCCAAACCAAATTGAATCAAGCTGGATTCAGTAGTTTAGTATGTTATGCTATGAATCAAATCAATTAAATCAATCAAAACAGATCCATTTTTTAACTCAGATTGAACATTTAAATCAAGCTGATCCCAATTCGCACACTCCTAATAAATACATCCCAACATCGAAGATATTCTTAATAGGATCCCTTGCAACTAATCCAGAACAAAGACTTGGTAACAGTCAAGCGAAAAAATGCCAATTGTTTAAATAAATAAATAAATAAATACATTGCAGAAAGCAGACTTTTTCTCTTTTTTTTTAACTAGTGTATTATATCAAGCTAACAGTTTTAAAAAAAACAGCAGATGTTATATGTTAAAAGCATGATATAAGATTAAAATGAAAGTGGGGAAAGAAACCTAGAAAAAGGCAGATTCTGAATGTTAGGAAAAGTGTCCTATCAGGAAGAGCAATCCTAAAGAGAAGGTGAGGTCATCACCTCACTCACTAATTGCTTCCACTGTCAACTTGTTCTTCCTGTTAGGACACTTTTCCTAACATTCAGAATCTGCCTTTTTGTAATTTTCATCCATTGTTCCATGTCCCAAATTATGGAATGAGGAAGAACAGGTCCTGGCCTTCTGGTCTGTGATCTCTTTTCAGGTTCTTGAAAAGTATTTTCAGAATCGTTTTCATAGCCAACAGTAATGCTATTGTACTGTTTTAAAAGAAAGGGAGGACATCCATGAGTAGTTTAACACACGATTTACATGTCAGAGATCTTAGGTTGATATCCACTAGTTTTCTCCGAAAGGTCTAAGGCAGAAAGGCTGTATAAAATCAAGTAAGCTAGTGCAGGATTAAATATTGGCTGGCCCCTTATGAGACACCCACCCATTCGGGACTTTGCCTAATTAACAGTCTGAAAAGAGCCCTATTGCCCTCCAATAGGTTTTAGTATTCATCAGCGACAGCATTCATGTTCATCAGCATCCAATGTTTTTGTATGCAAATGCTTCCAAGTTAAACAAGGCCTGTTTTTTCTCCTTCCTTGGTTCATTTGATGCAAGGGTGTGATGATGAAAGGCGTTGAAAGATGACACTTTTAACGAATGATGCTGTCAGTCTTTTCTACCAGGTAAGAGTAATTATTCATGGAGAATGCACTTAAACTGTTGACATTCTGTTCTGTTTCAAGGCAAGTACCTTTGTGCCAGTGTGGCTGGGTCAGGGGGCTTCTATTTGCACTTCTTCCAGTGCCAGGTTGTTTTAACAGATGCCAGGCTGCACTTCTCACTTCCTATGCCAAAAGTAAAAGGGAGAGGATGTCCTAACAGCCAGGAAACACTTATGCATGTATTGTTTACACGTGATATTCTTTCACTTCATCATGTCCTAACAACCAGGAAACACACTGAGACAATGAACTGGTCTCTAATATTTATTGCTAGTACTTAACAGGAATCCTAACAAACTGAAGAAGCGTGGGAAAAACCCAGACATATAACCCCCAAGGGTTAAGGCGGTCCCGATCTGTGCCTCTTGGAATGGCTGACCAATTCCTCAGTGCTACGCATGCGCTTGACAGTCTGGATGGGAGCCCCCTGCTCGCCATCCTTACTCATGACAGAGGGACTTAATTTCCTAGATTGCTTTTCTTTCTTTTTCCTTTCTAAAAAGTCCCCATATCAACATTGCCTGTAAAGCCAGATAGTGTGGCTGAATACAACCAAAGTAAGCAGAAGGTAAGTTTTAACAAATCTTGGATCTATCTGATATAGACCAAGGGGAAGATTGGTTGTGGAGAATACCTTGGAGGTAAGAGTTAATTAATTTGATTTTAAATGTGCTTAACATCCATCCAGAAACACTGGACAAAAGATTTCCCCCCTAAAGTTGTACCAAATACTCTCCAGTTGTGACTCCCCACTACACAGAGTAGGGAGACAGGCATAGTCTCTCCAATCAAATGCAAGTTTTTTATCTGGCAATTCACCATGCCGTATTAAAGAACCTGAGTGAAATATATCAATTGCAACCTTTGCAAAGAAAAAAAGAAAAAAAAAGAAAAGAAGGGAAGTCAAATAGATTATTCCTGATTTGCCCTGCACAGGGTGAGTTTTTATTAGATGAATTACTATAAAAAATAGTTTATAGTTGTACAGACTTGCTTACCTAACAAAAGCTAAAAGGGTTTTGCTGTCCTGTACTTTGCCTTGGCATATCCAAGGCTAAATCTTAAACCTAGTAATGCTGAACATGTCCCATTTTTGGAGAAGGAAGTTTGACAAACTGCTGGGCAAAAAAATATCTTTTTATTCTGATGGATCAATCTGTTGATGGCATGAAACGTTCAGGCCATTTCTCTACCACATTCTCTACACAACTGAACATCAAATGTTCCATCCTGAAGGAGCAGCAGAGATCTGAGTTATGGTTATGGCAAAGGCAGCATACTAGGAAGGTTACATAAGCATGTGACCACTTCAACAGAATCCATAGTACTGGCAAATCTGCTGCTTAGGAAACATATCTGCAATACATATGAAAAAGTCATGGAGAATTTATGTTGATAAGCCCTCTCATTGGTTAAATAAGATCAGGGTTTTGGTCTGTCTCTCTTCCCCTCATACAGCTATTATTTTTGCCCTATGTTCTTCTTTTGAGAACAAGGAGATAGTGATGTTTATTGTGACTTAGGAGTCAGGGAGCTCAAGATTTCCTCAAGAAATCTTTGGATTCTGCAGTTCCACCTCTGGTCTAGAGCACCAGTTTGGTGTAGTGGTTAAGGCACCAGGCTAGAAACCAGGAGAGTGTGAGTTTTAGACCTGCCTTAGGCAAGAAGCCAGCTAGGTGACCTTGGGCCAGTCATTCTTTCTCAGCCCTAGGAAGAAGGAAATGGCAAACCACTTCTGAAATCTTGCCATGAAAACAGCAGGCAGAAAACTCCATGCAGTTACCAGGGTCAAAACTGACTCAAAGGAACAAAAAAAAAAAAAAAAACCCTACCTGGTCCACAGATTTTGAGCCTTAAGCAGTATTGCTGCTGAGAAGTGGAACTGGAGACTGAATGGTGGAAAAGGATTTGAGGTCTGGGATCTTTGGGAGGACTAGCTTCTTCAGGAGTCAGAACTATGATAAATGCCAACTGGGCCTGGGAGGAAGTGGCTAATGGCAACATCAGAGGGTGAGCTGGTGCTGGACAATGTTTTATTTCCACCTGCTTTACATTCCCATGTTCATAGTGTTTGTGCATGGATTGTTTTCTAAGCTAACTTGTTCTTCACCTGGCCCACAAGCACTCTACTGATACACTCCTCTTGTATCAAGTACCAGATTCTTGGCTTTGCTCCCACAAAGCTTGAATAACCCTGACTCCAACCTCTCTGTAGGGCTGATTTAGTGCCCTTGAACCTTTTTCTTTCCCTATGGTTCCAGACCCTCCGCAAAGGATCGTTACCTTGTCGTGGTGCTGGAGCTTGAGCACCTCAATGATGCCATGAGCTAAACCGTGAAGGGCCACCCAAGACGGGAAGGTCATGACAGAGAGGTCAGACTAAATGCGATCCCTGGGGAAGGTAATGGCAACCCACCCCAGTATTCTTGCCGTGAAAACTAAATGGATCAGTACAACCAGAGATATGTCGGTATACCATCGGAAGATGAGACCCCCAGGTCGGAAGATGGTCAAAATGCTACTGGGGAGGAACAGAGGATGAGCTCAACTAGCCCCAGACGTGATGACGCAGCTAGCTCAAAGCCGAAAGGACGGTTAGCGGCCGACGGTGCTGGTGGTGAACGGCGAATCCGATGTTCTAAGGATCAACACACCATTGGAACCTGGAATGTAAGATCTATGAGCCAGGGCAAATTGGATGTAGTTATTGGTGAGATGTCAAGATTAAAGATAGACATTCTGGGCGTCAGTGAACTGAAATGGACTGGAATGGGCCACTTCACATCAAATGACCACCAGATCTACTACTGTGGACAAGAGGACCACAGAAGAAATGGAGTAGCCTTCATAATTAATAGTAAAGTGGCTAAAGCAGTGCTTGGATACAACCCCAAAAACGACAGAATGATCTCAATTCGAATTCAGGGCAAGCCATCTAACATCACAGTGATCCAAATATACGCCCCAACCACAAATGCTGAAGAAGCTGAAGTAGAGCAGTTCTATGAGGATCTGCAGCACCTACTGGACAATACACCTAAAAGAGATGTTATTTTCATCACAGGAGACTGGAATGCTAAGGTGGGCAGTCAAATGACACCTCGAATTACAGGTAAGTATGGCCTGGGAGAACAAAATGAAGCAGGACATAGGCTGATAGAATTTTGCCAAGACAATTCACTCTGCATAACAAACACTCTCTTCCAACAACCTAAGAGACGGCTTTACACATGGACTTCACCAGATGGACAACACCGAAATCAGATTGATTACATCCTTTGCAGCCAAAGGTGGCGGACATCTGTACAGTCGGTAAAAACTAGGCCTGGAGCTGACTGTAGTTCAGACCATGAACTTCTTCTTGCACAATTTAGGATCAGACTAAAGAGATTAGGGAAGACCCACAGATCAGCTAGATATGAGCTCACGAATATTCCTCAGGAATATGCAGTGGAGGTGAAGAATAGATTTAAGGGACTGGACTTAGTAGATAGGGTCCCGGAAGAACTCTGGACAGAAGTTGGCAGCATTGTTCAGGAGGCGGCAACAAAATACATCCCAAAGAAAGAGAAAACCAAGAAGGCAAAATGGCTGTCTGCTGAGACACTAGAAGTAGCCCAAGAAAGAAGGAAAGCAAAAGGCAACAGTGATAGGGGGAGATATGCCCAATTAAATGCAAAATTCCAGAGGTTAGCCAGAAGAGATAAGGAATTATTTTTAAACAAGCAATGCACGGAAGTGGAAGAAGACAATAGAATAGGAAGGACAAGAGACCTCTTCCAGAAAATTAGAAACATTGGAGGTAAATTCCAGGCCAAAATGGGTATGATCAAAAACAAAGATGGCAAGGACCTAACAGAAGAAGAAGAGATCAAGAAAAGGTGGCAAGAATATACAGAAGACCTGTATAGGAAGGATAACAATATCGGGGATAGCTTTGACGGTGTGGTCAGTGAGCTAGAGCCAGACATCCTGAAGAGTGAGGTTGAGTGGGCCTTAAGAAGCATTGCTAATAACAAGGCAGCAGGAGACGATGGCATCCCAGCTGAACTGTTCAAAATCTTGCAAGATGATGCTGTCAAGGTAATGCATGCTATATGCCAGCAAATTTGGAAAACACAAGAATGGCCATCAGATTGGAAAAAATCAACTTATATCCCCATACCAAAAAAGGGAAACACTAAAGAATGTTCAAACTATCGAACAGTGGCACTCATTTCACATGCCAGTAAGGTAATGCTCAAGATCCTGCAAGGTAGACTTCAGCAGTTCATGGAGCGAGAATTGCCAGATGTACAGGCTGGGTTTAGAAAAGGCAGAGGAACTAGAGACCAAATTGCCAATATCCGCTGGATAATGGAAAAAGCCAGGGAGTTTCAGAAAAACATCTATTTCTGTTTTATTGACTATTCTAAAGCCTTTGACTGTGTGGACCATAACAAATTGTGGCAAGTTCTTAGTGGTATGGGGATACCAAGTCATCTTGTCTGCCTCCTGAAGAATCTGTATAACAACCAAGTAGCAACAGTAAGAACAGACCACGGAACAACAGACTGGTTTAAGATTGGGAAAGGAGTACGGCAGGGCTGTATACTCTCACCCTACCTATTCAACTTGTATGCAGAACACATCATGCGACAAGCTGGTCTTGAGGAATCCAAGGCTGGAGTTAAAATCTCTGGAAGAAACATTAACAATCTCAGATATGCAGATGATACCACTTTGATGGCTGAAAGCGAAGAGGAACTGAGGAGCCTTATGATGAAGGTGAAAGAAGAAAGTGCAAAAGCTGGCTTGCAGCTAAACCTCAAAAAAACCAAGATTATGGCAACCAGCTTGATTGATAACTGGCAAATAGAGGGAGAAAATGTAGAAGCAGTGAAAGACTTTGTATTTCTAGGTGCAAAGATTACTGCAGATGCTGACTGCAGTCAGGAAATCAGAAGACGCTTAATCCTTGGGAGAAGAGCAATGACAAATCTCGATAAAATAGTTAAGAGCAGAGACATCACACTGACAACAAAGGCCCGCATAGTTAAAGCAATGGTGTTCCCTGTAGTAACATATGGCTGCGAGAGCTGGACCATAAGGAAGGCTGAGCGAAGGAAGATCGATGCTTTTGAACTGTGGTGTTGGAGGAAAATTCTGAGAGTGCCTTGGACTGCAAGAAGATCCAACCAGTCCATCCTCCAGGAAATAAAGCCAGACTGCTCACTTGAGGGAATGATATTAAAGGCAAAACTGAAATACTTTGGCCACATCATGAGAAGACAGGACACCCTGGAGAAGATGCTGATGCTAGGGAGAGTGGAAGGCAAAAGGAAGAGGGGCCGACCAAGGGCAAGATGGATGGATGATATTCTAGAGGTGACGGACTCGTCCCTGGGGGAGCTGGGGATGTTGACGACCGACAGGAAGCTCTGGCGTGGGCTGGTCCATGAAGTCACGAAGAGTCGGAAGCGACTAAACGAATAAACAACAATGGTTCCAGACCAAGCAGTTTCCACAGAGCCCCCTTTCGTAGTCCGTGTTCAAGGAGCCTTCATTCCATGGGACATGCACTCCAAAAGTCAAAAATAGGCACCTGGCTGACTCAGTTTCAGCTTAAGCAGGGTCGAGTCAGGAAATACTGGGGCTATAGACTGAGAAAGTGGAGAAGAATATCCTAAAAAGAAAACAAGCAAGAAGGTGTTGCCCCAGGCAAGTAGCTGGTCAAGTCCATGAAGTCACCAGGAATCAAGTTTGACTCAAACAGGAATTCACCTCCCCATCCCCAGGAGTTTTAGGAAGTGAAATGGATGCTTTAAACCAATTGCAAAGCTTCAGGAACCCAAATTCCAAAAATGTGAAAATTAGTCTTTCTTGCTTTCTTTTCCTCAAGGGGTTCTGGAAGACACAAAAGAGATGCTGGCAGGATGCATGAAGACCCTAGGGAGGCTGGTCTGGAATTGTTGTACCAGGTACCTGAATATGAAGGAGGAGTCCCATATTTATTGTAAAGTCTGAGAACAATGCTGGATATGCAACGTGAAATGTTCCAGTTACACAAGATGGTAAGATGTAAAATCTCAAAGGGTTTTTTTTTTAATAACAATCCTTTTCTATATACAGAGTTTTGTGGAGTATACAGAATTGTACAAGCAACAGGGCATAGTTTGCACTTGGTTATTTTAAAAACATGCATTGCTAACTATGTTCATCTACCCATACAAAACTAGCAAACTGTATTCTCTTAAAAAATAGAGTTAGGTCCAATCTACTCTCATTATGGAATAAGTGAAGAACAAGGTGATAAGCTTAAAAAACACACATATACTACCACTGTCAAGGAAGGACCTGTGTGAAAAAAGGGGGTTAGAAATCAGAATCTAGTTCATTAGAGAAAAAAATTGCCTTACACTTCTTCTTCAAAGAGGTTCTCTCTCTGTGTGTGTGTGTGTGTGTGTGTCTGTGTGTGTGTGAACTTACAGTTAATTTTTTGTTTATATGAGGAAGCAAAAGAACAGGTTCTAGGCTCCCTTTATCCAGGGAAGCTCCCTGGGGGATTTGGGGCCAGTCATTTTCTTTCAGCCCAACGTGAAAGGGTTGTGGTTGTGGTTGTGGGGAAAAAATTGGAAGAGTGAGCACTATATTTGCCACCTTGAGCTTCTATACAAAAGGGGTATGAATCAAATAAATACAATTTTTAAAAAGTGATCACCCATTCTGAGCATAATCTGGTCTGCCATCTCAGAATCTTATCCAAGTTGACCAACTGCTGCAAATTAAAAAATGACTTGCAAAGACATATAACCAGGAAAACATTTAATCTTCTGTTTTTAATTCCTTGAGCAGTTTAGCCAGCCCTGCATGCTAATATCATAATAAGATGTATTTTTCTCAAACATTACAATTTGAATAATGGACAGTAAGAAGAAAGGGTCTTGCACTCACTTAAATGCATTGTTCAAATAGCTTTAAAACTGTACTGCTTTGTTATTGACATGTTTTTAAAGTGTTGTAAAAAACATTCCCTCTTTCTGATATTTCCTTTTTTCTACAGGAAGGATATAATAATTAAGAAGAGTTTTCAGAAGCAGGCAAAATTGTCCCTTTTGAAGTTTTCTCAGTCACTTTCACCCAGGAGATAAAAACTGTTCAATCTTGACGTTCTAATTGTGGATAAAAGATAAAAGGCTGGATTAGTAACTCCATAACCTCATGCAGAGAGGGAAAAAAATGAGATCATCATGAGGTCATTGGTTTTATAAGTTGGTGGAATTTCCTGAGGGTGACAAGAGAATGAATATAATATTATTTCTAACTGCAATGAAATCAGCAATATAATTCTCATTTTATTTCATTTTTAAGTTTTAAAAGGTTTTGTTCTTTTTTTTCCTGCAGAAGAAATGGCATGTTTTGCTTGGTACCGGTAACCTTCACATCTGCTGATGCATTCCACCCATCTTCACAATTATTTTCTTGTTCTATACTGCACTGAAATTTTTGACCTTGTGTACTATTTTGCTGTATTATGCATTTTAGGTGTCTTTAAGCATAAAAGTGGAGTCTCAGTAGTTGACCACACCCAGCTGACCTTGGCTGATTTTGGAAGATAAACAAGGTCAGCCCCGGTTAGAACTTGGATGGGAGACCATCTCAGAATCCCAATGCTGACTGTATTAGGAAGCTGAAAGCAATATCTCAGAAGAAGGCAATGGCAAATTATTTCTACCCTGTTGTTGCCCAGCCTACATGGGTGCAGTTTCCAGATGTTGAGCTCAGCTAGAAGGTGTCTATCATAAGCATAAAGGGAAACTATTCAGAATGCCATGATTGGTTGTGCTGCCTTGTTTTTGAATATAATTACACCAGGGATTGTTGAAAGACGGGAACTATCTAATATTAAATATATTTGCATTTTTGCATCTGCACACAGGCATACAAATACCTTCTTTCTGAGAACCAGAGGGCACTATAACATAATTTGCAACTGAATAAGTATTAGTTATCACAGACCCTTAAAGATTTGGGGGATGTTTCCCCCAAATAAGAAAATTTCCAATCATTTGGGTGGAGTGGGCAATCTGAAGCTTCAGAATATTGATCGACTTTTTGGATGTTTGTTCCTACACTCTGAATACAGGGGAAGGAAGATGTTGCATGTGAAAGAAGAGTAATATAGTATGGAAAAGCATTCAACTCAGGAAGCTAGCACTGCAGAAGGAAGGCTTTTCCCACCATTTCTTGATTTTCCAAGCCTAGTTGCTTTGACAGCTCAGTGAGGTGGGTGAGGTAATAGCTCCTGAAAACCCCATCAAGTCATGTGATCTCCAACCATCAAACCATTTCAGCCACAGAGACTTTCCCCACCACTACCATTTCTGGTCACCAGACTCCAAAGAGCGTGACTAGAAATTCTCCAGGACCTTCTGAACACCTTCTCCTGGTGATATGCATACAGTAGGCTGAATCTTAACCTTGGTGGCATCAAACTAACAGATTTCATTAGTTAGGATTTTATTTTTGGTTTAAGCACATTTTTTTTTAAAAAGTAGCTGGGTGTACTAGCAAGAAGAACCAAGCTCCTAACTTGATCTGGGAGATAGGAAAGGAAATGTCAGGTGCAACTAATTCAATTTCCTCTGCATTGGCTGTGCTGACAGAAATATTGAACTCTGTCCAACTTCTAAAAACACAGCAGCCCTTTTTCACTGGCTACAAATAGGAAGAAAAGAAGAAAGAAGAGTACAAATAGCAGGCATCAACTGATCAATACAGCAAGAGGTAAGATTATTTATTTTATCTCTAAATTACACTTCCTCTGAGAAGTGCCAAGAATGGTATACAATAAGCTAACAATAAACCAATAATTCTTAAAAAGAAGAAATGCAGAAACTGGAATAAAGTTCATGATGAAAAAGAGAAAGAGGAAACGGAGGAAGAATATAACCCACCTGATCCTGAGATAACTCTTACCCTACAAATGTCTGAGAGACAAGGCATGCCTTCAACTGTCATCCCAAAGAAGATGCATCTCTTCTGGAAGAGTTTCAGAACTGGGGCACTGACTGAGCTTAATATGACTGTAAGTAACAGAGGGCATCATGACAGGGACACATCAGAAATGCTGCAGCAGTTTTATTTCTCCATCAGGGCAGGGCGTGTGCAAAGCTTTTGACAAACTGGGTTGACCAGTAAGCTTCTAAGATCTTTCAAGCAATTCAAGACTGTTTGTAACACAGTAGAATCAGAGGCTCAGCCGAGTAGCAGAAGTGTCCCCATTCAAAAAAAAAAAAAAAATCACAGTCACCGTTTAGCATCTTGCAGTCCATTAATATTGAATGCACATGTCGCTTGAAGAAAGTGCAATGGTTTTCACTCTGCAGATGAACAAAGCAAGTTGCTCTGACAAGTTTTGTGTCCATTCAGCAGGGAGCTGAACTGTGGGGTGCCATTCAGCTCAAAGTAGGGGGCTGAAAGGAGAGACAATGATCTCTTAGTCCTGAAGGTTCATTAACACCCCTGCTATATCAGCACCTGAAAAAGACCCTGCTAACTGACTACCAGATGAAGCAGGCGCTACTACAACCTTCAGTCTTGTTTTCCCCAACAAAAGAAATGAATATGCACGATTCTACATGAGAAGCAGCAAAAGAACAATAACAGAAGTCAGGCACCAAGAGGAGGAGGGGAAATAAGAAGCTCTGAATATCTGAGCAGTTTGAACAGTTGTTTTGGATGATATGCTTTCGTTTCTACCCAAAGCAACATTCACGGGGAGAGTAGGAACCTACTGAGGTTGCCCCAAGATTAAAAGAGCCTTTGACAATTACCACTGGCTTCCTCATCTACAGTTGTCCCACCAATCTCCTCTCCCACCTCCCATGCTTTTACCTGATAGCATCATGCACGTTCTTTGTCTCAGTTCAGGTCCAGACCACCACTATTTTTAATCTACTATAATGCAGTTCCCACACTGGGACAGTTAGACAATTGCCACAGGTGTCTACCTGTTGTTGGTGCACCAGGCCTTGAAAAATGCATGGACTCCAGCAGCTGACCAAGAAAGTCAA
The DNA here is from genome assembly GCF_035149785.1 of Candoia aspera. Taxonomy (NCBI): domain Eukaryota; kingdom Metazoa; phylum Chordata; class Lepidosauria; order Squamata; family Candoiidae; genus Candoia; species Candoia aspera. The sequence goes on along the minus strand of NC_086158.1, from coordinate 92,762,339 downwards.
GCACAGAAGTCAGATCTCGGGCCAACATGCTTTCACCCATTCCTTGACTGTGCAGGCCTCCGTTATACTTCCTGCCTCCACTCACACAATGCACTTATCTTGGTTAGTAAATTAACCCATCAGGAATTCAAGTGATGCATTAAACCTACCAACCACAAAGGATGACTCTGCACAACAAACTAACCTGCAAAAGAACCAGACAAGCTTAGTGTGAGCTAAATGCAACTGCAGCCACTAGATCTTTAAGACACCTGGTTCACAATGTTGCATTAACACAGCTTCTGTGCTTTGCAGAACCTTTTGCATGTCAAAGGGAGCCCATACAACCTCTGACTTCTCTACTTTAAACATTTGAAATAATCTGCCTTCAAAAAACATGCCCATATTAAAAAGGTTCATGGGGAGAAATGTAGCCCCTGTGTCAGAACAGGTTTATATTTATATTTTATTTATATTTCGAATTTTGTCACTGCCCATCTCACTCGAAGAGTGACTCTGGGAAGCTTACAATAAAGCTGGAATAAATATTAAAATACAATAAAAACATGCATGATGAAGGTCTCTGGTATCTCCAACAGGAGGGGGGCATTGAAAAGACTCTACTCTGAAAGCCTGAATAGCTGCTAACTGTTTCCTCACTAGTGACTAATAGTATCTTCATGGCATCATTGTCTAACTGATTGAAAGTCTGTCCTTATTACCATTATTTCAGCATAATGGTGGTGGGATAACTCTAGCAGATGCTAAAAAAAATGCACGGTGCTGATAAAATCTTTTGTAGTAAAAAACCAGCTTCCTTTGTTTCTAGACCTCTCTTTCTTGCTGACATTCTAGTACATGTCTAGCTAGATCGCCAAGCTAATTTTCCTTCTCTTTTTTAGTAAAACATTCACCCAACACTGGATTCCTTGGGCTGTTTCTGGGTCAAATCCTGCCTTCCCTTCCTTTAAACTTTTCCTACAGGGAAGGAAATTGATCAGTGTTAATGAGCAGAAGTATCTGTTTTCTTCTGAGCAAGAGAAAGAGGAAGTGGGGGAAGAGGGAGGAACTCCTACTCTTTTGGCCAGGAGATGAGCAGGTGTGCAAAGCCCAAGGCTGCTTCTTGTGTTCCCCCATCTCCTCCATAGTTTGTCAGCTTCATAGCAAGCCACTGATTAAAATGGAACTTCATCATCCATGGAAACAATGGGGATATATCAAGTTCCTGTAGAATTGCAAGCCCCTGATCATGATGCCATTTGGTCATAGGAGGCTCATTTTATTCTAAGGCCAGAACTACACCTTTGTCTATCAGCAACTTTCATGAAAGTATTTTTCATGCGAAATGGTTCAGCCAATTAAAAGTCCTATCAGCAGGAAGAATTAGGCCTCAGAGAAGAGATATCACTAGGATGATTTCAGGTGGGAGGAGAAGATTCTGATAGCAAGTATGTACAATCAATCCCCAGGAACTGTTGGTTTTCTTGCTGGTGACAACAGACAGATTGTTTTTCAGGAGAACTTTGCTATTCAGTGGGGAAGAGGTTGAAATAAAAAGAGATGAAAAAGAAATGCAGGAGATAGAACTCAGTAGGTGTCCTTACTCATGACAGTAGGGGTTCATAGGAGGGCAAAGTCTACCACTATCACTCATGACATAACTAATATAGTGTAGTGTTTAAGATTGTGGTGGAATGTCTAGTAGGCTATGGAAGAAGGAGGAGGACCATCATAGAAAAGATTCCTTAGTCCAGGAGTGGGGGAAGCATGAGAAAGTGACTCAGGGTTACTCCTCCTTAATTATACTAGGTAGAAGTTGAGATGGAGAATTGCTCTGAAAGGCTTTCAAGATTCAGTTACATTACCTTACTAGCCATAAAAGCCATTCCAGAAATCCACGTGGTTCTTCTTTTCTGAGTTTGCCAGCATCTGGAGGGCTTAACAAAAGGGTTTACCTCCCCACTTGACTACAGAGAATTTGGGATCAATCACTGTTTTTCTCAGGCCAGCCTATTTGACCTACAGGGCTGGTCAAATAAAATTAGAAGACCCCCCCCCCGTAAGCCACCTTTTGTTTTCAGAGAAAAGGGAGGTATACATCCAATAAATACATCATTCTTGCCCCAGCATCCAAATTTTATGGTGCCATTAAAAGGCAGCAAAAAGGTAAATTATCTGCTTTTTATTGTTGTAGTTCTGTGATGTAGTGTTACATCTTACAGTGGAGCTGGATTTTCTGTCTCTGGAACCAAGTTGTCTTGGGTCATTTTCAATTGTCATTGGTAAGAAAATAACTCTGATCCAGCAACAGGAAATAAACCCCAAATTTTACTATTTCCAGCTGTTGCTGAATTACTCATTCAATTGACTGTAGAATTGTTTATTCCATATACATAACAGTATGGCAGCAGGATACGAAACGGTTGCCTCTCTATTTACCTGATTCTTTTCATAGTCAGAACCAGTGAAATCATAGCCTGTTTTCAGTGCCTCAAAGGAAAATGTGTTTTGTAAAAGATTAGTTCATTTTTATTTTCCAAGTTAATTAGACTTGGCTCTAGTTCAGTATAGCTCAAGGACCTTCTTCTTGAGCTGTAAAAGGGAACATACTAGCAAACAGGGGGAAATATATATATTAAAAATGGGATGAGTTAACACAATAGGAAGGAAGGAAGGAAGGAAGGAAGGAAGGAAGGAAGGAAGGAAGGAAGGAAGGAAGGAAGGAAGGAAGGAAGGAAAGTTTATCTCATGATTAAAACAACTCCCCCAAAATTAACAAAATTGCCAATTTGCATAGTCAGTCAACAATTTTATTTGTTTAAAAAAGAAAAGAAAAGAAAAGAAAGGACAAGCAATCTATTGCTGGAAGCCAGGTATCAATTTGTCTTTCCTTCTAATCATCTACTATGCACAAAAATTTCATACTTCCTGAGAGCTTGATGGATTCCAAATGCTAGGGATATAGCCAAGCAGAAAAAATGCATCCTTAATCAGCAGTGAGCAATCCAAAAGTCCTGTTAATACATGTGGGTTTCAGCCCAAAATGTGGCCATGTTAAGGAACATCCAGAGCATGCAGTTTAATGGTTCAACTTCTAAAGTGTATCTCCAACTAGGCAATCACATCCAATCTATACAAAACATTCTATGATATGAGAAATATATGTGAAATAGAGTAGCAATAACCTAATTTTTAATCCAAAGAAATAAATTTCATATTTTTAAGGTAACCTTCCATGGCACAAAAACCAAACATTCTAACTCATTATTTGCTTAAATAGCTTATGTTAAATTCTTCTAAAACTAGACTACTGGCTTAGGACCCTCAAATTTATTTTTCCAAAATATATAAAGCTGAGGGTCTTCAGAAGTAGCAAGTAGCCCAACAAAAACTGTTTAAGTGTATCTGGCAAGTATATAGATAAATTAAACACCGCCGTAGGTCTACAAAGGTCTACAGAGGCCTTTTCAGAAGATGCATCAGAATTAAGTTGATCTGAACTAATGATACGAGGGCCAAATTTGTCTCAAGAACAGATTTTCTAGCTATTTTTCATGCATGATTATCCAATAATTTAAGCTTTTCCTGAATAAAATGATTAAAGCTATTTCTGTGACTAAATGTTATCTATATGTATCTCAGTGCATTAAGGTATTGAAAGTGATTCCTGATCCAACAAAGAACTCTGAAACAAATGAAGAATTCTGAAATTTCTTATTGTAACCTGTGATAAAAGCAGATTTATCTGGTCAGAAACATAATTTCTTCTAAGTTGTTGGGGGGGGGGATATATAAATATACTTTAAAATATTCCTGCCATGACAATTTAGAGGTCTGCAGTTGGGGTATATTGGAGTTATCTCTTCTTTTATTAGTTATTTTCCTAATAGCACAGCATCTATTATTGTGTCTTTCATTTATTCAAAAGACCATTGATTAACTCCTATATTTTTAAACAATACCATTGTTTAAATTTTATAAATACATCATATATTATACATTGTATAAATTGTATAAATACATCATATAACATTTTCTTTTGCCTTGCATCATGTGTCTGAAATATTTAAAGAATTACACCAGGTTTTTTCAGAAGTGGTGTCCTAACAGCCAGGAAACACACTGAGACAAGGAACTGGTCTCTAATATTTATTGCTAGTACTTAACAGGAATCCTAACAAACTGAAGAAGCGTGGGAAAACCCAGACATATAAACCCCAAAGTCAAGGCGGTCCCGATCTGTGTCTCTTTGAATGGCTGACCAATTCCTCAGTGCTACGCATGCGCTTGACAGTCTGGATGGGAGCCCCCTGCTCGCCATCCTTACTCATGACAAGTGGTTTGCCATTGTCTTCTTCTTAGGGCTGAGAGAGAGTGACTGGCCCAGGGTCACCCAGCTGGTTTTGTAACTAAGGCAGGAATAGAAATCACGGTCTCCCAGTTTCTAGCCTGATGCCTTAACCTCTACACCAGACTGGCTCTCATACTCTTAGACAACATGTTGTTAAGAGAAATCCAGTCCATTGTAATGAGTCAGAAACTTCAGCTCACCTGGTAATTGCCAAAAAGAAGTGTTTTTCCTCTTTTTGCCTTTGGAGGAATACCCATTTACATGCTTACCTTTTGATCTTTGTGTTTCTAGTGGGACCAAATACCTCTTATCATAAGATTTCCCTTATCTTCCAAGTCTACAGATTAAAAACAAGAGATAAGAACAGTGCATCCCTAGTAAATCACAGAGGATTAGAGTTCTATGGCTCTTAAAATATACTTTAAAACAAATGAATTTGAATTATTGTCAGTACACATTATATCAAATGGCCCTACCAGACACATGTTTTCAATAGTATGGCCTCCTGGTGGCATTTATTTATTTATTTAGTGAAGGTATGGTCAAAGACCAAAAGATACCTGATGGCATATAGGTGCCAATAAAAGAATCTATACATTTAGTGAATAGGACCTGTGACTGAGATTGGATGCATTCAGACATCTAAGCTACAAAACACAGTCATGAATGACCATGTCTTACCCCTTCTATCACCCTTTGAAGCCAAATTTGGATCATGATGAAATTTGGAACTTCAGTTCCTGGGAGTAAGATTCATTTAGTTATGGCCTAAGACATTTAGTTGCCCCTGCAAAGAAATCCAGATCATAATGCACTATGGTAAAGCTATAATATATATATAAGCTATAAAGTATATACATAATGCAATGTAACCAACTGTTTAACTTCCACTAATGATAAGGTAAAGTCTGCTAAAATGGACCACTTTCCTTGGCCAAATTGCAAGTAAGACTGAGATTTGGACAAAGATTTCTTTGTCCAAATCTTTGAACAAAGAAATTGTGAGTGCAGCTCCTCTTTTCAATTCATTAAAGGAACCAGACTTTTTTCAGGCTTCCATGTGAATCTGGGAAAAGAAATGTGCCACAATTTTAATAAGTAATTTCCTTAAATCAATGGCATAATTTTCCCCAGTTTACATGGAAATCTGAAAAAAGATTGAGCTGTTTTAGTGACTAGCAGAGAGGTAGAGTATTTGAACAAGGTCCACAGAACCACTGACTAATTTTCAAGTCATGCATAGATCTACAAAAGTAGCTGCAGCTGGCCTTCTGATTTTACTTATAGGGGCATAAGCATGTAGAATATGATCTTGATCAAGGCCACCACATGCAGCAAAGCTTTAAAACTTCCTGCTGATCACTTGCTTCATTTAAGCCTTCCTTCTCTACAAAGGGCTTGTTAATAACAACAGCAACAAAATCGCCATTGGTGCCATTGGAGTTTCCTTTCCCCCACCCACCAATCATTTTAACCCATAAAGCAATGGCCAGGGTGACAGATTTCAGTCTTCCTTCCAGATATTTGATGGCCTTCATCAGAATTCCATTTACACCACTGCAAACAAAATTTGAAATAACTGGCACCGCTTGCCAATTATTTAAGATACCATGTAGTTTTAGCCTCAAGAATGAAGTAATTTCTGCTGTCCCTGAACTCCGTGGATCTTAGTTCCAAGTAAATATGGATGCTTTTGAATTGAAAGGCTGAAGTGTGGAAGTAAATTTTATTGGTTTAATTTCCAAGGAAACATACTTAGAATTGGACTTTTGCCATTTTCAATTTTGCAATTTTTGTGGCCTCCAGTCAACCTCAGCCCAGATTTCAAACCTTTCAACCTCCATCATTTCTAGCATCATTATATGCTTTTTTTCAAGAGACTTTTTCACCTTTGTGGACAATGTCTTATGCAGCCTTTCTTTTACACCAGCATTGTCTTTAGAAAATCAAAACATGCATTATTTTGCCAGCTTTGATCTGCAGTATCTAAAATACTGATGGAAAGTAGGGAAGATCTTCATGGTAAAAAGTGTGAAGTGGGTAATAAATGAAAGAATAACATTCAGACAAAGCCCATCATAGATCTGAAATAAACAGTTGCCTCCAGAAATAATAGATGGACTGACTTACATCAGATCTTCATGGACTTAAGCCTCTGATCATATTGTCTAGATGCTAAAATGATATGGGCTACTGTCACTGAACTACTATGAATGGCAGACCATGGTAACATATAACACATCCTTTATGTGCTGGTGTCCATAAAGAAGTTAACTTTATCTTTATCATGAATAATAAGTAGTAAGAGAAAGTTGAAGGACATTGAAAAAGCAGTGAGTGGTTGTGATTATACACACTCATCTACACGTCTCTAAGAAACCAACATCAGTTTCATCACTGATAAAACTTGTGAGCCAGGGACCGAAAAAATGGTCTCTTCTATGTCCCTCAAACAATTTCAGAATTTAAACCTATTTCCTGTCTCTAATGTAACATGTCTACAGTTGCTTTCCGACAACCAACCTTGCCTCCCAATCTTTCTGGTTCCTGTATAAAATGCACCTGGGATCCTTTTGTGCTATTTTCACAGGCTCTTTCTCTGTCTTCCCTGCAACGCTTCTGGTATGTCAATAGATCAGGGGAAATGAGCATTGGTGGTGCAAATGTTGAGAGTTATTTAGTAAAAGATCAGCTGCAACTGTTTATTTTCTTCTGTGCAGGCTAGAGAAAAAAGCTTGTCAGTTTCACAGAGAGCAGCTGCCTTGAAATACAAGTTCCGCATCCACATTAATAATGGGGATTGCAGTTTTGCACAGTTGCAATTCCCTTCTCATGACAGCATTCAATTTCCAAGCAGCTCATTTTGAGCCCAAACTGGGAACTTTAGACAAGGAAGCCCTTAACAGATTTCAACAGTGGCCTTATATAAGCAAACCAACCTGATACATTAGAGTCCAAAATCTCCTTCCACCCTGAAGCTTTCCAGGTGACCTTATCCCTCTCCTTTAGATGAACCATCCTCAAAGGCTTTGGGAGAGGAGAAAATGGAGAATCTTCCCTTCAGAGAGAAGATGAGATTGAAATGAATTGCAGCCATGATGTGCAGAGATATTGCCAGATCTCTAAAAGAATGGGTGCATGTTGGCAGCTAAATAGCTTTTCCTTTATTTATTTGTTGAAAAGCAGCAGCCTCACAAGGGAAGCAGCAGAATCAACTAGGCAGATCAAGTGGGTGTTAGCTCAAGACCTCTCCTGGCCAGAAAAAGTATAACTTGTCTGAGTCATGCCATCTTTGGAAGCCAAGATGGAGGCCCACTTCTTTCCTTCAAGCAGGCTGAGGTGTATTCCCACACTAAAAAGATAAGTTGTCAATCAGCTATTTTACAGATGGCATGTGTGGCTCAGCACTTGCGATGTTCCCTCCATGGAGAAGAATATCTTCTCCAAGTTATATACAGTTATATGAAGGATTTGGAAAAATAAGAGAAAAAGGTGGTGCAACCCTCATCTTGATATACTGGGGTTTTTACTTAGATGTATACAGGAATATTCACTCAGGCACAGCAGGTATTTGTGTGTTTGTGAGATTTATATACCACCGTTCATACAAGAGCTCAAGGCATCATGTGTACATTCCTTCCTATTTTCCTCATGACAATCCCCTTCATGGTAGGTTAAGCTGACCCTTTTTCTTACATCATAAATCTGCTTTGGCTTTTTAGCCCATTCTGTCAGCCTAGCCACTGTGGCTTATAAACAATTGCAATTTATTAAATAAATCATGATTAAACCATAGCTTAGCAGGCTGGGAAAGGCCAGCAACAATTCAAAATATAGCTGGGGCTGAAAACCTATATGGATTATCTTATCATTAGCACCAACCTGTATTTATAATAACAATAACAACAACTTTGAAGCTAATGCCACTGAACTCCCTGGTGCTGGTTTTAATGAAATTTCCAGGCAGACTTTAATGAAATTCTCCAACCATTGCCATGAAAATGCCATCTTTAATCCTACAGAGCTATGATTGCTATTTCAGAAGTTTAGGCATGACAATGTCACAGGCATTAGACACAGCCTTACTAGGGGATTGTTTTCAAAAGCATTGCTGTAATTTTTTACAAGTCAGGCAGAGATCCTTTAAGTTCTCCAAGATGTAATACATTGGGTTTTCATTCCTATCTAGAAGCTCTTGGCTAGCGAGTACGGTCACAGAAGGGTTGACTGCCAGGAGGAACGGATTTCTACTGTAAAGGAAACAATAGGATAAATGGGAAAATCATTTGTCCTGGGGCTGTTTACATCTCCCCCACTTCCCAGGCCATATTCAGGGTGGTGGGAAGGTTTCACGTCTTTTAGCTCCTCAGCAAAGGCAGCAGGAGAACTGCCACGTTCCAGGAATTCACACACATCTGTTAGTTCAGAGTGTAGTAACGCTTCCATCCCTTTCTACAGCAGCTCTCAACAATGGTAGGATTCCCAAAGTGGGGTGTCAAAAACAGAAAACAAAACAAAATTCAGAAGTTGAAACTATAAAACAGGATTATGACAATGATGACAGGAACTCAGTGGATGGCATGTCTTTCGGATGCCCTGGACTGTATTTCCCATAAGTCTCAATCAGTGGTTAGGTTAGCTGGCTACTTTGAGAAGTATAGTCTCCAAATTCTGGAGAGAACAAAACTGGGACTGAGAATGTCAGCGTCTATTCAGAAGTTAACAATGGGGATTCTTCTTTCCATGCCAAAATGCTTTTATTGACAATTTGGAGTGTGCTTAGAAAACGGAAATGTACAAGTTATTCAAAGTTATTCAACTCAATCCTTGTGATGTCTTATAAAGGCTCTGCTCTACTAATTGGTAGCTGATCATTATATATATATATATATATATATATATATATATATATATATATACACACACACACACACACACACACACACACACACACATACATACACAGAGAGAGAGAGAGAGAGAGAGAGAGAGAGAGAGACTAGCTATCCATACTGAATTATTGTGCATTGGAAAGAGACACATAGAGAGACAGACAAAAAATTGTGTACATCCAGGAAGAAAGGAAAGTTACTGGCAATTCCATTCCTGAAGGAGAAAAATGGGATGTCAGAACAGCAGGGGGATTTCCAGTGGGAGGATATTATAACCTACAGCCAGCCTGGACTGGATACCCTGAAAGTTGTTGCTGAAGTGTCTCAGCTTGGATAAGATTTTCTTCTGCCAATTTAGAATCAAGCCAGCATGAGCCCATGATCAGAGCAGCTTCAGAGTACCATGCAGATCTGCCCAAGGAGTGAGAAACCTCAGGCTCTCCTTGAATGAGTTAGAAACAAGTCCAAATCACCTCATTCGAGGTCAGATTGGTTTTGCCCTGAGTTGGAACACAGCCCTATAAACAGCTACGGGTGACTGTGGCACTACTGAGCTGTAGCAAATTCCTTCTGGTGTTGTCAAGACAGAAAATCTACTCTTTCACAGTTTTACACCTAGCCTATTGGTCCTTGGGTTCACAATGTGGCTTGAACAGTGTCCATTCCACAATAAGAACAGAACTGAACTCCAGAGACTGATTGCTACACTGCAGGAAACTGAAATTGATGCCACAGCAGATCTTGCCACTAATTAATGCTGGGTGTGGGTACAGGGGAAGAAGTCTCAGAGTCAGGCAAGAGGCTGTCCCTGCATAGTAAGAAACAAGCTGTGGTACTAATCTGCACTAGCTGTCCAGGATTTCAGTCTGGAGTTCTTCCAATCTTACCTTGGTGATTCAGCCTTGGAACTCGCAAATTACAGAGCGTGCCCCTGTATCACAGAACTCCATCTGCATTGTTGTTCTCTTCTAAGTAGTTAAGTGACACCCTTGAATTGGATTTGCTTAGAAACTGTTTCAGAGGCTGGGGGATATGGCTAAGAGACAAGTGTTGAAAACTTGACTACTTGATCTGGATCCTACAGCTGATATCTAAGTAGGCTAGAGAATCTCCCCTTCCCTTTCGCTGTTACCACAGCCAGAACAGTTCCAAAACCAGATTCACACAATAAGTTAACAGTAAATTATGTGGGAAGGAAATAGCTTTGAGTACTTGGAACTGAGTGTTTGTTTCGTTTGGCACAATTGTCTTGGATTTTATGCTTTGGAGTCCACCCAAGGAAGAATTCATGGCTATAGTAGGAACCTGCTGAAAGTGCCCCAGCCCAGAAAGATTCAGTGGATTGCCCTTGGCAATCTTGACACTCCACCCACAGGAGTGATGTCTATCTCCTCTCCCACGTCCGGAGGTCTTATCTGGTAGCATGATGCATTCTTCTTGTCTCTGTTCTGGTCCAAACTATCACCAGTTTTTGTCAGAACCAAGCCTGCCTCTGACTCGGAAAGTGAAACTATTTCTGAGTCAGAGGAGGAATTGGAAACTTACCAGGCAGGAATCAGAGAAACAAAACTCCAGCATGACTCAGCAGAGCGGGAAGACTCCACAACGCTGATTGGGCGAGATCCAGAGGAGGAATTGAATGTGCCAATCAGTGCACGTCAGAGACAGGCGGACAAGTGCGCGAAGGAGAAGTCAGCCCGATTGGCTGCAGGGGACTCCAAGCGCGCCCAAAATCGGGATAAAAGGCAGCTGCACAGACAGCGAGCTGCCAGAGACAACTGATCCTCTAACTCTGCAGCTTTGGGAAAAGAGTCCTTACCGGTATCGGAGTCAGCGTCTGTGGCCAAAGAGGAGCCAGTGCTTGACTTCCAGCCTGAAGAAGGAGATTTCATGCCTGCTGCATGTGAGGAATCAGCATCAACTGAGCCCGGTAATCTGTGTTTTGCCTCGAGCCTTGAAAGCCCACATTCTCCTCAGCAGCACAGCTAAGTGGGAGTGTCCCGCACCACTGCTTGACCGCAGCTCGCTGTAACCATGCTTTGCAGACTCCAGCAAGTTTCAGAGATTCTCACCTAGCTTGTTCAGGATCTGGATTCATGGCACACATGGTTCTTCCAGCTGAGTCCTGCCCAGTTCCAAGTTCCAAGCCTTGCTCCAAGTCGCCAGTCCAGAGAATCCAGCCTAGTCCAGCCGAGTTCCAGGTTCCAAGCTTGCTCCAAATCCCCAGTCCAGAATCTCCAGCCTAGTCCAGGGCATCCAGCTGAGTCCAGTCTAGCTCAAGTTCCAAGCCGTTTTCAAGCCTTCATTTCAGAGTATCCAACCTAGTCCAGAAACCTCAGTTGAGTCTAGCCTTGCTCCGAGTTCAAGTCCTGCTCCAAGTCTTCAGTTCATCCCTGTCTGTGGCTCATAATCCTGCTTCCAGGACCAGTGAGCCAGTCACCTAGTATCCGTGCTGTTCCAGTATTCTTCCAGTTTGAGAACTGCTGTCTCCAGCTCTTGTATTCCAGCTGAATCCAGTCTTGCCTCCAGTGGTAGATCCTCTCTGCTGTCTTGCTGTGCCCAGTTGGTCTTTGGTTATTCAGTCTTCGTATTCAAGGACTTATTTATTGTAAATAGTTATTTAATAAAGAATCTTTATTGAGAACTGGTCTGGTGCATAGTCTGAACAGGACAGTTTTCATCTCCTACAGTGCAGTTCCTACACTGGGACTAACAATATAGATCTCACTCATTGTCTATGCATGCCTGCATTCCACAATATTCTGAACCTGGTCACTGATTTCTGTGTCATCCCAAGACATTGAATCATAACACACAAAAGATTTAATGAACATTAACTTTAACCAAGCTGGGACAGATCTTTATGTGACCTGGCTATACATTTTGTTTGAACCCAGCCCCAAAATCAGCAGTTGGAAAGGCAGAATCTAGGCATAAGGTTCGCAAGTTCAAGTCATCAGAAGAATACAGGACCCTAAAAGGAGGAGGGGGGAGGGGGAGGAGGAGAAGGAGGGGGAGGAGGGGGAGGAGGGGGAGGGGGACCCAGTCATCTCCCAGGGGCAAATCAGAAGAAAGAACTGGATGACAACTTGTGTTGGAAAATAATTTTCCAACTTTGGAAAAATAGCCTTTGGATCCAAGCTCTGTGCTGAATTATCCCCATCAGTAATCAATTGGGGCCTCTAAAAGAATAAGTATTAGCTTTGGAAATATTTCCATACCCTTATTACCTGATGGTGATTCTCATGTACTTTGTAGGCAAACAAGTCCAAGTTTCATTCGTATACCAAACACACACACACACATATATGCTGTTGCTAGTTATAATGGCCATTTGTGAGAAAGACACAGCAATACACATTCTGCATACATACATAAATGCATACGCTTCTGCTTGAAAATGCGTAATCACCACCACTTTGGACCCAGCCATTTGAAAGACCAATTGGAAGGACTGAGATTCATTTACAGCGTCAGCAGAAGCATTTCAAAAGCTGCTCTCAAGCAAGACCATTTAATGAGTCTTCTCGATGTTAAAAGACTTTGAGTCTTTTTTTTCCCCTTATTTATTTTTTAAAATCTCAATTGCAATACTATAATATTGCCTCTGAGAGATATGAGAAAAAGTAATACACATGCGGAACGCACGGAGATGAAGGGCATGGTTACCTTGACAACCAAACTGGGGAAAAGCTTTCCTCAACCAAATTAGAATACCAAATATTGGATAAAATACACATCCCCCCCCCCACCCACTACTGCTTGCAAAATAATGATAATAAGTGCAGACCGAGGAAAAGCTTCCCTGGTTTTATATGAGTCCACATCCTATAACAGCTGATAACTCCAAAAGGTGGGGAAGGTCTTACAATTCTCAATCAACTTGTCAAGTTATTCCCCTGGTGCATCCTGGTAGACTGTGTTGGAAGTTTTGGCAAATCCAGAATGCCTCATTAACATGTAAATTAAGTTGCCCAAAATGCAACTCTGAGGAAGCTGTTTGTTGCTACTCCCACCTGCTGTTTCTTCTGCTTTCCCACTTGTCCACCCAGGGAGAGGCTGCCTGGATGCTGCTCTCTTCCTCAGGGCCATGTGCTCGGGCCTTGATGAGGGATTCTGCCCCTTTCTTTCTACACACCTCTTGGCAGCTGTAGGGCTGAGAGTTTAGGGCAAACTATGTAATTAGAAAGAAAAGAAGAACAAAGGAACTTCATCTTTTCCCACCAAGATGGAACAAAGAAGCAGCAAAGAATAAAGTCAGTAAGCTTCTTTTTACTTCTTAACCTAATATGTCTAAGTGTGTGATTCTTTATGCTTGGGAGAGCTGAATGTGTAAGAGCAATAACCTGTGCTTCTCTGGCATGCTCATTGAAGCTATCTAAGATAATTTTCTTTTTCTGTGCCAGCTTCTCAGCTGTGTTATAAGCTCTGCTCCATTTCAGTGCTTCTAGCAGGCCACTGCATTGGCTTCAGACTGAATGCCAAAGATTGAGCCTTCTGGGTCACAAAGCTGAGCTTGGAAGTATCTAATTCGAAAGCAGAGCCAAAAAGGTCAGATAAGAGACCCTGGCAGCATCTCCCAGATCAAGAAGGATGTAAAATCCTTACTTTGCTTAAGGTATAAAGCGACTGCTAATGTTTACAGATCCTTGTAAATATTCACGCAAAGCATCAGACCAGCTGGACTACAAGCATGCTGGAAAGAACACAACTAAATACCTCAAGATAGCGATACAAACTAAAGATAGGGCACTTCCACATGAAGTCAGCATTCCCACAGTGGTATATCTGAAATAGCAACAAATTTGATCTTTCTGGTTGAAATCTGAAGCTCTACAGAATTTACAGGCAGTCCGTGTTCACATCCATGGGAATACTCAACATGATGCCTGTCTCCTGGGCTCAAGCAATATTTTTCCGCATCCAGAGGTTCAGCTGTTACCGTATCACACTTAGACACCAGTATCGCATCGTCTGAATGCAACGGTGAAATAATGGCTCTGTAGTTTTGCAGCTGTCATGCACATCAATTGCTGAAAGATGGTTTAGGGCCAATCATCAGAGACGTGCATGCCAACATAAGCTAAAAATGTAGATGGTGTGGCTCAGATTGAACTTTTTTTTTTTACTTCTTCTTCACCAGCTTGAATGTTTTGCGATTGAGGACAATGACGACAACCACCAGTTGGCTTTAGATGGTTCTAAGAGATTGCAAAGTAGAAATGCTTCTAATATACATAAGAAAGAAAGGCACATAGAAGACATTTCAGAAAATGTTTACCAAGCCTAGGGAAGAAAACTGAAGTATGGTTCCTCTCTGCCTGAAAGGAAAGATACCAGACCAGATTTTTGACCTTGGGTTTTGCTCTTAAGTTTTTTTAGAGATCTTTGAAAGTTTTGGAAACAAAATATTGGATAAGCCATAGTCTCAAACTGAATACAGGCTAACGTTAGATTTAAACCTACATACTAAACTCATTTAACCCTGTATTCAGTGCTGCAATATATGGGCAAACTAACTGATTTCTCTTTCAGATCCTATCACAAAGCAATTTCCCATCAACTGATTTACTTCCAACCATTAATTGTTTGTTTGTTTGTCTATTATTATATTTGGAGACCACCCAACTCTGGCAGCTTCCGATTCACACCATCTTTATTTGCTCCCAAGTTCATATCATATCTATGTGCCTTCACTGAGTTGCCCAAATTAACCTGACTCAAATTCTATATTCCTTCAACTGATGGCCCCTTTAAATTACTATCCAGAACCTCCCATTTCATTTTTCTCTCTGCTTCCTCACAGAAAAAAAAAAGGGGTGGGGGCTCTATTCTGTTTTAATCCCATTCAAATTCAAAACACCTTACTTCCTCTCTGCCACCTTCTAACCCATAAAGATCAGAGGTGAGCAGGGAATGCTGGAAGTTGGTCCAAAGGGGGAAGAAAACTCTTGGACAGAAGCACTGGAAAGTTCTGGAGCTTTCAAAATGGTAGCGGATAAGAACAAGCTAGCTATCCACTCACCATTCTTCCGTGATCCAACCCAAGAGAAGAAGCATTCACTTAATAATACTTTTCTCACACTCAGGAGGAAAAGAATCTTCTGTCATTCGTTCATGCTCCTATGCCACTCAAGCTAATATTCTTTGCCTTCTACAGTTGAAATCCCAGTTGAAAGTGGTGTGGGAGCTGGTGTAGGGAGAGGGAAGGACACACACACACACACGCACACACATATATATATATACATTTGCTTTATTTGTCCCACTATCTGTCCAACCTTTATCTACCACATGGAAAGCTTCCTGCAACTGGCTTGAACAATGCTCTGGTTACTCCATGTGATGATTCTTTTTCTTTTTTCTTTCCTATTGTATTGTTAGCTGATTGAATAATAATAATAGTAATAATAATAACAATAATAATAATATTCCATGAAACTATGAATTATGCTGTAGCAAGGAGGCTGTGTGGATTTTATTTATTTTTGTGCTTTCGAGTCAGTGTTGAGTCCTGGTGACTACCTGGATAGGTCCCTCCAGTTTTCTCAACCAGATCTTGGGAACTGGTTTGCCCTTGCCTGCTTCCTAGGGCTGAGAGGGTGTGACTGGTCCAAGATCAGCCAGTTGGCTTTGTGCCTAAGGCCAGACTAGAACTCACAGTCTCCCGGTTTCTAGCCTGATGACCACTAGACCAGACTGACTCTCTCTGGCCTTTAGAGATGTTAGATTTCAATTCCTATTTGCCCCCACCTGCATGGACAGTGGCAAAGAATTAAGAGAGTGATAATCCAAAATAGTTGCAGAAAATCACATTTCCTGGCTATGGTACTTAACTCTTGGTAAGTATTATTCCCCTGACACCCTGTCCTCTTAATGATAACAGGTGAATTACTGATGATCATCTTGTCTCAGTTTTGTATGGCTTGGATAAACTCAAGTTATTGACTATGTTATAACTTTATGAGTAACAAAATGTCACAAAGGAGCAAGAAAGTTTTTGAGTTCTGAGTAACTCTTTCTCAGAATGGATGATGCACAAAGCAGAAGGAAGGTGGAGAAGGAAGAAAAACAGCTTGGATGTTACAGCCACATGTTTTGCCTTTGCAGACCATCTTCCCAGACTGCATCCTGATTGAATTAATTTCTGCTCAGTGATTCAGGGATCAAGTTACACCTAAGATTTTAGAACTAGAAAAGCAATCACTAACCCCCTTTTTTTGTGAGGGGGGGAGAACTGGACCCTGGCATTTATCCAAGTCTGTCTCCAACTTGGAGTGAAATAAACAGATTCTTGGTAATGCAGAGAGCACACAAAAAAAGTTCTTATGAAGTGTCTTAGGAAAGTGGTGGGTTCCCTTTGCAGAGTATTTTCAAGAAAAAAAGTTAAGACATGCATTCAGTTAGATTTCTGAGACACTGTTCATGATTTCCTGTCTTTCCATTTCCATTTTCATGATTCTGTGAAAAGGGTTTACCTGTCACTCCTTTGAGCAATAGTCCTTTGGTATCCAGCTTCCATGAACAAAGGGAATCAGGGATCCTGAGAATATCCAATGTAATTTGGTTCAAAGTTTTAAAAATGTTGGGAACTGGTCCAGCTTTAGGAGACAATACCAGCAGCCCAGAAATGAGCCAAAAGAAGTGATAACCACAGAAGAAATATCAGATTACACTTTATTTCTGGGTTTCAATATATTTGAGTGAAAAACTGTTCCCCCCAATTCTGTTCACTTTCTACTAGAGCAGGAGACCCAATCCTCCCACAAAACAAATCTGTGCAATTCATTTTAGGTAGGGTTGGAATTAAGTCTTATTGAATTTGAGAAACCCTACCCTGAAGAAAGGGTTAGAGAACTGAGCTATAACTCAGATCTGAAGATGTGCTTCTAGTTGATTTTCATATCAGTGGTGCTCCACAGAAATTTGATTTTTCTCCATTCAAAATCTTAATGCACAATATAGAATTCTACTTGCTATTTTTTTCTCATTCCTTTCATGCTTACCTTCTTTCTACTACCCTACAGAGAATAAATATAGGTGATCTCAGGAAAAGCTGCAGACTGGTGCTGTGTTCATGCCCCTGTCCTGTGCATTCCGAAGGAGCTTTTGGAATTAAATTCTGGACCTTTACTTGCTAGGTTGATAGTTTCCAACTGAAGCCCAAAACTCTGCTGTGGAAAAAAAAAAAATTAAATAGGGACTAGGGCTTCCAAAACAGGAAAAGAGATTAACACTCGAGATTTGGATCCTAAGGCTTTTAGTTCATAGGCTACATTTTATGACACATCCAATGACATGCGCATTGTTTTTCAAGTTGTATCATTGAAAGGAAAATAATATGTTGCATGTGGAGATTGTAGCTTTTTTTTCTGATTCTGCTCTTATAGTTTAAAAGGAACACTGCTAACTTGATGGTATAATTATACAGGTAAAAAGAGAAAAGAGGTGGAAAAGATTATTTTATCAGTTACGGTAGATTTTTTTCACATACACACTTTGTTCAAAGCCCAATCTTTAAAGTATATCTGGATCACAAACTTTCTTGAACTGGTTTGGCACAATTACTGTTGTGCTGTGCAGTTTCAGGGTGGGCAAAGTGGTGCCCTCTTGAACAGCCTAGCCCTAAGGATTATCTTGACCTCTCTTTTTTTCAACAAGTCTTTGGGGTCTGAATATTTGTCTAGCACCTAATTGGCTGTTCCTTCATCTTTGTGCATTTATTGTGTTGTTCTTATTTATTAATGTTTTTAAGCTTATTACAGTATTCAGAACTATAAATCATTCTAAAGTGGTGTAGCAATTGGAGCCCAGTAAGCTCTAAGCTTCTTGAAGTGAATGTATTTAATTTGATGTAGCACGCATCCCCTTAAGGAGTGAGAATCTACAAAGTATAAAGTGAACAAGCCAGAACCAATTTTTTTTAAAAAAAGATTTCTGCCCTTCCTTTTCAGTACATTGCTCCCTATTCATTAATTTCTAAAATCCAGTCCTGATATTTTGATTCATAACTTAATCTCCAAGTATTAATTTTCCACCCTTTACTCAATTTTAATCAGGGCATGCAATTTATTTGATTAATACATTCCTTCAACATATTATTATATAGTCTCATTGTTAGCTTTCATTTTAAGTGAACTTCAGTAAGATATTTACATGGCTTACCCCTTTTTTCATAGGTAGGATGTAGTGAAAGGAGTGCTTGTGATTCTGGACACCCAGGGAGCAAAAGCGATTTTATATGGAGGGATAAGATAAACTTGAATTGCCAGCTTGGAACCCATTGGTCTTCTCAGAAATAAAGGGTACATCTTGGGCTAATCAATCTTAGGGTGCAAGAATTTGGAAAACCACTAGATGGCAGCAGAAAATTATAAAAATGCCATCCATCGGCTCCCTTCTAGTGGCTCTTTTGATTTTTGCAGGGCAGATCTGTCAGACCTAATTCATTCTTTGTTCATCCTTTTGAGTGAATATTAACTCCAGTAGTCATTTGTATTTCATCCTGATTTTATTCAATATTGCTTTGAAATAATTATGAGCCCTGTTGGGGGATCAGGTCAGATAAAAAGACATTAAAAAGAGCACAGGTATAAACCCCACTCAACATTCCAATTGGAGAGTTTAGGAAAAAATATCCTCTCCTCATTTAAATGCAGTAGAATGTTTCTCTTGATTTTTAGGACTGCCACTTTAGGAATCCAGAGGTAATGTTTAACCATTGTTAAGCTTCAGTTACCATAGTGATTCTTCCATTTTAATGTAATACACCATGTATGCATGTTGCCAAGACATATCTGACCATCATATGCATGTTTACTCACTGAGTTGAAAGTGGTTTCTTGCTTTGTAAGCATATATAGGATTACAGTTCAAGAATATATACAATACATATATGTATGCATGTATGTATCAGCACTATAACCCTTCTATAATTTGTATGCTTTGCTTCTAAAGTACTGGACAGAATTAAAATAATTAGGGAGTACAGGTAGTCATCATTTAATGACCATTCATTTAGTGATGGTTCAGACTTACAACAGTGCTGAAAAAACTGAGTTACAACTGGCACTCACACTTATGTCCATTGCAGCATCCCATGGTCACGTGATCAGCATTTTCAACTTTCCCAGCTGGCTTCTGGCAAGCAAAATCAATGAGGAACCACGTGATTCACTTAACAATTACATGGTTTGCTTAATGACAGTGGTGATTCATTTAATGACCACCACAACAAAGGTTTCAAAATGAGGTCAGATTCGCTTAATGACTGTTTTGCTTAGCAACCAAAATTCCAGTCTCAATTGTGGTCATTAAGTGAGGACTACCTGTATATTACAATACATGATTGAAGTCCTGTATACATGAAACTGGAAATAATTGCCACTAAATCCAGTGGACTTACTTCTGTAGTGGGGCTCTGCAGACGAAAAAGCAGCAGGAGTGATTTACTGTGGTGACTTGCAACCTTCCCTGCCAGTTTCCTTATTGACTTTGCTTTTGGGAAGCCAGCAGGGAAGGTTGCAAATGGCAATCATGTGACATGGCTCACTGTGATGTCATAATTGCGAGCCAGATAACTGAGTACCTGGATTGTGATCATATGACTGTGGGGATGCTGCAACAGCCAGAAATTCGAGGACCAGTCATAAGTCCATTTCTTCAGCGTCGCCATAAGTCACTGCATGCGAGATGGGCGGTAGACAAATATGAGAAATAAATAAATTTTCAATGGTCGCTGAACAGCTGAGCATAAGCTGAGGACTACCTGTATATTCAAACTCTGATGCAATCTGGCATTTAGACTGGCAGGGAGGATGCAGCACAGTGGATGCTAGTGGGCTATTCACAACATGGAGAGTATAAACTTGTCAATTATTCTAGATGCTTTTCTCTTTATAGAACATATCTGTTATCAAAATGTCCAACTACATGAAGGAAGTTGATGCATTAAATGCAAACTTAAGCAAGCATGAAACACATGAAGTGGGGGGGGCTGTAAAGATGTTTTAACTTGATACTGAATTCTTAATCTTCCACACAAGTTTTTAAGACTGTGTTTTTAATTGATATTTCAGTCTGGACAGGGCATCAGACCTCTTTAATCCTCACTTTTTTGTTTTCAATAGATGATTTAAACTCTTGAAATCATTCAAGAGCTGTGAGATGTTTTGTGTAATAAGAGACATATCTCATGGTGGGATTTCTCATTTGCTCTTCTTAGAGAAGATGGCTATAGTGGAATTAAAAAGGAACTTGGAGTCCAAGCCTTAAAAATGAAGTCAAGCTTGATAGTTCTAGTTTTCAATCTCTTGGTCCTATAGGAACCTACACTGAATTGTTTTTCTTCTGCGCAGCCCATCTGCCAGTCAAGTAGACATTCTGATTAAGCATCAGATTGGAAGTTATCATAAGTGTGTTGCTGCATTTACAAGAGGGCTATCAAATCTGGGCTGCAGAAATCCAGATGACTACAAGAAAACTACTCTTTGCTGCCCTCTAGTAGTTGTCTGGATGTTTGCAGCTCAGGTCTGGTTGCTTAGATTTAAGAAGGAAGTTTTCTTTTTAAATGCAAATAGCTTCAGCTTGCAACAAGCATGGAATGATTTTCTTCCATACTGAGTTCCCAAGAAATCCCTCCTCTGAAGATGCTATTTGCATTGAGCAGAGATACCATTAGATTTCCTAACAGTATGAATGACACATGAAGAGAAAAGTGCTCAGAATTTCAGCTGATAAAAAAGATTATATTCTCATTCCAGCTTCAGTGGAGACATCTGGAAATTGCAGCTGGTGCAAACCATACCAGCTATACTGCTGGCCGTTCAAACCTCCCAGTGCAGTTTTAACACCTATGTTAAAGTTGCTGCCTTGGTTATCAGCAGACTTCCAAGTCCAATTCAAAAAGTTGATCATGACTGTTAGGTTCATCTACTGATGACTACATGGAAACATCCATATTGTTTTCTTGGAAAGAAGAAATAGATTGCTATTATCTTCTTCCAGGATATTTTTTCTGATCTCACTGTCTAAAATTCTTGGACTTCCCAATAGTCTCCCATCAAAATGTTAACCTGACTTTATCCTATTCAGCTTCCCAGTCCAGACAAGGTTGACCAGTTGCAACTATCTGCTGGGACAAAGTAGTATTGTTCACGGACAGTTTTCCTATGAGAGCTACAAGACATCTTTAGGTTCAAAGGAAATATAGTCTAAATATCAATAACTGAGTAGCAATGAGCAAGAAGAAGTTACTGGACTCGGAAGTGGATTGATCTGGTCTGATAGATTCTTCTTACATTCTTATGATGAATTGTTTATTTAAACCAGACCTAAATCTCAGTCCCTACTATATGATATTACCTATTTGGCTCCCTGCATGCTTATTTTTCGTCACTGGAATCAACATATGGGGGCTATATTCTGTTGCTTTGTGTAAGGATTTACTGAGAAGCCGCAATAGCATTTAAGGCTGAAAGATAACTAGATTGGTGTGCTGCCTGTCCAAGTGAACAGCAGCTGACCTTTACAGTGCTGAAGCGGTGACAGGAAGAGAAGGAACAGAGAAGATAATGCAAGACAGTATTCCTTTTCTTATATTTTAGCAACTCTGTGTAGTTCTTGCTGGTGGAGATGCTTTCAGAACAGCAAATAATAAAATTATGCCTTTTTTGTGCTGTTAATGAAATGCAAATTAAAATTGGGTGCACATTAATGCAAGGAGTTGAATATCCATTTAATCAGATCCTCCCTGCAGGGCCCAATGATAAAAATGACAGATGAGTTGCATTACTAATTCTGGACTTGTCGCGTTGCATACGCACTTACCTTGTAAACGAACCATTTTAATGGCACCTGCCTGCTGGGCTGAAGCTTATGCTGATTAAGGCTAGGTCAAACAAAATCCTTTGAAGAGCAGGCTCCATTCTTTGAGCTGAGCATCTTATGGAGTAGAGACTCAAGACAGATCCACAACATGCTTTTATTGACTTTATTCTACTCAAACTTTCAGACTATCTCCAAAAGACTTGTGGGGATCGTACGAGGAAGCCCCACTTAGGGCAGAAAGCCACACTTGCTACTAATGATAACTTGAGGAAGAATGACCATGTCATGTACTATGTTGGCCCCAAATACATCTTTTAAAAAATCTGATCTTTGCTAAGTTACTTCACATCCATAGACCCATTTCATACGTTAACCTCTCACAAACATGTGCCATCTAATGTTTCACAAACTTCCATAACAAAGGAACATATGTCATATACAGGTCTGGAAAGTCACAGGAACACAGCATTTTTAGTGGATGTCAACCAAAATCTCTTTGGTATAGACTAAAAAACATGACGTAGGAAATGGCCACCAAGATTTTCTACTTTCAGCAAGAAAGAAGGAGAAAAGGAGGAAACTTAGAGCCAATAGTGTATCTTTTGAAACATCTATTTCTGGTCTCAGGTATGGGGAAAGAGCATAAAGTTTAGTGAAGGTATGAAAATATGGCTACAAATCACCAACCTAAATTGCAGCTGTGATCAAAAGGCTGGTGTTAGACCTGCCACTGAGAATAAGCACGTGCTTAAATCTCTTTCCTGAAGCAATAAATTGGACTGAAAGCACTTTGTCTTGGGAAGATTTTGAAGAAATTGGGGGAATCGTGCAACAATTTTTCATGACGAATCCTGAGGTTGGCTTACTGTCTATATTTTCTACTGCATATAAGTTGATCCAGCATAATACCTTGATTTAGTTCTTACTGTTAGCTGCCAGATTTGCAACTGCAAAATATTGGAAAATCAAAGTGCATCTTTCATTGCAGCAATGTAATTTTAACGTGTGGGAAATTGCTTTGCCTGAAAAATTAACACACTAACAAACAACACTGAAAAACTATGATCAAGGGCAAATTCAGTCAAATTTGGTCAATATTTATTAGCAATAACAACAACATTCTTCCCAATAGCTAATGTTTATCAAAGTAATCCTTATAAAGATTGCTTGGACAAAGCTATTGAGTATGGATATTTAAAATTTATGTCTCCTTAAATTAGGTATGTATTATCCTCAGGATTAGATATGCTTTATATATACAGCAAATTAGTATTTTTTAAAATGCTCTTAGTTTTCTTTCAGGTTTTTTTGTTTTGTTTTGTTTTTAATTTTGTCTTGTTAGTACTCTTACATTGTTGTTGGTGGGGAAAAAATAAGGGGAAAAGTCTTAGGGAGATCATGCTCCCATTCTAGAACCAGACCCTTGAATTCCAACTTGTTTCCTTGATTATTTTATTTCAAAGGCCAATCCACATGATGCTTAGACCAGCAAAGGAGAGCAATTTAAACGATATTGTTGAATTATCTGAAATACAAACTGAAAATATAGCTGAAAATACAAACAACACAGTGAGTGGAAAGACCAAATTGTTTTCCATCATAGCTGCAGCATCTGCTGCAAGCTAAGAGATAAACTGTTGGCTTTTTTTTTCAAGATGACTTCTGGTAACTCTTGTCTTGATTAATTTCTGTGTGGACAACTGCAATGCACTCTACTTTGGGATGTCCTTGAAAACCACTCAGAAGCTTCAGCTGGTTCAGATGCAGCAACATGAGCAATTATGGTCATGACACCAGCTGCCCATGTAACATCTCTGCTTCACAAATTGCACTAGTTACTGGTAGAATTATGGATGCAATTAAAGATACTGGTTATTACCTACAAAGCCTTACATGGCATAGGGCCTAGTTATTTGAGGGACCAACTCTCTCCATTGTTTCTGCCCATCTTGAAGATCCAACAGAGTTGGCATGTTCCATATCCATCCATTAAACTGATGAGATCCTGGAAGCACCTTTCTTTGTTGTGGTCCTTATTCTCTGGAATACAGGTAATCCTCAGTTAACAACTGTAATTGGGAACAGGAATTCCATCCGTGACGTGGTCATGAAGTGAGTCAGTTGTTGAGATGGGCGGCTATAGAAATCAAGTAAATAAATAAAAAGCATGTGACCGTGCCAACTTACAACAGCAGTTCTGGTTGCAGTCGTTAAGCGAATTACGCACAGTCATTAAGAACATCACGTGACTGTGACTTGCAACTTCCTGCCAGATTCCACATTGACTTTGCTTGTCAGAAGCAAAGTGGTGAAGGTCACAAATGACAATCACGTCACTACAGGACACTGCGACCGTCCTAACTGTAAGCCAACTGCCAGGTCCCCGTATCACAATGAGCTCACCATGGGGCTGCTACAACTGCCGCAACTTCAAGGACCAGCCATAAGTCTCCTAGTTCTGCACCATCATAATTTTGAATGGTCACTGAATGAGTGGTCTCTAAGCAAGGACTACCTATAATTTCCCCCCAGAAATTCAAAGAGCCCAACCTTGCTATCCTTTAAACAAGACTTGAAGAACTGGCTTTTCAGCCAGGCTCTGGGCTAGGGAAGGTTATTTTTTTTATTATTTTAATTTATCTATTTACAGGACTGATATGGCTGCCTATCTCATATAATGACTCTAGGCAACTCACAACGATCCATAAAAACATGCTTAAAGCAAAAGTACCCTTCCCCCCGCAGGCGCCTCTCTTTGTGAGGGGTTCTTAGGCCTGTTTTCCTTTTTGGGTGATCTAAACTTGTTGTATTCCTTTGGTTTTCACTGTATATACCTCCAAAAGTCATCAAGAAATTGGGAGGCTTTAGAAACATTATAACTAAATAAATAATCAGTCTTCTGCAGTAAAACCTTTTGAAGTTATTCAAGTGAGAACTCTTGCCTGATAAAGTTGTTCCTGGGAGAATCAGCAGCAGCCCAATCAATCCACTGATAGATGAAGACCTCTTCATTTAAGGTGATGGGTCATCATCTACCATGTTGGTCCAGTATGGATTAGACCAGGAGACAGCTGTTCTTTGACTTCCCAATCCAATCAGAGAAAGGCTGACCCAGAGTGTCACCCAGCCAGCTTCCATGCCTATCGGAGGACTAGATTTTAGTTTCCCCACTCCTAGTCCAGCACTATACACACACACACACACACACACACACAGAGTAAACCGCTGAGCTGCTGAGCTTGCTGATCGGAAGGCTGGCGGTTCGAATCCGCATGACGGGGTGAGCTCCCGTTGCTAGTCCCAGCTCCTGCCAACCTAGCAGTTCGAAAACATGCAAATGTGAGTAGATCAATAGGTACCGCTTCGGCGGGCAGGTAACAGCATTCTGTGACTGTCATGCTGGCCACATGACCACGGACGTGTCTACGGACAAACGCCGGCTCTTCGGCTTTGAAACGGAGATGAGCACTGCCCCCTAGAGTCGTACACAACTGGACTTAATGTCAAGGGAAACCTTTACCTTTACCTTATATATGTTATATACTGTATACATATGTGTGTGTGTGTGTGTGTGTGTGTGTATATATATACACACACACACACACACACATACAGTATATATATTATATACTGTATATACGCACAGTACATATATATATACACACATACTGTATATATATTATATACTATGTATACACACACACACACACATATATATACATACACACACACATACAGTATATATATATTATATACTGTATATATATACATGTTGTTTATTCGTTTAGTCACTTCCGACTCTTCGTGACTTCATGGACCAGCCCACGCCAGAGCTTCCTGTCGGTCGTCAACACCCCCAGCTCCCCCAGGGACGAATCCGTCACCTCTAGAATATCATCCATCCACCTTGCCCTTGGTCGGCCCCTCTTCCTTTTGCCCTCCACTCTCCCTAGCATCAGCATCTTCTCCAGGGTGTCCTGTCTTCTCATTATGTGGCCAAAGTATTTCAGTTTTGCCTTTAATATCATTCCCTCAAGTGAGCAGTCTGGCTTTGTTTCCTGGAGGATGGACTGGTTTGATCTTCTTGCAGTCCAAGGCGCTCTCAGAATTTTCCTCCAACACCACAGTTCCAAAGCATCTATCCTCCTTCGCTCAGCCTTCCTTATGGTCCAGCTCTTGCAGCCATATGTTACTATGGGGAACACCATTGCTTTAACTATGCGGGCCTTTGTTGTCAGTGTATATATATAGATACAGTACATATATTATATGTCTAGGTAACTTGTCTGAAGGAATGAATTAAGTGGTCCTATTTTGCAATGGACTTTTTCAAAAGACAATTCCAAGGAATTGTGAGGTTTCTTAGAATGATATTCTAACTGGAAGGTCCAAAATTATAAATGTCATAAACTAGTTTTTAGATAGAAACACAAATAAGCACAGCTCCACTTAAATAGGGAGCTGTTCTAATTTATTTTAATGAAGGAATAAGGCTTCAAGCTGTTGGGAGACCGATGCATCCCTTTGGCAGGGTTTATGCATACAGATCTATAAAGCCTGTTCCAGCATGTATCCCCAGGGGACACACAGCATATAAAACTCCATAAAAGCAATCCTAATCTCACACAGTGAATTGATCTCACTCTTGGTTGCTCCTGGGTAACGATCTAGTAGAGAATTCCAGTAAGAAATCATAATCCCTTCAGGATCCTAGCTTCCTTCAGACTGTTGGGTACCAGAAAAGTCTTAGAACTAAATGATAGTTTAGAAATTACTATGTGGTTTATGATGCTTGCTTTTAGATTTTCCAAATTTTTGTGTATCTTTGCCCATGAATGTGGCAAAGAACTCCATAGGGGATCTGAGTAAACAAAAAAAGGAGTTGTGAATCTTTATTGTGTTGTTGTTGTTTGAGGTATAAAAATTAGGATTTTTACATACCCACACCCCACCTGCATTGGTTAATAAAGTGCTTGGAAAGATCCCACTGCCTACTAGTAAGAGAATATGAGAAGGTCTAAACACCAAATCTGGAGCAGGGTCTTCACTAGCTTCTGCTCATTATTCAGATGAAAATGGCTTTCATACAAATTCATTTCCTATTAATATAATCAGTTCATCGCAAATCAATGACGAAATATGGGATATGTGTCAATTGTCTTTATTAACACAATCTCTCAGGCATTGCTCGGGAAAAGGGTCCAAATTAGAAATAGGCTCCATTAACCTAAGGAAAGGTCCACTGTAGAGTAATTGCAAAGTCCAATTCTCCCGATAGAAAGGAAGTCCTCTTTTGGAAAGAAATATTGTAATGGCAACTGTACAATTCAATATGTTTTCCAATGTTGGGCTCCTTTATATGTCTGTCTTCTAAAATGTTAATCTGTTGCAGCTGCATCATTATCTTTAACAGGGAAATCATAACACACTGTTTTCATGTGCTTTGATTTTCCTTTACATTTCTTTCAGGTTGAAAAACCTTCCACAAATGCACTTTTCATCATTGTAGATGAGTGGGGGACTTTATAGGCAAAACAGAACACTTTTCCTATTTATACGGAGTATATCTGTCATGTCTGACTGTGTAGCTCCTCATGGGTCTAATACCTGCAAAGATGCAAAATAGTGCTTTCACTTTGGAAAGACTTCTGCTGAAGGCTTAAATGGTCCATCAGTATTCTGGAAACGAGATCCTCAAAATGCATCCACATTTTCCATTCCTTCATGTAACTTCCATAAGGACCTCTGCCTGCATCAGCTAGAGCAGGGTTTCTCAACCAGGGTTCCATGGCACCCTAGGATTCCGTGAGAGGTCCCTAAGAGTTCCCTGGGAGATCACGATTTATTTAAAATATATATTTTTATTTGGGCAACCTCACATTAAAGAGGTATGTTTGGTTCTTTATTTTTAGTCTAAGAGCACTGTTAATGAGTATATATAGGCCTACACATGAAACAAATACAATAATTTTGTAACTTCTGGCCTATATTTAGCCTGAATGTGCAGGGGTTCCCTGAGGCCTGAAAAATATCTCAAGGGTTCCTCCAAGGTCAAAAGGTTGAGAAAGGCTGAGCAAGAGGGATAGGGAGGACCTGTACAGCTGGTACAGAAAGCACTAAGTTCTTCACTGCTTTCAGTTTCAGCAAGAAAAGGAGATTCAGACACTGGTAATGAAGAAAACTCTGTGCATTTTAGATTCTTCTTAAAGGCTTCCTTTCAGCCTCTCATTGCCTTTCTTTAGGTCGTACCACTGGTGAAATACTGTGAAGACATTGTCACATATTAAGTAGAGCGATTCTTCTTGAATGTTAATACAAGCAGAAAGGCAGGAAATAAATTTAATGAATATCAGAAATAGTAGCCAGTTGTGGATCTCTTGCGCTCCTGTCATTGACTTCTTGTAGCATCTAATGTATGAAGTTTACTGCTGCATTGTAACTATGGAATAAAGCTCCATGCACCACATCAGCCAGAGCATTAAAACAACTTCAGGAGCCCCACAGACCCAAAGAATCTTGCCAGGACCTTTCTTGATCCAAATTGCTGTCCAGGACAGACTTGCTTGTCTGCTCCCATCTTATCCATTTCAATATAGGCGGAGGCATTGCAAATCAGTTAGGTAGCAAACAGGATCTTCCAGAGCGAAGCAAACATAACACAGTATTTAGGGTACCTGAAGAACTAGTAGCTAATGTGATTATTTCAGTTATTGAACCATTTTTCCATATGAGAAAAGCAGGACAGTTGCCCCCTGTAAAAAAAAAAAAGCCCTAAGTTGACAAGATCTCAGGAAAAGGCTGTCAGCTAGATAGAGCACATGGAACAACCCACTGCAAATAGACACATAACAATATAAAAGTTATAGAACCATTTTCTTTACTAATAGGGATGACAGCCTCTCTATCCACTTACATGAACAGAGGTATCATTTACCAGCCTAGCCAGATAGACTTTGTGCAGAAAACAACAAACAACCCATCTCAAATTTCTAAGTATTATCACAACACTGAAATTATTCAACACTGAATAATTTGGGAGGCCTTATCCACCCCCAAATTATTATCTCTGCAAGAAGTCTTTCCTTCTTCTACCAGCCTGAGCCTTGCACTTGTGCCTTCAGAAAATCTTCAGCAAACCATGACAAAAAAGCCTAATGCTCAAGTCATAAATTCGGCCTGATGTGCAGTAGGTACATTTTTCAGCAGTCACAAATGCTGAAATTCATGCTATCAGGACAGGAGGAGACTGGCAAATAGCAAACAAATCACCATCAAGCATATTATTAGTGTTGTTCATCCATCTTCATCCCTCCTCCTCTACCTTCAGCTACAAATGGGGCAGGCTTGTGGGTGGCTTGCAGGCTTGGCTCTACTTGTAGTGTTCATGGTAGGAGTTTTCCAGCCCTTTCCCATTAAAGGATGGTTTATAAGTTGCACAGTTATAGGCTACATTTACACAGTGCACCATCACCTATTTGCACAAATGTGCCTGCCCTAAGAATTTCAGTACAGTAATTATAACTGGAGATGGCACATAGGTATGGTGGGAAAAGAGATCCAAAGATTGATGGAAGGAGAAGGATTGTGACACGTTTACTACGAAAAAAAAAGTTTAGGGTTGAATTATGAATCTTGCTCGATGGTTTCAATGGGAATAGGTGTATATAATTCAGAGAAAGTTTTCTTAAATATGCTCAAGACCAATCTACAAGTAACAATAGCTTCAATATGCTACTTACTATCTTGCTCTCTTTCTTTTTCTAGACCCTGCAGGAGCTCCTAGAGGAAATCAGAAGATGTAGCAGTAGAGCAGAAAAAGGAAATGTCTAAATCATGGCTCCCAAACTTAATCTCATCTCTAGAACTGCTTCTGCAATTCAAATAGGCCTTGTAGTTTGGGGCAGATGTGCACTTCCATATGTGGCCTGTTGCAGTAAAAAATGTTATGAAATTCCATCACAAATTCCTCGTCAAGCATACTGGCGTGCTGTGCCAGCTGAAACCCATCCCAGTGTGAACAGGCTTACAGTTCACTAAATCAGCCACACTCCATCTCAAAACATTTTTGGCTCAAAAGCAGGCCTCAAAAATGCATGGACTGGGGGAATGTCACCTACTAAAAGGCATATATCTGAGGGGGAAAATCATATATATATATATATATATATATATATATATATATACACACACACACACACACACACACACACATACATACACACATATACACACACACACACACATTCTATTAAAGAAAAGCAAAACCAAGCATAGATTGTCTTGCTATTTAAAAAAAAATCAGAATGATACAGAACTTTGTTGGAATATCATGGTAGATCGGCTGATTTTGTATATGGTAACTACAGCAAGATTATTGTATGCACATCAATGGAAGGATAATGAAATCCCCACAGTGGAGTAATGAATTGTGAAAATGCCAGAATTTGCAGAAATGGCAAAACTGACCTGTTTGGTCAGAGAGAAAAAAAATGACAAAAACTTTTCTGAAAAACCGGACACCTTACATGGACTTTTTGCCAAAAGAAGAAAGAAATGAAATGATGATTTATGGATCTGAAGATTAAGAAAGGCATGGATTAAATGAGGGGCAAAAGGGACTTGTATAACATCTGTGAGGGAGGAGGGATAATAAGATTGAAATTATCTGTTGAAAAGAAGGTCAGAAGTCATTCATATATTTCTTAACTTCAGTTTTTTTCCCTCTCTCTCTCTCTCATTTCTTTCTCTCTTTATTTCTTTCTCTCTTCCTTTTCTTTTTAATTCTGATCTGTCTTTTATTCTATGAAAAAATTCCTAATAAATATAAATTTAAGAAAAAGAATGAACTAATAGAACTCCCACTAGTAATATTTTGGGAGATATTCTACTTTTTCCAGAGAACTTCCAATTCGCCACTGCATGGGTGCTGCAAGCATATGCTGAGATTTCAAAACTCCCTCCTGCTTTGCCAGGGATCCAGCTTTGCAAGTGTAATGCAGATTATTTGCAACATCCACAGCTGAACTGCTATCAATGCTCTTTCATCTCCAGGCAAAGTGGAAAAGAAAATTTGGAGCAACAGCAGTGTGCATGGCAATGAAGCTGGAGCCTGGGCCAAATCTGCTCCTACTTTGCCTGGACAAGCTGCTAGCAAAGTCAAGATTTCCAACAGTTGTTGCTGTAAAGGGAAGGCATCATTTTAATATTCCTCCAAAACAAAAGTGGAATGAGAAGTGGGAGGACATCTACAAAACAAAACCCAGATTTCTAGAATTAGGTAAAAGTAAGCAAGCTCATCTTTCCCATTAAAATATAGGCTTTTAAATGTTTTGATTTTTATTGTTTATTTCCAATGAAAATAAACTCTTCTTCCGTAAAGTAGTGAGGCTCTATTGTTATTTTATGTCATAAATAGTTTACAATTTAATTATTAAAAGTACGTGGCATATTTATTTCTTGCCCAACCCTAAACCCAATGAAATTATTACTTTTCTTCATTGTAAGGGAGCCATATATTCATGTATCATTTTAGGAGGTCACAGCACCGCAAAGCTTGAGAAGTCTCCTTATGTCTCATGTAAGCCTGCTCCAAAATAAGTGCCACTGAGTTCAATGAATCTAA
This sequence comes from Candoia aspera, assembly GCF_035149785.1. Taxonomy (NCBI): domain Eukaryota; kingdom Metazoa; phylum Chordata; class Lepidosauria; order Squamata; family Candoiidae; genus Candoia; species Candoia aspera. The sequence continues at coordinate 92,730,667 of NC_086158.1, read as the reverse complement.
CTTTGTTTTACAGGAAGATACAGTTGTGGTCCTCAATGCTGTTTTTCCTTGTATTCAACACTAAGTTAGAAGATAATATTCCATACCCAGTGACACATCCTAGCCCTGAAGATTACTTTATCCCTGTTCTGAAATAACATATAGAAGTTACTCAAGATATGGGACCTTGGAAAGGATAGTTTATTAGTGACTTCTGGAAAAGGACACACCTGCAATAAAAAGGCTTTCAGTGTGTCTGTGTGTGCTTCTGGTGCTGCCACACCAGAGCAAAACCAGAGTAAGTCAAGATCCAGTGAATACTCTTTTACTCTACTAGCTGTAAATCAGGACTAGAGAAGATTCTTCAATCTGGCTGAGGTGCAAAGGGAAAATCAATGCATTTTGTCCAGTGAAAATTAAACCTGTTTCTCAGAAAATAAACTGATGAGGCTCAGAAGTAAGTCAATCTGCTAAGAAATGACAAGGCAGAGGTAGCAAATTAAAGATTTCCTCTCGTAAATACAGCAATATATGTAAGCCACTGGCCATGCCCTGGTAAACCACAGAAAAACATATATTAGGGGTTAAATTGAAAAATCAAGTCCAGAAAGACCCAGGTTCATCTTCACACCAGTGGAAGCTCACTGGTGATCTTGTCCAGTCACTCTTTCTCCACCCCAATCTAGCCTACAGGGTGGTTGTTGGAAAATTGAAGGAGGAGGTTTTATGAATATTGCCAGAGCACAAATAAATCATACACTCACATTTAGAAATTTATAATATGTTTTCTGCACTTGATCCTATGTGAGAAGGTCAATGCCTGCAAGAAGGAGGAAGAGGAAAAGAAGAAGGAGAAGTTGTTGTTGTTGTTGTTGTTGTTGAAGTTGAAGTTGAAGTTGTTTCTGGCATCTTATTGATTCTTGCATTTTCTTGATGGAACCAATCAATGACTTGTAATCTGTATTCAGCTAGAAGAATAAACTTTCTAGACTCAAGTTCACATGTCCAATTACTGCAAGACTCTTCCCACTTCAGCAGCCAGGTTTCTGGATCTCTGGGCTTCTGAAACAAGAGGCCATTGCTTTAGCTTTCTTGCTTATGGTCTTGGAGGGAGACTTCTCATTTATAGTTGCTGTGTTGCCATTCACAAGTCTATGTGGTTGACATCACAAACTGCTAGCACTGGGCCTCTATTAAATGTTGTTTGATACTCCTAGTGGCTTCATCTGCCTTGGGTTCTGAATGCCAAACGGGATTTGATCTGAGCCATTTGTTTAAGGCAAATGTCAAGCATATTTGTTGTGGTAATGTGCCCAATCATGTTTCCAAATCATTTCTTTAACTTATTAAATGTTTTACAGTACTGTAAATGACCAACATCCATCCATCCATCCATCCATCCATCCATCCATCTATCGTCTCTCTCTCTCTTCCCCCCCCTCATCCATCCCATTCAACAACATGTAAAATTTGGTCTTGGAAGATTTGAGTCATTTACAACTTTTCTTTAAAATGCATTTTAAAGAGGTTTTTTGTTTTTCTTTTAAAGGTAGCCAGTAGATGTTAACTAGTAGCACCTTACCATGCAGCCAGGACCTCTGATTGGAAGGGGACAGGACCTCTGCTCATTGCTGTCCCAAGCCTTGAACTTATTGCACCATCAACTTAGTTGCAGGATGAAGAAAAGAATGTTCTGTTCTTTCACATCTCAAGGATGATATCACCGGTTTGGTTTAGGATGGTTGAGACACAAGCAGGACGATGAGTAGGGCTACGTTTCGTCCTCGCAAGGATTTGCTTATTGTTTACAAATTAAGGTCCAAAAGTCTTAATCCTAACCAGATCCTACTCCTATGCCTCTCTTATGCTACTTCCTACATCACAGGCCCATTTTTATTAACTGGTTTCCTTGTGTACAACTTCCATTCCTTTTTTCTTTAGCTTTGTGTACTGAATCTGTTCTGTTTCTTTTCTTTTCCTTTCCAAATTTTTGTTTGTGGAATACCTTCACCTGTCTAGGAATCAAGCTATCACACAGTCTCTGCCAAAATCCGTGACTGTCTCTTTAACTGAAGATCACTTCAGTTACTCTATTAACTTTCCCTCCCCATTCTCCTTTTGCTGTTGATCAGAGTCCTTTCCTGGCTGCATCTGCTGTGTAGGTCACTTGGTAGCAAGCTCCAACTGTCAAACTGTTGTTTCTTCATTTCTATTGAAACTGTCCAACTGTTGCAAGACTTCTCTCTCTCTCTCTTTTCTCTCTCTTTCCTAGCTGCTCATGGCTGACTCTGCTTGTCTTCCTCTCAGTTCCCCAATGGTTGAGGTCCTCCTCATTGTCTCACATCATCTGTTCCTCAAACCTGAGTCTTCTTTGTTCTTTCTGTAGAAAGTATATGCCAGCTCCGTGCCAGCTCCAGCAGCAGCAGCTTCACTCTCCTTTGCTTCTGTCAGATCTTTTCTATCAGTGAGGTAGCTGGCAGGGAGGTGAAGCAAGCTCACTGATCTCTGTTGTTCTGAGAACATCTGTGCCTCTTACAGAATGGAGAAGAAGGATTTGCACTCTCTAGAAGCTCCATGTCAGCTTCCAAACAGAAAAAAAGGAGGAGGAGGAAGACAGAAAGAGGGAAAGGTTGTCCTTCCCCAAACTTTTATAGCCATAAGTTTCTACAAAAATAAATGGGAGGTGTTTGCATCTTCCAGACCCTTCTATGCAAAATTCCTTCCACAGATGGCAACCACAAAGAGATCTGTTTTCATACATTCTTGGCACAGAGAAATGTTAGAAGCATTTCTTTCATGCAGCAGATGCATTCAAAGCCTTTCTTCAGAATATCATATGGGTTGCTTTGGTTGTGGAAAAAAACTTTCTGACTTGCCTTTGGGTTTATTCTTCCCTATAAGTCTATTTAAGTGTCCTTCTGGCAACCCCTTATACTCCGATATGAGCCAATATCCAGATTGGTCCAAGGTCAGGGTAGGAAAGTTCAGAAAGTTTAAGACTACTGGGCTTCTTGACAAACTGGAGTTATACCCCCTTACACCCTCATTCATGTTCCCTGATTTTAATTAATTCTAACTTTTTGATTACCTACATAGCCATTTACAGAATTAGAGCAATTTCCACCTGCATTGTTGTGAGTGTCAAAAATGCCCACAATCCATCTGTCACTATTATAGCTGTTCCCAATCATCCATGCAGCCATGAAGCCATCTTATATGGCCTTTGTAGATTCCCCAGGCCTCTGTGAAAGCAAGTCCACTCACATTAGCTCTCTTGTGGATCAGATTGAGGAAGAAGGGAGACTGAGGTAGTATGAGAGTAACTTCTCATATGGCCACAAGAAATAACCAGATACCAGGTCTGTCCAATATCAAAGCAAGAAGAGAGAGATGGAAATCAGCCCTCCTGTTCAGAATAGAGGGCCATCCAGCCTCTTACATAGTTCAGGTGGAAGAAAGAGGTGCAAGAATTTGAGCACTGATTTCATTATAAAAAGGACTCACATTTGATACACAGCAGATTCTGGAATTCTTTCATAATGGCTTCTTAGAATTCTGCAGTAAAATTGCTTATCAGAAGTTCCTGGGTTCTTGTCTTCTAGTCTAGCCTGGAAAGAGCAGTTGGCTGGACAGTGGAGCCAGGCATTCAGCCAGTCAGCTGAAATCTGGGGAAAGAGAAAAGGGGAGAATAGACAGAAATCACCACCACCCCCAATATCACTGGCTCCAAAGAGTTATCCAAACACAGTCTATAAGTCAAAAGCCAAAGGCAGTTGAGTTAAAAGGCTGTTTAAGTGCAGGTCAGGAGTTAGAACATCCACGTAAATAATTTAGTTGTAAGTACAGATTCAGTTGGAGACTATAGTGTTTCCAGTCAGATTTTCTAGTATGCCTACTAAAACCTACAACAAAACTAATTTTGCTGTGCTAGAGCTTTGGACTTTAGGCCTTAGCCATAAAGTCATGGCTCATTCAGAGGTTTCTTTCTCCAGTGGAGAAGGAAAAACAGAATATCAGGCCCAGAAGGATTCTGCAGTTGACAAGGAAGCTGGTCCAAAGAGTGCTGTGGAAATAGAGAAGCTGATGCTAATGAATTGACTGAGCCTAAGAAAGAAGACTACTAAAAAGCAGCCTCAGAGGTACAGAGGCTTAGTAGAAACAGAGATCCAATTTGTACCAGTGTGTAGAGTATCTCAACCATTAAATATTGACTGACTAATTCCATGTTCTACAGAGAACCAACACTTGGCTTGGTCGTTCTCCAGTTTGTCAAGAAGCCAAGTAGTCTTAAACTTTCTGAACTTCCCTGCCCTGACCTTGGACCTATCTGGATATTGGCTCATATGATCTTTCCCCTTTGGGAATCCATAGCTGGAAAAGGTTGCTTGAATTTCTGACATCATGTTTGTTCTTGACAATTAACCTGAGTGTTTGACCTGTTTATCAAGCTCCATTAAACTCTTTCTCCTCCTCTGTCTGGCTCCTCCTTTCTGCATCAGATCCTGCGCACTGCTTCTCACATTCACATGATCACATTTTATTCTCTGTAGACCAAAGTTCTACTTTCTGAAATCCAGGCCATTCCAACCCCAAGTTCTTGTACAGTTCTAGGATGAGGTGTGACCCAGACATCAGTTTTATGCATTATATGTTCACACATGCAATGCTGTGATGTTCATGTTACAAAAGGGCAGCCTTACCTCCAGATTGTGAACTTCTTATACCTGCATTATGTAAAACCAGAAGTAAACAAAGACCTGTCTTCCATTCATTTTTTTTAAAAAAACTCCTTTCAGTCTTCAGGCTATAATATTTCAACACAGCCCTGGCTGCTTAACATGCATATTGGAACTTCCAATTCTCAGCCATATAGATCTGTCTTTGTCTTTTGCACTAATTATTAGCTGCCGCAGAGTCTTCTCTGTGGGTGAACGCATACAGAAACAAAGGCAGCAAGGTTGTAAAACCTTTTATCTCTATCAGGGCACATTATTTGATAAGGTGCTAGGCTAATCGCAAGGCATGTCAAATTGTGTTTAGACAGATCATTGTGCTGGGAATTGGAGGGTACATTTGTCTGTAGACATCAACACCTGGAAGAGTCAAGAGAAATTCATATTGGTATCTCTCCTATCATGCAAGGAGCAACCCTCCGCAAGTAGGGTTTGGGTTTTTTTTTTTTCTTTTTCTATTTGCAAATGGCTGCTACAGAGATAATGAACTAGTTATTTCTCTTACTATGATCTCTCTACCTTGGTTTTAAATGTTAAGCAGTTTGGGACTCAGTAAAAAAGAAGTTTCAGCCAGAAGTGAGTCCATGAGTGCCTCCATTACTATCATGCAAACACTGATTCACAGCTCTTCTGTCTCCTCCTTTTAGGAGGTGGGGGTGGGGGGCGGAATGGAGAAAGGAAAGGAAAAAGATGAAAGAAGGAATTGTGGGGAAAAGTAACGTTTCCTTAAAGGGTCAAGGCGATTCCATAATGACATTCCCTTCAGAAGCACCCCATTGGTTTAGTGAGCAACAGAGCAAAGTGCATGTCTACTCTAAAGTAAGGTATACAAGTCTATCAAACTATAAGGTCTAGGGCCCCACTAGAGGCAGGGTTTCCTACCTTGCTGGGAGGCTGCATATAGAAAAGGATTGGGGTGCAAATGGGTTGGATCCACCAAAAGGGACTTTGCTACATCTATCAGCCTTATCAGGTAGACCAGACATGAAACATGACCAGATAAACTGATTTTACTTTATTGTAAAGCTTCATTAACAGAATCTTGTAAGTCTGAAAGTACAGTTCTCCTGCCATCTCCTTTACAGCCCAAGGAACTAGGGACGGTCCCTTCTGAGCCTCTTGCCCTTCCCACTATCCAGCTGCAGGCTGTGCCCTCTCTTATCCGACTGTTCCCTAGGCAGCATCTCTTCACCCTGTCTCCCAAGGTCATTCCACGCACTATTACAACGTCATACTGTGAATAGCTAACACTGAACAGCACAGTCTGTCACTGTCCAGTTAAATATTCACACCTAGCCACAAGATATGGTTTAAAAAAGTCAATATGGTAGCTGTGATAGTGCTATTGAAGCTCCACCCATTTTTTTAAGTGCTTCATACCTGCAGACACCCCTGCATAGCAGCATAAATTTGGAATATGATATAATAGTATATTTTAAATAAATTGTAAATAGCTTTTTAAAAGTGTTGCATTTCTTAAAAATCTACATTACACACAAAGCTGCATACAAAACATTGTAGACTAGGGTAAGATTGTATATTAAGGAAAGTTGGGTACAACATTCTGTGTATTAAAGAAATACAAAAGTGACAATTATAGATTTAATAGCAAATGTGATAAAGAGATCAACAGAAAATCTGGTAACATGGATATGATTTAAACTGATTCACATCTGCACAGATTAGATTCAATCTGATCTGATTTTCAGACAGGGTTTTTTTTGGGGGGGGTAGAAGGTGCTGTCATATTTTTGTACTGTGACTGCCCACCTTCATCACAAGTATAAACAATTTTAGTAAGTTATCAGCTCCTCTTAAAATAACATACAAGATGATTTGTTCATCCCATACCCCATCTCTTACTATAAACAAATCCATAAAGCATCATCATTTCAGGCCTGGTGTCAGCAAAAGTCCATTAAGTGTTACCAGAAATAACAACATATCTATTTTAATCTTGATCAAATAAACCAACTTTATATTCCTTCCTTTTACTTCTAACAATGTTAATCTTTAATCCCTTCAAATTATGTCATAGAACTTGATTTGTTTTCATTTTTTCTTTGTCCCTTCTGATGAGATTCTTCAAAACTTTAACAAGCCTATTTTGAAAATCCAATATAGGAAAAGTATCCAGGTCACTCTCTTGGTTTGTTATTTGTATATCCCTTTTAATCATTAAGAGATCAGCTGGTTTCTTTTGTACGTCCAGTGAAACATCATTTTCCATGTCATTCTTGTAGCCTGTCTTTTGTAAATCCACTTTCAACTCAGTGTCAACCTTGTCAGGTAAAACTTGTTCCTCTTCCATAACATCTTTTAGACACTGTCTCTCTATAGAGGCAGATGTCTCTGTTGACACTATTAAAATTAACTTCTGAGTCCGTTGTTCAAAAATATCCTTCAGTGCGTCCAATATGTCCAGAGTATTTTGCTTCATTCTGTAATTGTAAGTCAAGCGTATGTGTTCATCTCCTTTAATTGTGATCTTTAGTTCCATCTAGTATCTAGTTTTTTAAATCTCGTCTTATTTTTTTAAAATTCAGAACAAAAGCATTTTCCTACAGGAAGGATTCTTTATAATTAATTCCAAAATCTTATTTCAAATTCATCTGGACCCTAAGTCCATTTGTAACCTTCTAAAATCAAAGTTTTAATCACCCTTTTGCTGTTTATTCCAAAAACATATATTTTTTTAAAGTTCTTAAACTCGTAGTTAAAACTTTCTTTCACTAAGGATTGACAGAAACTCACCTGGTGCTGTCAAACGTGTTGATTCAAAGGTTTCTAACAGTTGGAAAGCAGTTAACAAGCAATTTCTGAAAGTTATTAGAAAAGGAAGTATGTGGACTTTGTGACCTTTCAACGGCGCCAACTGCAGTTTGAGCAAAATGGCTATTCCCTCTGGTGGGTTTAGAGCTCTAAGCCCAACAGAGACCACTATCTTGTGGCCTCCTCATGAGGAGCAGCTGTCTGGAGCACTTGTGGGCAATCTTCCTTATCCAGAGAGGAATTATCAAAGAGCCGGTCTACTCACCAGCTCTTCATTCCACCACAGTCATCAGCTTCGCTTTTCACAGAGCCATCTTCAGTTGGCCATTTCTTCCTCTGGAAGCCAAAGAATATTCCCAGTTCCAATTATATTACAATATCCACCTGGCCTTCCTTATTCACATGATTATCTCAAAATAATCACCTTCAAGTTCATTTCATTTAAATTTGGAGAGTGTTTTTATATCTTGGAAGAAAGTAATAGTATAATCATGCAGATTTACAGTTCAGTACAGAATAGAGGCAAGCCCCATTGAGTTTAATGGAAAGTATAGCTTCCCTTGGGTTGAACCAGACTCTTGGTGACTACATGGATGTATCAATGTTGTTTTCTTGGCAACAGTATGAAAAAGATTTGCCACTGTCTTCTTCCTAGATAGATAGATAGATATTTACTTCCCAGATTAGCCTATGGCCCTGACATTAATGAAATGGTACTTGTATGCAGTATTATATGGGAAGAGGGGTGAAAACAAGATGTGCTACATTTCCTTACAAATACAATTTTGGAAATTCTAGCAGTGGGAAAGACTACTGTAGAAGTGAAAACTTCTTCTTTCAGGCAGCAGACAAGATCTGACTAGAAATAGATTTAAGGGGACTCACAGGAGAATGACTTACGTCGGCTTGCCTTCTGTGGTCCTCAACAGTTTATCTAGTAGAACTAATGACTAAAGCTGACCTCTGTTTAAAGTTACTCCTAAGATATGATTGTATCGGGACATAGCAGGAAATTAAACTAGCAGCTCAGATCCATCCAGGTGCTGTTGGGATGTTGGACGCCCTTCTTTGCTTCACTAGGATTTTGCTTTCCTTTGCCCTTCCTAACCGAAAAGTAAGAGTGTTTCCTTTGAACAATGGCCCTAAAGTGCTTTCTGAAATCAATTTAGCCCTGACAAAAGAAGACCAGATTACTCAAAATATGCAGCAAATTTTGGTGTATAACCTTAATGTTAATTCCAGGCTCTAACCACAGCAATTCTTATACCACCATGTTAAAGTATCCCAGCTCAGGTGTGGCTGCTGTTGTAAATCTTGGCAAAATGCTTAATAAATTATTTGTCTTAAAGTTCATGAATTTAAACCATAGTATTTATTCAGAGGGCTTTACGACAAATGCAGAGGTATCACCTCTGCACCTTTTACAACATGCTAGAGTAGGACAATGTTAGGCCATTGTCAAGTTAGGGATTGAGAGGTTCAGAAACACACACTTGTGTTGCAGTATCCATTCCTTTGGGATGTAACTTTAACCTGTTCTGAGCTGCCCTATAGAGATGGAGTTCCGAGATGTTTTTGCTGGAAATTTCAGGTCCTTAAAGATGAATGTCTTAATGATTTGCCTTCCTACATCATTCGGGAATTGGGAAGGAAAAGTAAGAGAAGGGGACCCCATAGAGTGACGCAGTCTCTCTACATGAAAGAAAGGAAAGAAGAGTGGATTCCTCCTGCTTGATTCTTAACCACAGTGAGTTCTCTTTGGCTGAATTGGCTCAGTAATTAAGAGCTTGCTCATTAAACTTTTTTTTTTTAAAGGACATCTGTTTTCTGAACATTCCCTCCTAGCTTGTAATGTTGACAAGTGTATGCCAGGAGTTCTTCATGGATAGACATATTGTCCCCCAGGAATTAGAGTAGGGTCCTTACTGCACTTGTAAAGAGTGCATGAAGAAAACTCAGATACATCTTTAACGCTGAGCAAGAATAGAGAATATACTATCTGCCTGAAGTACTGGAGATATATTAGGTGAAATAAGTGAGCTTTATTCGGATGGACTTAATAGGCAAAGACAAGCTAGTCTAACCATCCATCCATTTCTATGAATGTATATGGATGTGTATATATGAATTGAAGTTCTCTGCATTTCCTGACATTCCCAAATGTAAATATTTCCAAATTGTTACTCTCTCACACACAGTAAGTTAGGATAATTGATTCAAATAAAAAAAGAAGGGAAATGAAAGGCTGTTCAACTAGATGATCATGTAGATAACATACATTATCCACTCAGTAAGAGGAAGATTTCTAAAGAACATGCTTCTGTAATTTAACTGGCCTAGACATCTCTGGCTTACAGAGCACTTTTTTTCTTCACAGTATCCCATTTTATAGTTTATATTAGAGAAGAAGGTGATGGTAAAGCAAGAAAAGAGGGTGTCTTCAAGGTCAATATTAATTCTGTGTAAGGAGGTTGGTTGGTTGGTTGGTTGGTTGATTTTTGTTTAGTTTTCTGTGCGACCTTGGGACTCTTCTGAGACTTTTCTGGACAAGCAAACTTAACTTCAGTCAGGATGATCAGGATTCACCCTGGTTTATTCAATATGGGTGCGCGAATCAACTCCAGTTGAATTAACTTTTAATTCAGTTCAGATCATGGGACCAATTCAATGTGATGTTTTGGAAATTGGGGAGATTCAGTGTAATGACTCAGGAAAAATATTCAAACTGCATCTGAGAATGCATCTGAGCCAATGCATTCATTTAATTTGAACATCCAGTTCTGTTTTGAATGTTGAATCAGTTCGAAGATTTGATTGAATTGCACTGAAATTAAATATTTAAACCACATCTTTACATGGCTATTTTAATTTGATCCCTTTGGGCATATGGTCCATTATTCACAGCTGAAACAAGATTCAAGCTGGAGCTTCCAAGCTCACATTTTGAGTGCTTTGGTCCACAAATCTTCAACCTTTTGCTCATTGAATGAGCTGGGATGGTATCTCCCTGGAATTTTAGAAGGTACAGTTCCAACACATTTGAAGAGTGCTGATTAAGGAAAATTCACACACACATACACAAAAGTTGAGTCATCTCTCAGAAGCTAAGGAGAATATACATGGTCGCTGTCCATTCTAGATATTTTGATCCATTCCAGACTACATTATCTCAAATAAAACATAAAAACACTCAACTCTTTCATACCTAAAAAAACAAGTCACCAAAAAATAATTTTCATGGAATCCTAATGATCCCTTATGTTGCTGAACTCATGACTGTAATCTTCTCTTCTAACTGGTGGTGGATCTGAAGCAGCTTTGCCCAGCTTTGGACTTCAACTCCCAGAATTGTCAGCCAGGTTGGACAGTATAAGGCTGGAGAAAGTTGATTGTGAGTGTATCAGAAAGCAGCATTTTTCATCCTATACAACTGCCTTGATGGCAAAGAGTGTGTTGGGATCTTATTCCAAATCTCTGGTTTAAAAATGTGGCAACTAACACTAAATGAAATTACTTAATAAATTAAATTGCTTAAATTACACCCTAGCCATCCTTCCTACAGAGTTAAGAAAGTACGTCTTTAAAAAATCAGTTGTAATGTAAAATTCCTCTTCTCTCTGTCTCACCCTTCCTCCACCTTTCTCCTTGTTAGTTTAAGCATGAAAAATGCATAATGTAAACAGTGCCAACTAGTATTTCTTTCTGGATGATTACAGTAGCAGTGCTACCTTTGAAGTCATTCAATTTGAATATATTTTTCCAGCTCTCCTCAGATGATCTCTGGAAGAGTTTTTAAATGAAGCAACACATCTTTAATTCAGAGCAGGCTATCATTCCAGGAAAGAATATAAATAGGAGCCAATCTGGAAGAAAAACCCAGGAGACATGCACCCATAAGGATGGGTAAACCTCTCCCTTTTCCACTTGATTTTTTTAAAGTATGTTTTGTATATTTAACTGCTAAAAACAACTCTTGAGTTGGGCAATGAGATACAGCAGAAACCCAGCACACACCAGCTGGCCATTCTTTTACACAAAAGGACAACTTTTCATGTCCAGATTTCAGTAAGGTTTTGCAACAGGTCTGCTAGGCATAAAAGCAACTGGCCTTGTTGGCTGAAATCTCTTTTTCAGGCCTTTTCCTCATTCTCAGCTCTCACAAAGAGACAGGTGCTGCCTCTTAAAAGAAGCTAAGTCACCAGCCCAACTTCCTAAGCCCCAGGAACACAAAGAGGCAGACAAGAATAGAATTTAAAAGAAGCCAGATTTCATTCCATTCAGAGGGTGGCATATTTTAATGGAGGAAAAAAGGCATCTGTGTATATATTCCGAGCATTTATTTAGTACTCTGCCCTTCAAATTCACAGCCATAAAAAAAGAAACGCTCTGAGGCATCTCACAATTGAAAACAATACACATACGATGGATATCAGAATAATAAGAATGCCAGCAACACTTCAAAATGGAGTCGCCACAAACAGAGGGAGATCAAATTAAAGCATTAAAAACAATTCAGGATGCAGCAAAACTGGAGATTACATACATACAAGCCCACCAAAACAAGAGTTTCTTGTGTTCCTGGCAAGAGAGGAATCAAGGATGGAGCTACAGAAAGGTTCTTGCACTGAAAACATATTGTCTCCCTCAGTAATTTAAAAGCATCTTGACTACTCTTTTCCACAAACGTGAGCGGGGTGCCTCTTTCTGACCCAACCAGTCTGAGCAGTTTTCATCCAGCTCCCAACCTTTCCTTTCCAACCCTTCCCTTCCTTCTGTGCCCAGGCCTAGAGCTCCTAGCAAGTGCAGGGACACATGTCTAGGTTGTGCTAGTGATTATGAGGTACTGTGTGATATTTTCTTGGCTACTGTGCATTTTAATTTTTGTACTGTTGCAATTGCTTTTATTTTAATTTTGTTCACTGCCCAGAGTGGCTTGTTGAGGTGAGCAGCTATACAAATTGAATGAATGAATGAATGAATGAATGAATGAATGAATGAATGAATGAATGAACCTCAGATTAGCATCTCTTAGACAAAAAGCAAGCAGAATGATAGAGTAAATTCTTATCTGTCTATCTAGATCTTACTGCCCCCTTGTGGTCAGCAAATCATGAGGTGCTGAAGAATCAGTACCATTGGATTTAGTCCTCCAAGAGAACATATACTTATTGTCAGGTACAATCAGGTACATCTTGATCTTGGTTTCAAATATATATTGACCTCTTTTCTTCGCTGCCCAACACATACACCTGACAGTTGGCTATTTATGCAGAACAGTGTGGATGAGCAGTTGGTTTTGGTTCTTTGGAGTTCCTTTTTGTATGCAATGCTGTGTGGTCTCCTGGTCATTCCATGAAGTGCTGCAAGGAACAGCAATCTGCTGCCAATCTGACAATGCTATGAATATGTTGGGCATTCATGTGAAAAGAATATCACCTAGAGTTTCTACAACAAGTTATCCCTCCTCCTGTATAACTAAGCACAATTTTAGTTAACAATTAATATCTAGACATACATCTTCAATAGTAAACATCTGGTTAAAGATCAGATTTACACTGATTTGTACAGTCAAAACTGGAAACGCCTGTATCGGTCAAAGAGACACTTCATATAAAGAACAATGCATTGGAAAGCCCTGGTTAAGCCGTGATAGTATAGTACTGTGCATCTGAATAGCATGCTCTTGTTTCAATAAAGCTGGTGCAAGTTCCCAGCAGATGTTTCTCTATCTGTATAGAATCCAGTATCATATCTGGGCTGCAAACATCTAGAAAACCACTTGATGGCAGTAAAGAGATACTGCAAACTAACTCTGAGACTGAAGTCTAATAGCCCTAGAGCAGTGTTTCTCAACCTTGGCAACTTCAAAAGGTGTGGACTTCAACTCCCAGAACTCCCCAGCCAGCATGGGGGATTCTTTACATTGAATCTCCCCTAAAAGTCCACTCCTCTTAAAGTTGCCAAGGTTGAGAAACACTGCCCTGGAGTATAACAACCATCTCAACTTGGCACCTACAGTGTTGCAACAGCAGGGCCTCGCTAATAGACCCAAAGTTTGGAAATATTGGTTGGGAATTTTGAGAACAACAGTGGCAACCCATTTGGAGAATGCCAGGTTGAGGAAACACTTAAAGATTTGACTGAATTTGAAAAGTTCATTGCACAGAATTTGGAGCATTTGCTGAACCTTATTTATTGATTGTTGGTGAAATACAACTCAGAAACCAGAACAAGTTAAAGACTATGAATAAATGGATGCAGAATTCAGACACATTAAATGATATGCAGCAGTGGGAATTTCAGTGGAAGGAAAACATTAAATTTGTGTTGAATATTACACTTAGAGAAAAACTAGTATAAGAAGTTTTACTGCTGGTATATTACTTCTATATTACTGCTAAAATAGATGGACGTATTCTCTAAAAATATGACAATCAGATTGGGACATTTTTCTGTATTTGGTGGCAATGTTGTAAAGCTCAACCACTTTGGAAAATGTTTTATGATAGAATGAAACAGGTTTTAAATCTCCTTTCAAACCTGTTTTTTTTTTCATTAAATATTTCTAAACTTTACATTCCCACAAAATATACTGACTTAGCTCTGTACATGCTAACTACTACAAAGATACTTTACACTTCCTACCGAAAGTAGTCTTAGTTCCTTCTGCAGAAGAATGGCGGATGAAGCTCAATCTCCAAAATAGTTTGGTATTTCAAAAGTAAATCTGACACGGAATTTAATTCAATTTGGAAACCACTTTTGGATTATAACCTTATATATGGATTTGTTGCACAACCAAAATTTGGGTTTCTCTCAACCTGAGAGAAGGGACGTGGTGGTGCTGCGGGTTAAACCGCTGAGCTGCCGATCGGAAGGTCAGCGGTTCGAAACCGTGCGGCGGGGTGAGCTCCCGTTGCTAGCCCCAGCTCCTGCTCACCTAGCAGTTCGAAAACATGCCAATGTGAGCAGATTAATAGGCACCGCTTCGGCGGGAAGGTAACGGCATTCCTATGGACAACGCCGGCTCTAAGGCTTAGAAACGGAGATGAGCACCGCCCCCTAGAGTCGGACACGACTGGACTTTACGTCAAGGGAAACCTTTACCTTTACCTACTCAACCTGAAGTCTTTTATTGCTCATATAGAAATTACTGTAATTTTTAATTTCATTTCATGACTTATATTGTGCTGTTCATATTCCTATATAATTTGGATTTTAACAATGATGTGTAGTTTTTAAAACAATATTGTATATTCAGTTACTTAAAACCAATCAGTGAAATACTAGAAAATTTAACCTAATTCTATGAAGTTTGCAAATCCCTGTTTATTCACTGTGTGCTTTGTTTTCCCATTATTTTTCCCTCTCCCTCCTTCCTTCTTTTCTGTGTGTGCTTTTTCTTTTTCTTAAATATGCTCAGTGAAAGTATAATAATTTAAAAGCAAGTTTGGAGAAGTTTCTTATACCTGGCAAAACAGAAAGGACCAGCATCTGAATTAATTGAGAATGTAGTGCTGTATTAAAATAAAAGCAACATGTATTTGGATACATGTTCCGTTTGCTTGAAAACAATTTAACTTCCTAGTTTGAGCGCTCAGACACCCAGTAGATCCAGAGGAAATTCAACTTTATTTATATGTAAAACCCTTTCCAAGCACTGACTCTTATGTAGTCACAATATGGCTGTATGCACACAAAAAGAAATTAACGGACAGCTCGAGGAGGAGGAGGAGGAGGAGGAGGAGAGGAGGAGGAGTTGGAGCAAAATCCTTAAATGTTATGGGTCAACAAAGACTCTAGCTGAGAGGAATGGAAGAGTACCATAAA
Organism: Candoia aspera; assembly: GCF_035149785.1. Taxonomy (NCBI): domain Eukaryota; kingdom Metazoa; phylum Chordata; class Lepidosauria; order Squamata; family Candoiidae; genus Candoia; species Candoia aspera. Next base: position 92,715,353 of record NC_086158.1, on the reverse strand, counting down.
ATAATTCAGAACTGGTTGGCTGGAATTCCTTTTCTCCTGCATTTTATTTATCATTTATCATTATATATCCTACATTTTATACTCTTTTCCACAAGGAACTCTGAGGACAACTGTTGTTACATTCAATTTCACCTCTGTAAAGAAGTACTTTAAAGGAAACAAAGTAAAATGCAGCATGCATAAATGAAAAAGAGGAGTGCAGTGTGTGTGAAAATAGTGTAATTTATGCTGGAAAGGGCCAACACTCTCTCCCTGCACTTTGATAAAATGTAATTAAGCCTTTTCCAGTCCTTCTGAGATAGGCAGGCATCTTTTGCTCCTCCAGCTCATTTACAAAGCATCTGAATTCTTTGTCAATTTAGCAGCTGACACATGAAGCAAAGCTGAGCTCTTGTTTTACAAAGCAGAAGGACCTGTGGATGGGTGAGATTATATAGAAGCTCCAACAAAACCATCTTTTTTAAATAGTTTGTACAAAGAGCTTGCTTAATATTTCTGGAAGGAGGTCAATAAGGAAAAATAATAATTTTTCAAAACATTAATATGTATTTAAGTACTAAAGTAAATGGGGGCAAAACTCACCAAACAGTGCCACCTGTTGGAGATCTGTTCCTGCTAAGATCAGTTCCTATCTAAAAGTGAATCTTTCTGGTTTAAATATCTTATTTCCAAGCAAACCCAGTTCACTCAAGTGAGAAACCAGGGACAGAAAGCTTGTCACACAATAAAATAGCTGTATGAAATCAGGTGTTACTACACACACACACACACAAACACACACACCTTTTTTATTTTTGTCTCTGGCTGGTTTGCAGCCCTCCCAATCTCCTGTGCCATTTCCTTGAAGTGTTGTCATTTGGTTTTGCACTCTGCTCTTTGGCAGCATAGAACAAAAAAAGAATGTCTTCCCAGATCCCAATATAATCCTCAAAAATTCCAAGGAGCTGCACAGGAAAAGAATGAACATTGCCCAGTTACATTATCATGAAGTCATGGTTTTCATTTTGGATTTGATTTATTCCTGTACAAAATGCAAATTTTACCTGCCAAGACACAGAGGTACAACCCTGTAGTCCAAAACACAAAATTTCAGCATTATTATAGGTTTCACCTACTAAGGTATTTCCATGTTTTCTTAAACTCCTTGTACCCACAGAAGTAATTTGAAAGCAATCCATGACTGTCCTGCCAACATGGAATGTCGAAAACAAGGACTTTTTTAAAAAAATGTTTCTGTACTTGTTCTTATTTCTGTGGTTTTTAAGGGGGTTGTTTCTATTTTTAGCAGACAATTCCATGGCAAGTTGTCACTTTTCTCATTTCACTCAAGTGGCACAAATTAAACAGAATTAAATTGCAAAAGACATCAATGAAATACATTGCAATGAAATGTTTGCCTGATCTGAAATAGGCTCATAGTAGATTTAAAAATGGGCCTCCAGAAATCCCTAAAATACATTGATTTGTTTTCTTCCACTCAAAAAACAATTCTTATTGCCCTAATATTACAAAATATTCCCATTTCACCCTTTGCCCCTTCTCCATTCCCCCAGTCTCTCAGCTAAGCTATTTCTGCACACAAGTTTGGTACCCTTCCAGAAAAGTGCTAGACTCAAGCTCAGAGACAGCCTAAGTAAATAACCAAAACCAACGTGGTGCATGGCCTGCAAGGAGCATCTGTCCTAACTGCCAGGAACCACACTGAGGCAAGGAACTGGTCTCTAATGTTTTATTGCTTGTACATAACAGGAATCCTAACAAACTGAAGAAGCATGAGAAAAACCCAGCCATATAAACCCCAAAGGTTAAGGCGGTTCCAATCTGTGTCTCTTTGAATGGCTGCCTAATTCCTCAGTGCTACGCATGCGCTTAACAGTCTGGATGGGAGCCCCCTGCTCGCCATCCTTACTCATGACAGCATCAGACAATCTCCTTTCTGCTTCGCCCACACACTCCACTGTGCTTTGATCTGTTATTAGGGCAAAAAAGGAGAAATAGGAAGAAATTTCGTCAATTTCACTCTGGCTCTCCTAAATGAGTAAGTATTGCAGCTTTCCCTAAACCAGTGCTTCCCAAACTTTTTCCTTCATTACCCAAAACGGCTTATCAGAAACCCCTTTTTACCCAATGCAGGTAAAACACTTCAAGTCAATTTAATGCGTTCATGTGTCGTTACCCAAAGAGAAACCATTTTTACCCGATGGGTAATTTACGCAGGTTTGGGAAGCACTGCCCTAAACTGATGACTTCCAGGTCATGCTGGTTGGAAATTCCAGGAGTTGTACTACAATTCTGTGGAAGGGAATTCCAGTAGATACAAACTTTTCGAAACCCTCCAGCTTTGAAGCACAAAATGTGTACCAGTTAAAATTCTCACTTCCACACCCAGCTTGCCAAAATGGGCAAGAGCACTCAAAAGGCATGGCCACTTCTCAGTAGTTACAGCTGCACTTTCTGTATATCTGACTCCTGGACAATGCCAATCTTGAGACCTTCTTGGACAAGACTGACCTTCTGTCCTAGGGTCTTAATAAACGTTTTGCTGCTTGCAACTTCCCTGGACTTCAACAAGGAGGATGCTAGGGGTCTAGCTGGCATGGCTTCAAATGCAGTGAATTCAGGTTGATAGATCGTGGCAGTCTGGTGTTTTTCCACTGCTGAAAGCTCAACCAGCTTTGCCCTCTAAATTCTGGAAAGCGGGAAAACTGCTGAATTATATGTGTAGGGGGGAGGGTTAGGATTACTGCATTTTACAACAATGTGGCTTAATATATGTTGAGAAAATAGGCCATGCATCTCATCACTGTAGAATAGCAAATGTGCATTTCCATAGAACAGATGGCCGAATGCCGGTCTTCTTTTTTTAGGAGAGAATGAAATCCTTTTAACGGTGATACTCTTTGATTTCCTCACTCTCATCCACGGCTAGCCTGTGTCTCAGCAAAGCCAAGTCCACCAACAGAATTAAGGACTGCCCATCCAAAAATGTCCCACTGCTGTCACTGGCACAGTTTCTCCCTCTGGATCTGCTTTGTGTGATTTCTTGAGAGCTGAGTCTTAACTTTCTCAGTGCCCATGATCACAGGAAAAAAAGACCCCCCCCAAAACAAAAGCAGAAATACAAAGGAATTCATTCCGGTAATTGGCATCCAGCATGCACAATCAGACATAGCAAATTAACAGTTTAAGCTGTAAATAGGTGTGTAATTGTTAGAACTGTACATTTTTAACAGTAAAATGGCACTCAGAAGTAACCATTTTAAAAATGACAGATTGTCCCCTGCACTAAATATTGTATCAAAATGCCTATTTTAAATTCATCTGTAAGAGCTGCAAATTATTATCACGTTATAATCTCATTATTGCAAATGGTGGCATTGATTTGTTTCAAAAGGAGAAACAAATTTTTCATTAGTGCATATAGATCTGGGGTTGGTTTGTTGGTTTGTTGGTCTGAATCTGCCCCTAGGAAGTGAAGTGTTTACCCCTGAATTTCTACCCCTATGGACATTCATTTACTACTGAAGGTGTTTCTCAGGCTGATTAAACAATGAGCAGAAGTTTGCTGTAATTTCAGTTATAACATTAGCTATCTTCTTGTGTTTGCACAATGAAGTGTGAAGAGTTTCTGGAGTTCAGCTTCAATATAGGGATGTTGCCTTTCAGAAAGAGCAGTATATACCATATTGCTTTTCTTCCAGATCAGGATTTGTCAGCCTAAGGAGGCACAGTAGGGTGCTTGGTCTTGTGTGATCTTTTCTGAGATGTTTACCATCACATCTACTCACCCACCCATTCTCCAGGGAAACTGCTGTCATTCGAACGTAAGTGGGGAGGTTCCCATCACTTCTCTGAGATGTAAATGGAATAGTGCAGATGAATCCTCATCCACAGAACTAAGCTTTCCAAGATATGGCTCCAGTTTTCCTCTTAAGAGGGTTACCATCTTAAGGTCCATATGTCCAGCCTGATCCATGGAATCCATCCTGATTGCACAATGCAGTGGAAGTCCCCTTTCTGATACATTGTGTAAGCTCCCTCTGTGGGCCCATCAGTTATCATGAGTGGGCGGCTGTATGGTGCAGTGGGAGGGAGACTCCTACTGAATTGTGCAACCTTCACAACACCTGGTAGAGTGCTAAACCCATGTTTAAAAGTAGCCAGCCTAACAGCAAGGTTGGACATGAAGAAGTAGGTTTCTTTCTGCTTTATTTATTTTGTGTCCAGATCAAACTTTGCTCTGCCAAAATGTAGCCACCGCCACAGCTTTGTCATTAGCTTGCTGTACTGAACAGTCCCTCCATTTACCCCCGGCAGACGTTTATTAGCCTGATCCCTCTTTCCAAGTTATATTGGCTCAGAGGGGAGAACTCAGTTGAAAAGACACACACACATTGCCCAAAGCAAGTGGGCCCTGAAGGCAGATAGATAGATAGATAGATAGCTTTCAGAATATGATGTTGATGTGGTTTATTCATTCAGTCGCTTCCGACTCTTTGTGACTTCATGGACCAGTCCACGCCAGAGCTTCCTATCAGTCGTCAACACCCCCAGCTCCCCCAGGGATGAGTCCGACACCTCTAGAACATCATCCATCCACCTTGCCCTTGGTCGGCCCCTCTTCTTTTTGCCCTCCACTCTCCCTAGCATCAGCATCTTCTCCAGGGTGTCCTGTCTTCTCATTATGTGGCCAAAGTATTTCAGTTTTGCCTTTAATATCCTTCCCTCAAGTGAGCAGTCTGGCTTGATTTCCTGGAGGATGGACTGGTTTGATCTTCTTGCAGTCCAAGGCACTCTCAGAATTTTCCTCCAACACCAGTTCAAAAGCATCGATCTTCCTTCTCTCAGCCTTCCTTATGGTCCAGCTCTCGCAGCCATATGTTACTACAGGGAAAACCATTGCTTTAACAATGCAGACCTTTGTTGTCAGTGTGATGTCTCTGCTCTTAACTATTTTATCGAGATTTGTCATTGCTCTTCTCCCAAGGATTAAACGTCTTCTGATTTCCTGACTGCAGTCAGCATCTGCAGTAATCTTCGCACCTAGAAATACAAAGTCTTTCACTGCTTCTACATTTTCTCCCTCTATTTGCCAGTTATCAATCAGGCTGGTTGCCATAATCTTGGTTTTTTTGAAGTTTGGCTGCAAGCCAGCTTTTGCACTTTCTTCTTTCACCTTCATCATAAGGCTCCTCAATTCCTCTTCACTTTCAGCCATCAAAGTGGTATCATCTGCATATCTGAGATTGTTAATGTTTCTTCCAGCGATTTTAACTCCAGCCTTGGATTTCTCAAGCCCAGCATGTCACATGATGTGTTCTGCATACAAGTTGAATAGGTAGGGTGAGAGTATACAGCCCTGCCGTACTCCTTTCCCAATCTTAAACCAGTCCATTGTTCCGTGGTCTGTTCTTACTGTTGCTACTTGGTCGTTATACAGATTCTTCAGGAGGCAGACAAGATGACTTGGTATCCCCATACCACTAAGAACTTGCCACAATTTGTTATGGTCCACACAGTCAAAGGCTTTAGAATAGTCAATAAAACAGAAATAGATGTTTTTCTGAAACTCCCTGGCTTTTTCCATTATCCAGCGGATATTGGCAATTTGGTCCCGAGTTCCTCTGCCTGCTTGTACATCTGCAATTCTTGTTCCATGAATTGCTGAAGTCTACCTTTCAGGATCTTGAGCATTCAGAATGTATGATAGCTGAACATAATTATAATAGCCATACATCTACATACAAGAGCTCAACATTATTACTAAGGAAACAATTCCAGTTCCTCCAGAGCTTTGGTGTAGAGGACCAGTCAGGAAAGCTGTTCTTATAGTCCTTGCTACTTTGAGAACCTTCAGCCAACCCAGACTGAGGAAAAAGAAACTTCCAGCTGTCCCTTCCAGGCTGAATTGAAAGGAGGTGGTGACTGTATAATGCTATTGAGTACTAACGGTCACCAGCTGGCCTGCAGAACCTTAAATCTGCTACAAAAAGCCACACCTTTTCCTACCTGCCAGAGGGCCACAAACAGCATAGCCAGAGATCACCAGAATAGGAGTAAGTCAGCTTTTCAGATCCTTTGGTTTATTTGTTGAGCTTTGACAGAATTTTTCAGGGATGAAATTTTAAGCCAAATTCCATATTCTTTTTTCTTGAGCAAAATATAGTTTGTAAGCCCAGTGAGACAAGTACCAATCTTAACATGGTTGAAAACCAGACTCTTGGGGAAGGGGGGAATTCAACTGTCTCTTTGCTGACAGCAGGAACTTATATACCTGCAAATCCACATGCTTGTGGTCCCCCCTTCACAAACATTGCATTTAGTTAATGCCTGGCACAAAACCCAGCACAAACTTTACTAAGTAAATAGGACAGTCTTTAAGATTGCAAGCTGTAAAGCACTTGTGATCACAGCTTCCTAAGCAGATATAATTTATAAGGTAGTTGCAGTGACAGCTGCAACCTGAGAATCTAACCACAACAGGATTAAACAGTAAATCTAAAGCCCAGACTGGATGTTCTTCAGCATTAAGCGCATCACATTCCTGCCAACTGTGCAAGGTTAAAATGTTGTTGCTCATGAAAAGGATGGCCTGCATCATTCCAACCGGGCTGAGGAATTAAATTTTACTCTGGAGTAATGTCTATCATCCCCACCCCAGATTAAGGTTTCTGATTCAGGGACACATTTGGGTTGTTGAGATTTGGTGGCAAGAACATTGATAACAGAGTGGAAGGAGAGATTTATCTCTTGACAAAATGTCTGTCACAGGAACTAATAGAACACCCCTTTACCAAACTATGAAAGAACACCTTAAGAACCTATCTGCCATCCTAGGGAAATATTTGTGGGGCATAAAAGCATTCCTGCTTATAAATACGATGCTACGGGATGGCCACTGATTTGTAGCAGATCATCATCGTTGTTGTTAAAAGAATGTTGGGAGAATAAAACAACAACAGGTGGATTAGCACTAAGAGAAATATTTAAAGATACTTCCCCTATCCTTGATCTAGCTAAAGTACTTGCTAGCACCTGTTATACTAGAGACCAGCATGCATCTAGCAGGCTTTTGAGGAGGAGGGAGACACTGGCCAGACAAAAAATAGGAAATCTTGGAAAGGAGATGCCTGTTGCAAACAATTTTCAGGTGGCAAATCGTAACAGAGAAGCCCGAGAAAGAAGGTGGATGCTAGCCCCTTACAACATGAATGAGGGACAAGGAAGTAGTTTAAAAATGTGGGACATACCCAAGGTGGTCCTTAGCCTCTGCAGATTATTCTGCAGATTCTTTATTATTATAAGGATTAATTGTGTCTGCAATAAGCTTTACTATTCTATCACATCTCTTTCCATGGAAGCTCCAGAGTGGAGGCTGGAACTCTTAGATTTCCTGTCCTGGTTTGGGTGAAAGCCTGCCAGTGACAGGATTTAATAATTTAAAATTTACATCCCTGCAACTCCTGTTTCGTGGCTTAACGCAGTTTACAAATATTCAGAAACAATAAAATCTGACTGTCCACCTGTTAAAATAGAGCTAAATGTTTTTCATAGCTCTAAACCACCTTGGTACAAAGAAACCCTCATCTCAACTATAAGCAGGGAAGGATGGTTTACAAGTTGTTTAGATGTCACTGGGGGGCAGGGGGAATGCATGCTGATGTTAAGTGCATCCATGTGTAGATTCATAAAAGGTGTCCCACTACAAATCTAGGGGGGAAAAGTAGAAATTTTATGGGAAGAATTGATCACAGGTAATTGAATCCATTGACCCAATGAAGGGCAGAGCCAAGTTCATCATATTTACACCTTGAGTAGTCAACGGGTTTCAAAACAACTGTCCGTCAGTTGAGCAAAAGTCACACGTGGCAGTATCTTTCTGTGCTAGAGACATAGACCCAATCCTGAAACCTTGATTAGGTTAGTGCCAATCTGAAATCATAAAGCCCTGTCTGGATCTCCCTAGAAGCCTGAGATTTGAGACAAGAGGCAAATCAAAGTCTCAGGTTCCTTATCTTCAAATAGCCAATTATGTGTGGGAGCTGCAAAAGGATTTATGCAGACAAATGGTATTTGATGATTTGATTAGAATTGATGTCAATTGTACTCAGTAGGGCAGGGATGAGATGGCTCTGGCAAGGCAAGCTGATACAGTGACCCCAAATATTTCCCTAGGAACCCACTAAATCCCCTTCTTCCTCCTTCCTTACAGTTAGAATGTGACAAGCAAATCTCTCATTACCTTCCTTCCTTCAGTTTGCTTGCTTTTGAAACTGAAAAAGAAGGCAGGGATCTTCTCTGCAATATGTTCTGCTAGCTAGCTAAAACTGATTTTAAAGAAGATAAAGAAGCAGGGGAAAATAATGGGGCCGGACTCTCAACCTGATAGCCACTGGGGGTATTTTGGTTCTGATTTCAGAAAGTGTCTTGAGCCCGTTATTTTCCTTGTGGATTTATCTGAAAGGTTATCTCTATAGTGCCAACTAGAAGGAAAACCTGTACTGGTTCTGAAAATTGAAATTTGCAGTTTTAACTCAAAACTGAGATCCCTGTGAGTTTCATCATAGAGCTGAACATGGTGCTGGGAGATAAATTCCATAGCTGACAGCTCAGTGTAGAGCTAATCAAAGCTTTGTTCAAATTACATCAGCTTTACAGTTTAGCACAGAAGGCAAACGCAGTGTCACAGGTGTTCTTCCAAAAAAAGCAAATGCTTGAAACGGTCTTTCAGCAATGACTGGTGTGTTTTTTTATGAACAGATGATAAATTGTGTTGTGGCTATTACAAATGTCAATAAATGGAAGATTATAGAGCTTCCCACACACTGTCTGTGGAGAGCGACACCTTCCTACACTCAAACTGAATCATTTAATGTAAAGTGTTCAATGAGATGTAAGAGGCAGCATTACAGCTGTTACAACACTTGATTAAAATTTGGTTTGTGGCTTTGAAAAAAAGAAAAGAAAGCTGCAGGGAGCATTACGAATGTGGAGACCTCAGTCCAATGCATCTCCAGAAGCTTCACCTGTTTTTTGAGGAAAATATCAGCCATATATAAATCTGATGTTATTCTTGTGCACTTGCTTAGAGCACCCTTGTGACTGAACAGCAGGACATGAAATGTTGCAGATATATTTCAGGTAAGCATAACTCACCTAGCAATGCATGTAATTGAAAAACGTGTTTAATTCCCATTAGTTCTTTCCTGTTCAATACATACCGAAAACTTGTATCATGACCTGGGAAAGACAAGTGCTGAAAAGCAACAATATTTACTATTAAAAATAATTAGCAATTATTAGGATTTTACTTTGCCCACTTTTCTACAATCAAGTGTAGTCAATGTGCAATAATAACATGAATGCAAATGTTAAAAATTGCTGTAGGAAAGCAACAATAATTGGGATCAAAAGAGGTTATTAATTAAATGCTTACCTATCTAAAACGTCTTTATAGTGTAAAAACAAGAAAAAAGGGAGTCTGATGGCGCATTCGGAGGGAATTCCATAACTCAAACCAATTATCAAGAAGGTCCAACTCATCACAAATTCAAAAATTCATTCTGAAAGTAGGAGTTCAGGAGTGAAGCTTCAGATATATTGTATGTCTGGCAAAACTTTATATTCTGGTGAAGCTCAACATCCCCAGGAAATTGATACCACGCTGGGAAACTGGAATAAGCCCAAGCTCATCTTTTGTTTTCCAAAATGGATCTAAGGTTTAGGGTTTAGGACAATGGTTTGTCATATTAGAAGTGCCTAGCTTTTTTTAATCATGATTTGCTAGAGAAACCACATATATTAAAATTAGGGGGCAGGGAGCTTTCACACAGTTGGACAAAACAACCCCTGCTTTCATTTATTTCAGATTGACGCAAATAAGTTATTCTGTCAATCCCCATGAAAAATGGCAACCAAGGAAGCAAGAACCTAGCAGATTTCCAAAATATCTTTAATGCTACCCAGAGGTAAGATTCTAATCCTGAAAACTGTAAGAGTAAATTCCCAGTTAGATTTATAGTGACTAAATTATGGCAGAGTGTCCTAACAGTCAGAATTCACGCTGAGATGAGGAGTAGGTCTCTAGTGTTTATTACTGCTACATTAGACAGAAAATCTTAACAAACTGAAGAAGCGTGGGAAAAACCCAGACAGATAAACCCCAAAAGTTAAGGCGGGTCTGATCTGTGTCTCTTTGAATGGCTGCTTAATTCCTCAGTACTACGCATGTGTTTTCCCCCCTGGATAGAGGCCCGCCTGCTCGCCATCAGTACTCATGACATCAAGTCCCTTTGAAATGCTCCCTTTTCACATCTGGGCCAGGCTGCTTCTTCTCATTGACCTCCTCTTCCTCCTTTTCCCTTGCCTGGTTCCCACAATTTCTTCCCATGTATGTAGAAAGCCAGTCTGGTGTTGTGGTTAAGGCATCAGACTAGAAACTGGGAGACCGTGAGTTCTAGTCCCTTCTTGGGCACAAAGCCAGCTGGGTGATCTTGGGCCAGTCACTCCATCTCAGCCCTAGGAAGGAGGCAATGGCAAACCACTTCTGAAAAACCTGCCAAGGAAACAGCAGGGACTTGTCCAGGCAGCTCTAAGAATCGGACACGACTGAACGGATTAAAAAAATAAATGTGACTGTAGCCAGGAAACTGGCCATGGCAGAAAGCTGCATAAAGAGAGATTGAATTTCCTACTTCCCATGTCAACATTTCTGGATGTTATTTCTGATTTCCTAAATGATATACTGTACCTCTGTCTGATGATGTACAGTGTTCTGAAACCTCTTTCTATCCAAATGTAATATGCCAAATATTGTGCCCAGCTTGAGAACTAGTGGTGATTTGTCATAATGAATTCATATTTGAATGCCCCTCCCAAGCACATGGTGATAAAGTATAACAGTAAGCTTGAAATAGCAATATATCAACCTTTTATCAAAGCCACTGGCTGGTTGTCCATGTCTGGTTTGAAAACTAAGCAGGGCCAGGCCTGGTTAGTACTTGAATGGGAGGGTTAAACTGGAAAATCAAAGAACTGTCAGAGCATTGATAAACCACTTCCATACTGTTACCAGGAAAACTGCATGGAAACCAGAAATTCTAGCCCAACTGAAACAAAACTTTGTATTTTCACTGGCTTGTAATGGTCCTTCAAAACTTGTTAATATCATCACATTAAACTATTGATGGGACTGGCTTCTGAGCCTTTGGAAAATTTCCGTCATTGTTTCAGGCACTAAACTAAGGTAAAGGAATTTGTTATTTGGCAAGAGTCAAAGATTGCTTCAGATACTTCCACACATTTTCTGTGTTTTCAATATTTATTACAGGCATATGGAAAATGGTGTTCAATATGTCTAAACAAATCACTCTTTTCCTAGCAATTTTTTTTTAATTCTGTATACATTGACCTTGCCTTGTTCCAAAAGAATATTTGCAATACTTAAGACTGATCGCTAATACTTAAGCATATTTCAGCACATGTTTAATTTAATATTCTTTAGGGTCCCTTTTATTACAATAATCCTAATTACTGTCAGTTTGAAGCACAGAAGGCTGGCTAATTCAACAGTTCTTTTTGGCAAGCGTTTTGTGGGTTGTAAACTTGGCACAGTGACGTTCATACTCATGTACAGCATATTACTAATGAAGATTTCTGTGGGGAGTGGAAAAAGTCATGGGGGATAGTATATTTTTTTATATCCCCCCCCTTTTTTTTTGGCTTAATATAAAGAAAACTAGGTATTTACAGAATTATAGAAATAAATAATATTTAGATGTATATCTCCTGGATAATGACAAGAAAAGGATCCAAACTAGTTTTTATCATCCAAGCCAGTTCCCAGTATTTTGGTGTAAAAGGCCAGAATGGTGAGCTAGTAGCCATAACAACTGGGGAGAAATGGGTTTTTTTTATTATTATCATTTAGCAAAAGTCTGACTTAGTATCATTTCTTCAAACAGCAGACTCACCTGCCAAATCCTGATAAGACCCTATCCAAAACTGGGCAGAAATTAATTAATTAACAGAAATTAATTAATTATAGAAATATAGTTATGGTCATCAAATGGAAATGGAACTGAAACTGTTCCTCGGCTGGTTTCAATTTGCATTGTTTTCCCATTTTCATTCTCTCTCTCTTTTCTGCTCTGCCTTTATCTCTGCCCTCCATATCCTTTATTTCTGTTATATGCACACACACATACACACTGCAGGTGGAACAAAATAGGATTCAGGATACCAAGGCACAGGTCAGATCAATCCTTCAGAGAATTCAAGAACAGAATCCTAATCTCCATCGGACCCCACTATTTCCTAGGATCATTTTCTTCTGGTTCTTTCACCCATCCTCAGGTTGGGATAATTTTCTAACCTGGCTGAAGCTATTCTGGAAAGGGATGCCCTCTCCTCCGGGAGGTAGGCAAAAAAATTAAGGCAAAATGAAGTTGCCCTGTTTCCTTTTTAAAAGGTCACCTTCCTCTTGGTTGCTCAGAGTTTAAGTTTCCTAAGCTTTGCCAGTCTTTACTAATTCTCTGGTTTGAGTTTCTTTTAGTTGCATATATGTGTGTGTGCCTTTTGAGATGGGAATTCTCCACTTTCACGACACACCAGAGCAGCGTTTCTCAACCTTGGCAGCTTGAAGATGTGTGGACTTCAACTCCCAGAATTCTCCCACGTGGCAGTTGAAGTCCACACATCTTCAAGCTGCCAAGGTTGAGAAACACTGTACTGGAGACTTCGCCCCCCTTTTGGGCAGGGGGGTCTTCAACAGGAAAGAGACTCTTCCATCCTCTGCAAGCTGGTAAAAGCACAGTGTTGTTTACGTCTGTTCAGGCTCTTGTTAATTTAGCACATTTCAAGTTACATGGTTGTGGATTGAGGCCACATTCTTAGCTCCACCACAGCAGAGAAGGTCTCAGCTAGTCATACTCGTAAACATTTCAGAGCTGAGCAGAGTTATATGAAGAAGCCTTCCATGTATAAATAAAGGGATCTCTGTCTGGGGCAATCCTGTCCAGAGGCCAAAAGGACATCAAAAGAATATGATGCGTCTTCCAGGTAGTCATTTCAACCTCTTTTTGATGTGTAATATTTGAAGATGCTCAAAGAATACATACTAACACGCTTCTTGTTCTTGGGACATCCGAACTCCAAGATTTCATTTTTCCACTGGTGGGCCTAACATTCTAGAATTCCCTGAAAACGCCTCTCACTATTTTAACCCAAAGACCACCATCTTTGCCCTTTTTATTCAGTAGGGTTTTGAAACTTAAATATTTTAGCAGTGGCTAGGAACATTCTATTGTTTCTAGAGCTGTTGGAAGATTTCTGATAAGGCTATGTGATCTGAGCATTTCCTGTTCTTGTTCCATGTTTTTAATATGTGTTCTGTGTTTGCTATAGGCTGTTTTCTGTTTTACATTACCAGGTATATTTTATAGGGGAACTAATAGATGGGTTGAATAATACAAAAATATACACACACATATGCAGGGAGCCTCACACCACCTGAAACTAAAGTACAATATCAGGTAGTGCATTTTCCCTTCCCCCAGTCATTTGCTTTGGGTCAAGCCTGAAGTTCAGCACAAAAACCAATGTATTATGCGTGCAATTTTCACTGGAATAATTTCTATGTTTACATCACTTTCTTTACTGATATCAGCTCTGCAGCAAATGCTCATTACCCCAGGATGCACGTCACAAAGCTTCTTCATTAAGCAACAGAGCGAAAAGAGAAGCACACCGAGAGACGATCGATGAACAGATACTGAGATGCTGACTAGACTGGATAGGTAAATAATACAATAACACAATTTAACCTCTAAGGGAAATCCATTTTTTTCCAGTTCACTGGTTGCAAAGCAATCAAGCTGGAGAATGTGTCTTAGTAATAGGAAGAGTTTACACATGCAGATGAATTTATGCAACCACAACTCCAAGCGTGAGACATGCAACGACATGGAAGCTGTTCCAAAAGGAGGTATGGAGTTCACTTCTCCATCACTTGATTCTCTCCTCTAAATTAGGAACTTTAAAAAAAAAAACCCAAACCTGCCATAATAATGTTCATAATAGGAGGCTGGCTGGCTGCCTTTTGCATGAATTTGAGAAATTGGGAGAGATCAGATTGCTCTAAAGAAGAGAGGTAACTCGCAAAACAGTGAAGTTATTTCATGCTCTTGGCTATTCAGACCTGGGGGACAAAAAGGGAAGTGGGGAAAGGAAAAAACTGCTTATTGATTATCCATACATCATTCTTAAAAGAAGAATGTCTTCCACAGAGAAGAAGCAGGATACTTTTCCCCCTTATTCTTGTTGTTAGTAGGGAGCCTTTATTCAAGATATTTCCAACCACATGTGCAATTAATTGTAGGTGTGTTAACAATCCAAGACAACCTGGGTATCTTAACAGAAACTCCCAGCTCAAAGGAAAGAAAGCTAGACTCTTTCAAAACATAGCACCAGCTGAATGGGTTTCCTAATTAGAAGCTTAAATTGCTTTTATTGAAATGTTTGTAGAAAAGACTAGAAAAATATAAACAAAAGTGTAAGCATGTGATTTTCTCCTAAATGTCTCCATTTTTTTTTTAAGTTTAGACTTGTACAATATGTTATTCAGGACAAGACTCGGAAATAAAAGGAGAGAAAAATGCATTGTCCCATACTTCTTCATTTGGTGCATCTTCAGAACCTCAGAGGCCGCTCAGAAGTGTTTCCTTCACCTTGTCATCCTGCACCAGGAGGAAGGAAGGGAGCTTCCATTCACAGCAACATAAAACTCTGCCTTTTTTACGGCAGTACATTAACACTGTGATCATTTGGGGAAATGTTAATATTGTCTTTATGTCCAATTTTTGAAAGGTCCTTTGCAATGGGCATTTCCTTGAAACCACATTCCCATGCACAAGGCCCTCCAATGCCCCTTTTATGGTTTCCAGAGTCCCCTGCTCTGTGAGTAGCTGGGGCACAAAATATTGGCCTCTTTTATTTGTGTGTTTATGGGGAAGGGGGATTAAGGGTTCAAATAGGTGACACATCACCCCTTAAGAAGACTGAAAAGGCCTCTAAAATGTGGTTGTGGCCCCACCCACATTTGGAGCATGAACCTTGGCCTGCTCTGCAAAACCCAGTGTGGCCCTTGATACAATGCAAGTTGCACACTACCACCTTAATGTCAGCACAGAAATATCTTCAATGAATTGACGGTATACTTCAGATATGCATGTAGAATCTCCATTCTCCAGACACTTAAGCCTTTATACAGAATTGCGTTATTTGGCAGAAAGGCTCACAGACATGACTTGGCAAGACTTTTTATTGCAAACAAGAATGAAGCCATATTTGGACAGACATCAAAGCCCTGAAATAGCCAGACACAGAAATCAAAGCCCTCAAATGGGCTATTGCTTCTGGGAAAAAATTCCTCCAGCCTTTCCAAGTCAACAGATACTTAGTCTTCTCTTGATAGCCTTGGGAGGCATCTGATCTATGTTGACATAACAGTTCTCTTTAGCCTGGGAACTACTGATTCCTTCCTCTTCAGCTTCAATCCAGACATTCTACGCCAGACACATCAATGTCACTTTGGTACATAAAAGAGGAGGGGAAATGGTTCGCTGCAATCCATCGATCTGATTAATTTCACTGTTTGGTTTGTTTCCTGAACAATCTGCAAACAAAACGTCAGTTTTTAGGAGCTTAATTATTCTTTGATGAATGGAAGGAAAACACATGTTCAGAAGGGGAGAGCCTGCTCCTTAATTATTTCTCAGGGCTATTGAAGATGCGCTCTCAGCATCAAGCAAACAGGTAAACTAAAGCTACTCATCCATGTTCAATTTCACTTCTGCTCATGCTGCAAATTGGACCCATTCATTTTTTTAATATTGAATCAGGAGGCTATGCAATATATTTGTTCTCTCTGAGCTGTTGCATTTTGAAATACATGGACATGATATTCTGGGAAGCCAATGTGGTTTGGAGCATCAAGCAACCTTCCCCAAGGCATGTTGGGAGGACAATGCCCAGAGTTCTGAAAAGAAATGATCTCCCCCCTCCCCCAGTACAGCAAAAAGAATTTAAAATTACTGTTTTGCTTTTAAACCTCCAATGTCAGGTGAACTATTTTGCCTCTTCGGGGGAGACAATGGTTAACTAATATTTTAGAAATTGGACCCCTAATTAAAGATGTTGTACCTGTTAATGATGTCCTGACTAGGAGCTGCCTGGACAAGTCCCTGAAGTTTTCTTAGCAAGGTTTTTCAGAAGTGGTTTGCCATTGCCTGCTTCCTAGGGCTGAGAAAAAGTGACTGGCCCAAGGCACCCAGCCAGCTTTCATGCCTAAGGCAGGACTAGAACTCACAGCCTCCTGGTTTCTAGCCTGATGCCTTAACTCAGGGTTTCTCAACCAGGGTTCTGCGAGAGGCCACTAGGGGTTCCCTGGGAGATCACAATGTATTTAAAAAATTATTTCAAATTTGGGCAACTTCACATTAAAGAGGTAAGTTTCATTCTTTATTTTTAGTTTAAGAACACTGTTAATGCATATATACAGGCCTACACATGAAACGAATATAATCATTTTGTAACTTCTGGCCTATATTTGAGCTTGAATGTGCAGGAGTTCCCTGAGTCCTGGAAAATATTTCAAGGGTTACTCCAGGGTCAAAAGGTGAGAAAGGCTGTCTTAACCACTACACCAAACTGGCTCTTGAAATGGAATTAACAATAAAATTTTGCTTGCCCAACTTCTGAATGTTCTCTAAAAAAAAAAGTAGAGCAAAAACAGTCTTTTATAAAAGGGAATGTAAATTATGGATTTTTGTATATGTATATCTGTGTGCATTTTTCCAAATTGCGTTTTCCAAATGTGCAGCACAGTGATGACTATTTACTATGAGCAGCAGCATAAAATTTATTTCCTAATATGTGGGATTGAATACATTGCATGCAGTTGTTCAGTATTTCCTGCCTGAAGACCATTATGAATGTATAGCTTAACATGGCTTTGAAAATTGCCCAAGAGAACTAGGCTTTCTCAAAAAGAAGGGCACTCAGCACAGGATTCAGCTCAAGGGCCCAATTTCATGCTCGAGAAAATAGCCTGCTTCAATTCAAGTTCAGCCCAATCAGTGGCTGCCCACTTCAACTCTGGACCTGATTTAAAGAAAGATGTATACTACTGAGAAAAACACAAGCAGCCAAAACTTATTTTGCTTCTTGACAATATGGCATAAAACTTGGAGGAGGATAGTTGATTGTAAAAGGATGAAAATTGCCCTATTTATGTAAATAAGAGGCACATTAAAACCCTAACACTTCATTAATTATCAATGATTAAACTTCCCAGCTCAGTTCAGGTCTCTTAACTGTTGAATAATGCTAATCATCCCCATCTATCAAATTGTTTCTTTAATGGTGCAGAATAGAGTGCCTGGTTCACCTGGAATCCCACTTTTCACTCTATTTTGCTACTATTATTTATATAAATAGAAGGATTAAGGTTGGAATAACCAAAGACTGCTTCCACTGGTGGGGCTGTCTATGCCAATTATCCACAGTATTGTTTCCAGTTGCTCTGGAAAGTTCAGTCTTTTTGATGGAGATATTATAGATAACATATCTGTCCCGATTACCAGGAAACACACTGAGACAATGAACGGGTCTCTAATGTTTTATTGCTTGTACATAACAGGAATCCTAACAAACTGAGGAAGCATGAGAAAAACCCAGCCATATAAACCCCAAAGGTTAAGGCGGTTCCAATCTGTGTCTCTTTGAATGGCTGACCAATTCCTCAGTGCTACGCATGCGCTTGACAGTCTGGGTGGGAGCCCCCTGCTGGCCATCCTTACTCATGACAATACCTTTCTATTCAGAAAATATAAAGCAAAATATTTTAAATCAGATGTTTTAATCAAGGAACTTCATTACTAGAAAACTATAAATACATAGTAGAGTCAATCATCTATCTATCCATCAATTTTATTTTAGTCAGCAAATAAAAAAGAAAGATAAACAAAATGAATAAACGCAAATAAGCATATATAGCAATCCATACTTCATCTTTCTCTTTTATTGATTTTATTGTAATTTCTTTGATCATTGTGAGCCACACAGAGTCATTGAGAGTTGAGTGGCATACAAGTTTAATTAATAATTATTATAATTATTAACTTAAACCTTACATGGATCCCTGGCCAAAACCTTCATGCTAGATAACAAAACTCTGCAACTTGGACACCTGCCCTCTGGAACATCATCTCCCCCTCACAAGGTGAGATTAGCCCCAACGTGATTGGCCATCTGGAAATATCTTAAACTGAGGTTTTTCCAGCAGGCTTGGAAACATAATGAGATGGGTTTATTATGCTTGAGTCTTTGATACACTCACCTGTGATCTTATTTATATTTATGTTTAATTCTTTTAATGTTTTTTTAAGATGTGTTTTTATTGTTTGATTTACTGTACACCTCTCAGAGTCTCCCTTGTGAGATGGGTAGCTATATAAATTTGATAAATAAATAAATAAATGTTGTAGGTTGTATAAAAGACTACCAACAAACAGAAAAGCAACATAGAAACTGTCTGATTGTCCAGGAATCACTGCTGAAAGGGATAAAACAGGGGCAAATTTTGTGATGAAATTTCCCTTGAGAATGTAATTATCAAAGTGGGGGCATACCTTCATGATTTGAACAATACAGCTGAAGGGAATTTTCTAAACAGATTATAAGGGAGAAATGTAATCTGACATTACTGTAATAAAAGAGTACATATTAAAAGAGAATGCAGACTTTACAAAGCTAAGACTCATAAAACAGAGAGAAATAATGAGGTAAAATGTCCTAAAAGAAAAAACAAGTCTGCATCGGGAATGCAGACAAAGGAACAGTATTTATGTTAGCAAATAAATGCTGGCTTGAAATTTGATATAATTTTCAAAACTTATTTGCTATACTGCATCAGGTCAATATATCTGCAAGAAAGTTGTGTTTATAACCTTTGATGAATCTTACCAAAGAAAAGTTAATTTAGCAAATGGAGTATCAATAGATGTGTATGAAAAGAGAATATTAGACTGAAATCATAATGAAACAGAAATGAAGTATTTGTATATTGTGTAACTGAACTGGATGCAAATTCCATAAGACTTGTATTATCTTATGCAACATGATTGTAAAATTGTGCTTAGTATGGATTTTGCACAGTTACAAAAGGCCACCAAGTAACATTGAAAAGAAAGTACAATGAAGCTACTGTAATTTGCTGAAAACTAAAGCAAAGTAGCAGGATGCAGGCATAATAGCAATCCTGCAAAACAGCATAGAATATTTGGTCATTGAGATAAGCCTGTTATTAAGAAAATAAAGGATGAAATCTTAGCCGCTGGATCAAACATTTATCCTTGCAAAACCAAAGGGAATCAAAATGCAATTGTTTCTTAACAACAAAACAAAAAAAGAAGAGTTTTCCTGGGCTTTAATTCAAACAAATGAGCCAGCTCTTGGAACTTATTTTTTCAAACATTCATGGTACCATGCCAGTCAAAATGAAAGGCAGGAAAAACTACTTTTTAATGTTCATAGATTGTTACTCAAGATATATTCCCACCTATCTCTTAACCAGTAAGAGTGATTTAAAAAAAAAACCATTTGCTTTTCTACTTATATAGAAGACAAGCTCAAGGGAATAATAAAGAGATTAAGGTCTGATAATGGGGTTGCGACAAGGAATTTGAAGAATACTTGAACAATAAAGGCATAAAACAGGAAATAAAAAATCATTGCACTGAACAAAACACAGTAGCAGAAAGAAAGAATCAAAGCCTGCTAAGCATGGTAAGAGATCTTCTGGTTGATGTAAGCTTACCAAATGATTTTGGGGAGAAACTTTTAACACAGCTGCTTACCTGCAAAATAATTTTCCAACAAAAAGTTGCAAATAAAACCCTATATGAGTTATGGAATGGGAGCAAACAAAATATGCCACTCCTAAAAGTATTTGGATGCAAAGTGTTTGCAAATATTCCTAAAGAAAAGGAAATAAATTTAACTGCAGAACCCAGTTAGGAATAATATTAGGTTATCAAATAGGAACAAAAGATTGTGGTGATAATGAAGAGGAACCAGGAATTTAAACAATATTTGAAAAATAAAGACATAAAAACATGAAAAAAATTAAGCTTAGCCCTGGGGTTAAGAGAAAAAATCAAAGCATGCTAAGCACATAAAGATGTCTTCTGCTTGATCCAAGCTTAGTAGATGATTTCTGGGGAAAAGTACTTAACAAAGCTACTGATCTGCAAAATAATTTAACAACAAAAGTTGTAGATAAAACCCCATATGAGTTGTGGAAATGGAGCAAATGCAATTTGTCACACAGAAAGGTATTTGGATGCAAATTTGATGCATATATCCCTAAAGAAAAAGGGAATATGTAAAACTGCAGAACCCAGTTAGAACTAATGCTGGGCTATCAGAAGGAATCAAAAGGCTATAGGGTTTTGGACTTAAACACAGGAAAAGTAAAAATGCATGTAATGTTGTACATTTTAATGAAAAAGAAAGGACAACTGAAGATGAGATGTAATATCTACGCACTAGTACAAACCAGCTTAGTTTTACCAGTAGCACCTGGATCTACCCAGAAGAATCACAAAGGGAAGCAGCAAATGTTAATAACTAATATTAATGATAATGATGACATTGCACAGTCAGAAAGGGTTACTAAAAATGGGTCTGAGGATCTGAAATATCATCGGATTCAAAAGGAGCTGCTGACACACCATCACACCCAGGCCCAGACTTAAAATTAAGATCTCAATGATCAATAAGGAATGTGGTGTATAGCTAGAACAAGGGATGCGCCGGATCCCAAGTCACAGAGAAAAGAACAGAGATGCTGACAGCTGAGGCTCAGAAATGGAGGGAAGCTGCATGGGAAGAAATGGAACCCTTGTCGAAAAGCAAAACATGGATTCTATCAAAACCAGCAAAGGGCAAGAAAGCCATACACTGTCAGTGGTTTTTCAGTGGGAAGCATGATGCTCATGGTAATGTACAGTGCCATAAAACTATGGCAGTAGCAAAAGTATGATGAGCATTATGATGATGTTTTGCTTAATCACATGTAATTAAACATACAAGTGTAGCAGCATTTAGAAAGTTGCATGTGGACTGCTTAGATATTAGTTGTTAGATGTCTTTCTGCATGGTGAGTTGAAAGAAGAAAATTATTTACACCAGCCACCAAGTTTTGAAGAGCCAGAGGAAAAAAAACCCAGTGTGTAAATTGCAAAAATCCATATATGGACAAAATCAAGCAGCCAAGGCATGGTCTGATAAATTAAGTCAAATGTTGCAAAATATGGGCTTTGAACTGGGAAATGCTGATTCGTGCTTATGTAGGAGAGTTTAAACTGTACATTCTTTGTTATGTCGATGATCGAATTGTACATCCAAAGGACAAAAGGGACAGCTTGGAGACAGTGAACAATTTAAATAAAAAAAAAGTGCATGTAAAACATCTCGGAGATAATAGCTTTTATCCTGGAACTGGATTTTTCTTTTAATCCATTCAATTGTGTCTGATTCTCCGAGACTGCCTGGACAAGTCCCTGCAGTTTTCTTGGCAAGGTTTTTCAGAAGTGGTTTGCCATTGCCTCCTTCCTGGGGCTGAGAGAGAGTGACTGGCCAAGGTCATCTGGCTGGCTTTGTGCCTTAGGCGGGACTAGAACTCACAGTCTCCCAGTTTCTACCCTGGCGCCTTAACCATGACATCAAACTGGCTCTCTGGAACTGAAATAAAAAAGAACAAAAGTGGAGGGTACTTGCTCAATCAAACCCAAAAATCAATAGACCTAAAAACTAGGTCTCAGTGAGGAAAAGGGATCAAGTATGCCTGCTGAAGTTGGATGCCTAAAAAAGGAAGAAAACAAAGAAAGTTAGCAAATAATGAACAGTATAAGACAGTCGTGGGGAAAACTGCCATATGTCACAACTGGGAGCAGACCTGACCTAGCTAAAGCCATTGGAGTGCTGAGTAGAAAGGACCACAAGCCACAAGAGGACTGGACAACAGTAAAAAGATCAGGAACTAAGGACTGTGATTTAAAACTGCATGTTTCAATGATCCAACTTGTATTGGAAATATAGATTCAGACTGGATTGAGGATAAATCTGATAGGAAACCAACCATTGGATACATGGTTTTTAACGGGGGTGCATCTCTGGTGGTGCAGCAAGAAACAAACCTTGCAACCTTCTCGTCTCCAGAAGCCAAAGACTGTGCTGCAGAACAAGTATGCAGGGAAGGCTTAAGTTTGGATGTGGGGCAAATCTGGTGTATAGTGGTTAGCTCTTACTGAAGTGCTTCTGAGAATAGCAACAGCATAATTCTGATGAATCAGGTGGCATATAAATCTTTATACTACACATGTATCAGTAATAAATGCTCTTGCGTAAACATCACACCTTTGGATGATATTGGCTGCCTTTTTAAAAAATGGTAATTATGACCATGTAATTTTTAAAAACTCCAGTTAATGTCTTCCCATGGATCCCGTGCACGGGTGATGCTTTCGCACCCAGACTTGAACTGGAACAGGCAGGACTCGTAGGAATTGTTCAAAAACAATTTCATCCATAGTTCCTCTACACTGTGTCCATCTGATTGCAATAATTTTCTAGGTGGGTCTGCCAGCCCTGCCCAAAGTTGTCTCACCCCTTCCTGTTCCTCTTCAGTAGCCCTCTTTGCTTTTTCTTGCTCCACCTGCTGGTGCCTGATGGATGCTCAAGTCTGAAGACATGCTTGCATTGCCAAGGTGCTGCTAATTGAGTACCAAGTACTGATTCCTGCTTGGCTTTCTAATCCATGCACTTATTTGCATGTCCTAGTCATGACTTGCATGACTGGATCCCACCTCTACCACCACTAGTGATGGATTCTTTTTGTAACTATTGGACAGACCACAGCATAGCTGAAAACTTTACACAGTACTTTAACATAGCACATACTGTATGTTTACCCCAAATAAGCTGCTTGCCTGGCCAGGCAGGTTTAATTCCACCCTCCTAGATGTTAAGAGTTGGGACAACCACATAAACATGTACTTCAGGCTCAGTCCTTACAGTTGTTAAAGTGTTAAAGTTTGTTAAGTGACATACAACTTTTCTCTCCCTCCAAAAGGGGAGAGATGTTGGGGATTATGTGCTGCTTCAGTGTAGTTGCAAAACAAAGTTACTGTCAAGCTCCAGGCTAAGTTCTGCTCTGCTCCCAAGCAATGTTAGCAATATAGACTATTGTAATGCACTCTACATGGGGCTACTCTTGAACAGCATCCAGAAGCTACAGCTGGTTCAGAATGCAGCCACACGAGCAGTTTTGGGGACCCCAAGGATGGCTCATATAACACCTTTGCTGTGCAAGCTGCACTGGGTGCCAGTTTGTGTCCCAGTCCAATTCAAGGTGTTGGTCATCACCTTTAAAGCCCTACATGGCATGGGTCCAGGTTACCTGAGGGACCGCCTCACCCCCATTACATCAACCCGTCCCGCCTGATCAGGCAAAGAGGGCATGTTATGGACCTTGTCCATGAGAGACTGTCAATTGGCAGGGTCCAGGCAGAGGGCCTTCTCTGCCGTGGCCCCCGCCATGCCCCCAGAGGTGAAGCAGCCCCCCACTCTCCTGGCCTTCCAGAAGTGGGTGAAGACCTGGCTCTGCCATCTCACCTGGGGCAGGAGGAGGGATAATCAATCCTGGGGGTGGTTAGGACCTTGAAGAGGCCCCTGTAAATTACATGCATTTAAATTAAGAACTTTTGATATTGCCATCTTGGATTTTATATTTTATATTTTAATTTTAATTTTTATGAAGAATATTGTTTTTATTGCATTTTAATCTGTAGTCATCTTAGTTTTATTGTAAACCGCCCATAGTTGCTTTTTGAGTGAGATGGGCAGCGACGAAATGTAAAATATAAATAAATAAAATAAAATGTTGCTGCTGAGCACTCAAGCTGAGCTCCCAAGTCAAGCTCCAGGCAGGGATCAAGCTGAAATGGGCTGCTTACCCTGGCTGGTGATCGTGGCAGCTGAATGCCCATCCTTTTGCTTTCCTGTTTTCCTGTTGCACTTGCCCCAGTGTCACTTCCCAGTTCCTCATCAGCTTGTCATCTCTTCCTTGTCTCCTCTTCTCCAACTCTCCCACATCCCTTCTGGGTGGAGGGCATGGGTGGGGTAAGGTGCACTAACCTGGCGGCCTATGGATGAAGGGATGGCCTTGAAAATCAGCCATCTCTGTATCTACCTAATATCAGCAGTCTAAAATCCTATCTTCTATCCTCAACTGGGGAAGAAAGGGGAGAGGTTGGAGGTAGCTGATATTGTAGAGAATGTGAAGGAAAGGAGGCAAGCATGGAAAATTAAAATGAGAAGTTTTGATCACCAGGTGGATAACAAATGCAAGTTCATCCTTAAGTGATTCCACGGGGAAAGATGTGCCCCAGATACGTAGGCACTTAACACTCCAGGTTGGTTTTTAATAAATAGGCACCGTATTGTTAGCGTAACATGCACGATATGTTGTTCTCATTATATCAGTCATCTGCCCCACAATAAATTAAAGTAATGATGGCAGGCTGACATAAGCCTTACAGCCATAAAACTCCAGCTCTACCCTTAATAGGCAGATGAGGGACTCACAAGCAGCATGTGAGTCACCTTAATTTCTGACCTGGTACTGAAAGAGAGCCATTCCTTAACAGGATGAGACAATTGTGGCATTTGGGGACCCTGACTCAGCTCAGACTGATTGAGGATATACCTGGAGGAAGTAAGGTATACATACTAAAAGAATAATGACCCCCCCCCCCCACACACACACACAATCATTCAAGTTTTCTTTTTTAAAGAACATGCTCAAAGAGAGAGTAGAATTAAAAGATTCAGCCTCAGTTTGCCTCTTAAATCCTTCTCCCCTTTAACCACTAGGTTCATCATATTGTGCCATAATTGCTATTTATTTGTCTGAAGTCTAGCATTATGTAGGATCAAGATAAGGATGTTCTTGAGGTTTATTGCTTTTACTTTGCACATCTGAGTCAGAGACTTGTTCTTGGCTTACATAGTCTTGCCATTTGTGCAACCCATTTCCAGTGGGATGTTTTAATAAGATTTACTCATAAGATTTGTTTTCAAAGAAGTGGGTATAGGACTGCAGGCTTAACCTTCAAGCATTTCCATTCAGCCAGTCAGAATTCTTTCTATCTGACTTTTTTTCCCCTGCCTTCAGTCTTGACCCCTGGAGACTACATGGACAATGCATGCAGTTTTCTTGGCAACATTTTTGGATGTGGTTTGCCATTGCCTTCTTCCTATGACTGACAGTGACTGGCCCAAAGTCAGCGAGCTGATTTTGTGCCTGAGGTAGGACTAGCACTCCCAGTCTCCTGGGTTCTAACCTGGTGCCTTTAACCACTATACCAATCTGGCTCTCCCATCTGATCAAGAAAAGAGTGCAAGGAATGGCATTCAGTCTCATTCTTGGACTGCCACTGTCAGATCCCCCCGATCAAAGTTTTCACAAAAACCCTTATCGGAGCATCTACCATCATTTCCTTCTCCAAGGAATGGAGTCTGTGTCACCAGATGGGAGGGGGTGTGAAGTTGGAGTGTGAAGTGGTTTATTATGGCTATGGAGCACATGGGGGGTTGAGGACGTGGGGTTGAGATACACCAGGAATAACATCTGGATGGGAGAGGGAGTGACATGGTTTCACGGGAAAGGGGACTAACTAAGGGAATGTAGTTATAAGTTAGGTTTGAGTGGGAAATCTTTATTCGTAGCTTGCCTTCTGTACCGTTCATTACGCTTCATTAAAACAGTTAAAGGAATCCCAGCCTCCTGACTGTGATTGTGTGAATGCTCAAATGATCAGGTGCTGACAGCCACTGGTTTTGAAGCAACACAGATTCCCTTACCCTCACAGTACAAGGGAGTGGAGAAATACGTTGCTACTGGTACCCCCATTATAGACGTTTTTTGTTCATGATGTGCACATTTGTTTGATCACATGCTCAAATAACCTGAGTGGTTGCTATAAAGAGGAGCTGCTGTCAGCCAAGCAATCATTCCTCTGATGTAATGAAAAGTCCTTGTGAAAAAGGATCCTGGAGGTAAGAGTTCCCTCCAAGTGTTCCTTCCACAAGAACCAAGAGTGTCTATAAGGAGCTTGATCCTGTCAAAATTTCATGTTCAGTCATACCTAACATTTTGCTATCACTGACACATGCTCGCTGTACCCTCTCCTTCCCTCTCAACCCAAGCATGCTAATGAGGACCCATAATGTTTGCAGAGCTGCAGCAATGCAAACAGAAGAGTCCATCTCTGCTGTGATTTCACAATCACTGCTGCTTGATCCGAAATAAATCAGTTCAGCTACCTAATCAGCCAACACTGTGAAATCAGATGGGTGTGGGCTGATTCTAAACTGGTGCAAAGTCCTTGTGTAGAAGTGCCCTGACTCTGCTTTTAAGGGCATTGAAAGTGTTTTGAGATAGGATTCACTTCACAATTTTTTGTAAAGCTTTCCTAAAGTGTAATTGGTGGACATCAAGAACTCACTTTCTCCCCACTCCTTCCCTTAAAAAGTAATAATTTCCCTGCTGGACACTGTGTGAAATTCAATGTCAGCCCCAACTGAAGTTGTTCTGTCATCAATTCTTGTCCCACGTGGAAGTCCACAAGAATTCCAAAAATATATGGAGGCAATTAAGATGGGAGCATCGCTGGGGAAATACTTCTTTTTGCAGAAAGAAGTATTTAAAAGACACTCTTCACTCGTGTCTAGTAAGCTCTTCAGTGAAGGGGTCTGGATGACTGGGATGGTTAGAAGTGACTGCAAGGAGTTACAGATGCAGAGACAGAGAGGCAGCAAGAACAATGAGGTCTAATCAGGGCTGGGGTGGTAAACATTGGACAGTGAGAGGAGCAAAAGATACGTGTATGCTTGTGCAAGAAAGAGAATGAATGGAAGGCACATGTATGGGATGTATCTCTATGAGAAAGAACAAGAAAATGTATATGTGTTTAAGTGGCTTTTGACTCTGGTGCAGAAATCTGGGTAAGCAAGCTAAGGATCCATGGTACAAAAGAAAGAAATGGGAGGTCAAATTGGCTAGAACAGCAGCAATGTGTAAAGGTTGATTACATGGAAATGGAATTGGGGGAAATTGATATATGGGTGAACTTCCTATTCATTTTCAGTATGGCATCCCTTTTAGAGAAATATATTTAGAGCTCGTTTGAATGAAATCTTGAGCTTCACTGCTGTGAATAAGCATCTCATCATGCTGGATGTGCGTTAACTTTGTGGTTAGCCTTTTAGGTCTCAGAACCTGTGCTTATTCTTACTTCATTGGACACATTCTTTGTTTGTGGCTTTGTCAGTTGGTCTTTGATGAAACAGTACTCTGTTGGCCTTTGTAGGATCTAAAAGTGAGCATCAAACCTAACCTCTTCAACTTTGGTGGGTCACTTGTCATTTGTAACTAAGTACTAAACACTTTGACTCCCATGGCAGATGTTTTGTGCCAGGTGGCAATGGGTGGGGTTGGGGGTTGTAGGTCAAATGGTATCACTTGTGCCATCCTGTCAGCGTGCAAATCCATTGTCCGTACAGTGATGTCACAACACAAATGACATCACTGTGGATTGACTCAGTGCTGTGATTCATGACAGTTTCTCAATTTCTAACTGTGCTCAAAGGGTACAAACATGATCCTTTAGTCCCGTATCCATAATCAAAACAACACACAACTCCATAAAACCTGCTTCTGAAAACTAAATTGGGATGAATCTGTATGCCAGGTTTTCCCAACTAAATGCCATCCAGGGTTTGGGGGCAAGTTCTATCAAGTATCAGCTTCCATCGAACTTCTGTGGGCAATCTACGCTTTCAAACCTGGGGAGGGGGGAAACAGAATTAATGAAACTTCAGCCCTAGTGGATTTTGAACCTTGATCTTAAACACCTTCACTAAAGCAGGGAATATTCCTGTTTTTCAGATCACATATTTGAGATGTTTATAAGGGTTCAATGGGAACCTCAGACAAACTTCCTGGAAAATCAGTTTACCTCCCCCAATTTGCCATTTCTGAACTCCCATCCACAAGATAAGAAAAGGTACTGTGGCTCTCTCTGAGATATTAAACTATTTAAGGCTTATATATTCTTTTAAGGAAAACCCAGCATTGAGTTCCACTGTATTCAAGAAGGGAAGTCATATTTATTCCTTGCCATCATCCTTTATACACACAAACAATGTGTCACTCTTTTTATCTGAAATGTACCACTGATAAGGGACGCGGTGGCGCTGCAGATTAAACCGCTGAGCTGCTGAGCTTGCCGATCGGAAGGTCGGCGGTTCGAATCCGCATGACAGGGTGAGCTCCCGTTGCTAGTCCCAGTTCCTGCCAACCTAGCAGTTCGAAAACATGCAAATGTGAGTAGATTAATAGGTACCGCTTCAGCGGGCAGGTAACGGCGTTCCGTGTAGTCATGCTGGCCACATGACTACGGAACTGTCTACAGACAAACGCCGGCTCTTTGGCTTTGAAACGGAGATGAGCACCGCCCCCTAGAGTCGGACACGACTGGACTTAATGTCAAGGGAAACCTTTATCTTTACCTACCACTGATATTCCTCACGAGGCAACCCATTTTTGTTATACTTTCAGGCTCAAAGCAAGGAAAGTTGTGGCCACTTAATAAAATTGGAATTTAAACAAGCATAGTTTGAAATTCCTACATTGATTTCTATGAAATTTGGCTGACTTTGCTGTAGATTTGTTCTCAAATTGATTTTTTAAAAAAGGTTATCATCGTGTATCTGTTTTCCCATGTTAGATAATGAAAAGTTAGAAGTTTCTTCCAATTCAGGCTTTAAAAATTGGACAAATCCTGCACAGATTGGCACAGAATGGGTTGGGCTCCTTTGTGTATTCTAGAGCCATTGTTAAGAAGAGGGCTTTTCTATACACTTTTTTTTTTCAATAGTAAATGTAGTTTTAAGAATAAAGCTGTTCCACAAGGCAGAGTTTATGATTAGCCATGAGGGAGATTGCTCCTGTCATAGCTTTAAAAAACTAACAAAAGTAGTAGAAGTCTCTTTTAAAGTTAAGATGAAGGGAAAGATGTGTGTGTGTGTGTGTGTTTTAAGGCATAAAAGGTCAGTTGGGTGCTTAGCAGTTCTTTGGGGGGGAAATGCTGTTCTAGTGCCTTTGTAAATCTTAAAAGTGAAATATTTTAACAAAATGGGAAAGTGTTCTGCAAAGAGATGTGTGTGTTTTCCTCTTACAGTAGTAGAATACAAGTAGCTATAAAGACTTTAAGTCTAAATTTAAACAGTAAGGTTTGATCTAATTATCATTGGCAGGTGAAAGCAGTATTTGATTCAAACTCTGCAGGAAAAGTTTAGCTATTTGGAACAGAATGACAAACTAGAAAAATTCTCTACTTAGGGTTAAAATAGAATATGATAAAATAAAAATAGTTTGGGGTTTCTTTCTATTCATCTCCCCCATCGTAAGGTTCTGCCAAAGTCTAGTGGCAGTTGAAACATAGTTGATACAAAAAACATACATATTTGTAGTTCATAGCTGATAACCAGAGAGGTACATTCTAAAAGTATTTGATACATAGAATGATTCAGAATGAAGATAATCATTTCAAAACTAGCACATTCACACCAGCATGAGCTGATTGCTCCATCTTTTTCAGGGAAATAGTAAAGCAAAAATGTCCTTACCCTGGTCCCCCTCCAAAAATAACTCATTTATTGGAAAGGTTCAAAAAGTTCATAAGAGCAGGCTTATGCAAGCTAATCAGAAGTAAGCCTCATGGAGCTCAATGGGACATACTTCCAAACAGATGAATGAGATTTCCTCCTAGCAAAATGCACCAGTGAAACAGTGCCATTTGGTTTGCAAACTTAGTGTCCTTTAAAAGGCTCCACCGCAGCTGCAAGGAAGATGGCTAATCCCTTCATCTCCCAGCACTCAAACCCATGGAAAACCGCTGTCCTGCGGTCTCCTTGTAAGGAGCAGCTATCCAGAGCACATGTGGGCAATCTCCCATCCTCTCCTTAGCCAGAAACATTCCAAAGAACCAGCCTACTCACCAGTTCTTTGAAGCGGCTGTCAGCTCCACTTCCATGGAGACATCTTCAGTTCCCCATGCCTCCCCCGGAAATCAGTAGAGTTCTAGTCTTTCTGTGGAGTTGATTTCCTGGTCTGGTCTAGTGGGGCTGACATGTTCCATCACGGTTAGACTGGCTTCTAAGAGGGAGAGTTCAGACATATCTCAAAGGCCACCAGTGTCCTATTCATGCTTTAATTCACTGAACTCAATTCAGTGGACTTGTGTTCTTTCTATATGCAGTAGTAAGTAGCAGCATATAGCCAACCTTGAAAGAAGTTAAGCAAGGTAGGACCTGGTTAGTATTTGGCTGGGAGACCCTTTGGCTGGAGTGGGAGATGGAAGACAAAAAAAATCTCATGTGCTAGAAGAAGAAGAATGGAGCTCAGCACTGAGAAGGAAAGAAAGAAATGTATTAAATAAACAATTATCTGGTTCCAGATTGCAGGGAAAGTGCATTATTACAAAGAAAAGGTTGAAATAGAAGTGAGAGCTCAGTGTGAACTAGGGCCGTTGGCTGACATTTTCATAGGCTTGCTGATGATTGGCTGCTATTCTTAGCAGTTCTAAGAAAGGCCCATCTTGATCCAGTCAGGAATGGAAGAAATACTGGTGGAAAGTCTTTGCTTTGATCTAGTCAAGGTGTTTGTGAAAAATCCTTGGCTCCATGTTAATCTTTGCCAGTCCAGCAGCTGTTAGTAAATGAATGGGGTCTGGGAGATCCTTGTGCAACTTTTAGATTTGCATGGAAGAGTATATCCTTTGTCATCCTGTACATCTCACATGAAAGCAGTGGAAAACCATTTCTATATAGTTGCTAGAAAACTACATAGACATGTCCATATAAACCCCTGGAGTAGAGCTCAACTCCACAGAGTCCACTTTTTTCTTCTTCTCCTATATCCCTCTCTCAATAAGAGAAATCCCTTCATTTAACAACAGTGACAACAGCAAAGTTTCCTGGCACTGAAAATACACACACACACACACGTATATACACACACACATATATATACATATATACATATATATACACACACACACACACACATATATATACTTTATATAGACATACATATATACAGTATATATATATGAATTATATGATGCCAACAATCATATTTAGCATTTATATAATGCTCTACATGGTTCCATTCATTTCACATGCGTTGTCTGTCAAATGTCACCAGTTTCCTAACAAAATGAAGTCTTGTTGCATAAGACGTTATGCCTGATTAGCTGTGATCATCTAATAATTGGAAAAAAATCACTGCTGAGGAAGCAATAGAAGGGGGGGACACCATGATTGCAAAGAGAACAAAACGATGAAAAAGCACATTTTGCATTATCTAAGAATCCCACTATTTTTCCTAAACTGAATGAAAATTCAGAACAGTTTTTTAAAGATGTCCACCTGATGTTTGTCTAACTGCCTTTTTTTAAAAAAATAATAAATTAAATTTCAGTTTGTATCTGATACCTAAGTGGCTATAATGGTATGTGGGAAAGCCCTTGGGAGACTGGGCCAAGAGACTTGCAAGATTCTGTCAATGTAGCTTTATGGTAAAGTAGAATCCGCTCATCTGGTTGTGATTCCTGCCTGGTTTACCCCATGAGGCTGACATCAATCTTAAAAGTCTGAAAGTACAATCGCTCCCCATCTCCTTTACAGACTGAGAAACTAGGGAGGGTCTCTTCTAAGCCTCTCACCCCTCCCACTATCCAGCTGGGGGCTATGCTGTCTCTTACCTGACCACTCCCTTGGCAGCTTCTCTTACTCCAGTCTCCCAAAGTCTTTCCCACATACCATTACACTGGCCACAATGAACGTTTCAGTAATTGCGACAAAATAAAGGCCATGAGAAATGTGGTCCAGGAATGAGGCAGAAAAATATAAAGGTTAGAAGCTCAAACTTTACAATTTGCATAGTAAATGGCCACAAATTTGGATAGCAGTCCAAGGTTAGTTAGCTTCAAATGTGTTTCAGTTTTTACAAAGGCCTTTGTCTCAGGATTCAGAATTTTATCCCATGAGTTCTCTTCCTTTTGTACTTCTTCTCTGCCTCACCAATTTTCTATATCTTTTTGGATCTCATCAGGAAATCTGGCTCATCCCCATTGCTTAGACCTCTTAATTTTTCACTCCCTTTACTATTATAACTGAGCTGCAATGATATTATAAACTGTACAAAGGCTTTTGAATTCATTTCTATGGAAAGACACAGTACGAAAAGATGAGCATTGTACTGGGCTGTGTTGCCTCTCCATTCAATCTCCTGTTTGAATTCTACTTCACATAACTCTTCGCTGTTTGGTCACCAAGAAAGTAATGACATTTCTCTGAGCTGCCTTCACCTGCAGCATCAGCACATCATCTAAGGAAGGGAACGTGCCAAGAATGAAAGAGATTCTTCAAGATTGGGAGGAAAAATACATGGCTGTTCCTGAAGGCAATTCTCTAGACATCCAATGCAATTTCTTCTTAGCCTGTTCTTGTTCACATTTTTACACCAGTGTGGGAAACCTTCCATGTTCCAGTTCAACTTCTCTAATGTTGCAGTGGATGGACAGATTGGCTAGATAATCTTTTGTAGACACTAATTCTTTGAAACTGTTTTGGTTGCCTCCCACCTTCATCTTTCTGATATCCCTTATATAATAGATAACATTGCGTAATCAGATTGCCCCATTTTTGGAATCTGATTAGAACTTCAGACACTGGGCTCTTTCAGATGACTAGCCGCTTGGTCTCCCAAACTTTCTCAGTACAGTTTAAAATGCATCCTAGCTCTGAGCTGATATGATTGTTTTTACAGATCTATTAGGGCATTTAGATGCTATTAACATGGTCATTTATACATGTCTGCAAGCCTAGCATTTGTAGAGAAGTCAGCCAATCAGTGTTTGTCTGTTTTGGCCAGTAAATGAGCATGGAGAACTTCAGCCAATTAGTGGGAAGACCATGCTGTCAGGAGAAAGAGATTTCCACAATAATTGCACATATGTGCATATGCACACATGGACACAACAGATAGATAAGTCAAGGCACAATTCTGTCAACCCCCATTTGCATCCCTGAAATCTCTGATTGTTTCCATTACTGTGCTTTCAGTGATTTTTCCCCATCCCTTCTCAGGTGGTGAGCATTAAGTGCTGCTTTTGAGTGATAAGTCTGTGCTCAGGGAGCCCCTTGGAGTGGCCTTCATGAACATTGGTATCTCAAAACATCCCTCTCATCCTGTATTTGGTAAAGATCACATTTCCCATTTAAATAACTGACAGAAGCTCAGCTCTCTGGAGTTGCATTTGTTAAGTGTGCTGTTGCATTGTTCCATGTGGGAAAAAGTTAGGCAGTGGATTTTTTTTTTTGGAGCAGAAAAGCCATTTATATGCTAGTGCACACATGGTTTGCATATTTGAAATGTTGCTTTTTCCCCCCGACTGCATGTTTGGAGACATCTTTTTTTCTAACATTTTTCCCAGCCTCCAGTTTCTCTTTCTTCTATTGATCTTTCTCACCAAAATCCAAAGTTCGATTCACCACCAGCTAACTACATCAGGACTGCATTGATGTAAACCATGCATGGATGGGTGATTTTCAAATGGCACTGCAAAGAATTCTGGGATGTCTTAGTAGATGGGGGTAGGTTTCTCAGTGGGAAATGTAGTGGTCTCAAAGATGCTCTGTGAGAAATGGCATATGGTTCTTCAAGAGAAGCCTGGCTAAGCTGCCTATTCCGTAGACGGTGCTATGATAATATCAAAATAAGTGGTAAGAGCCTTCAAGGGACAAGGGTAGTAGTCTACCCCTGGATTCTGCCCACTTACTGTGAGATTGTATTCCTTTCCTTGAAGACCCTGAGACTAAAGTTTTTAAAACTGAATCAGAAACTTAGCATTTCCAGAGCTTCATTAACAGACTATATATCATAGAACAATCTTTCTGGGTCAAAGCAAGCCCACCTTATCCTGGGCATAACTCCAAGCATGAAACAAACTTTGTACAAATCCTGAGACTTCCATGGGGACATCAAGGAAATCTCAAGGAGGTCTCATGTGTCCAAAATCACACAACACATTGGTGAGATTTTGTCAGATGTTGGCATTTTTTTACATATCTCCTGAGCTTGCAGCAGCTTTTAAGAAAATGCTTTAGGATGACCTGCCCAGCTAGTAACAGCATCTATCTGACCTTCACACTATAAAATTCAATCCAAAGTGTAGGACTTTTCTTGGACAGAGATCAGTTTTGCCAAAGCAACCATACATTTTTGAAAATCACAGCACCAAAAATGGTGAAACAGAGCCATGAATATCTTTAGAGTGTCCAATTCCAATCAAAACTTAGCCAAAGTTCATGCCTTTGACAAACCACCAAAATCCAAAATGGCACTGTGGTGCTAAAATGGAGTTGCTACACTGCATGTTTCAAGCCAATGGAAGTGATTTCTGCATGTACAAGAATTGCCTTACATGTGCAGAAGCCAAACTTACTTCACTGAGATCAAGCCAGGCTGGTTATACCTCAGCCCTAATTTGTTCCCCAAATCCAACAACAGATCACACAAAAGCATTCCATCTTGCAAAATGTGTGGGTTTCATGCAGCTCTCTATTTCTGTCATCCTAAGTACCTGACGCTTTCTTTTCCTACACATGCTAACAGTATTTGTCAGGAGGCCGAGATCCCTTTCAGATGACCAACCCTTGGTTTTATTGTGATGTTGAAGAACACCCACTTTCCAGCAGGATTGAATGGGTTTGCCTCTTAGGAGGATGAGTGTCTGTCTTACATACAGCACTTGCTGTGTCAGACCATCTTGATATGCTAGTCACATCCAACCCTCCATCCTTCTGGGATCACATATTCTACCTGCTAAGAATGCAAATCACATAGACCAGTTGGCTGCTACACGAACAGATTCCTGCCAGAGTCTGGATGCAAATACTGGAATGAAGGCCAGGAGATGTGAGATGCTGTCTGACCAAAACAGAGGCTCTTTCAGCTGCAGCATGTCATTTTCTGTCTGTGCCAGTGCATCTCCATGGGCCCCTAGCCACTGGCTGAAGCATCATCCTACACAATACAGAAGAAAGAGCCAAAAAAGGAGGTAGTGTGGGAAAAGAAGACCAAGGAGGGACTTCAATCATTAAGCAGTGATTCACTCAATACCAGGACTTTGCTTTCTGAGGAGTTCACTCCATGGAACTCTTTAAATAGCCGGTTATAAACCAGCCCGTGAAGTGAAGAGAGTGCTGTTAAACTGATCAGCTTCCAAATGAAGAACTATATTTGCAAGGGCTAGAAAGCTGTAAATACTATGGGGGAACAAAAGTAAATTATTACAGCAACAATGGGAGATGACTCTGACTACCATATCTTTATGTTCTTCCCCTACCCCTAAGGTAGGCAGACAGGTAGGTAGGTATGGATGGATGGATAGTAGATT
Source organism: Candoia aspera (assembly GCF_035149785.1). Lineage (NCBI taxonomy): Eukaryota > Metazoa > Chordata > Lepidosauria > Squamata > Candoiidae > Candoia > Candoia aspera. Next base: position 92,679,702 of record NC_086158.1, on the reverse strand, counting down.
ATAGAAGCGAGAAGGGAGGAAGGATGTGGATCTTGGTTCATTCATTTCAGTGGGATGCTTCATCCCACAGGAACCTGTTGCTCTGCCTCAGCATGGCCAATTGCCACACAGAAGAGAATAGGTGCATGTCGGTGCAGAATCAAGGTGGGCTGACCTATCCAAATTGACCACCGCACCTTGAAGGAAATGGCTCCTGCACAGAAGTCACTTTTGTCAAGTTCTTCCATCAGTTAGAAGGACAGGGTCATGAAAGAATTGCCTCTCACCAGTATTATTAATTGCATTATTTTTTCCCTACTTCTTTCTCATTTAGCATTCCCAGGGCCTTGCAGCCAACCCTGGCCCAAAAGTCCTATCAAACTCTTCTCTCTGCTGTGTCCCCCTGATCTTGATTTCACCCCATTCCCATCCACGAGTAAGAAGGGCTTAAGTCATCCTTAGCTGTTGCAATGTTAAACTAACTGGCAACTTCAAGAGATCTACACCCATCTGTTTTTTCTACATAGTTTTGTAATTTTGTTTTAAAGGAAAGAAACCAAAAATGAGCCAGATTATTTAAGAGGCAGAAGAATTGCCCTTGTTTTTTGAAAGGTATGAGTTGGCCAGAAAAATGGAGAGAGTTTTCTTACTTCTTTTAACCCTTAAATTTGTTGTATGGTCTCAGAGCAGGATTAGGGTCTTCACTACAAAAGCATCTTTCCCAGTCTGCTTTCTGGAACATCCATGTGATCTCTCTCTCTCTCTCTCTCTCTCTCTCTCTCTCTCTCTCTCTCTTTTTTTTTTTAAAGGAGAGATGTTAGCTAGACATCACCCTGGAACATCCCAGCATAGCTTCCCCAAATTCATTCCCAGTGGAATTTACAGTGGAATAATACAAATTTTGCATCTGGCCCTTTAATCCTTGTATCCCTGGCCAGATTGGGCTCTGCTTGCTTGCTTATTTGAGAACATCTGCAGATATCAGCCTTGTGGAAATACCTTCTTTCTTATCAGAGCCATGAGTTCCAACCCTGAGTTCCAAGAGAAGTCAACCTAGCCAAGCATTAATGAAGAAGGTGCCTCTAAGTCCATGTTCAGCACAAGAATTGGTGATCAGAATCAAGGTTGTAGCACTCAGTTGACCTTCTCTGGGCTAGGAAGCTAAGCAGGGTCAAGTCTGATCAGCACTTGGATGGGAATCCAACAGGAATCACCAGAGCTGTAGGCTAGACTGAAAATTTGGGGAAAAAAGAAAACAGGAGATAAGA